>NC_142379.1:762500-1103750 GCF_059441005.1 Hippichthys cyanospilos
CAGATTAGCGAGTCCATCTGTTTCTGTACATGAGGCGCAAAGTCTAAATTGTACACAGCAGCGACGCCAAGCCTCTTACTTGGATCTTTGAAGGCGTCCCCGCTTTACCGCGCGCAAGTCAAACGTTGGCGGTGGGTTTTACGGGCGACTTTGCGGCGGTCAGCGTGTTAGCAAACGGCGGCCGCGCGCGCCGTGCCCTTGGTGCGTCCCCGTGCCTCGTTTTGACAGATGGCCATAAAGCTCTGGCAGTTGTAAAAACTGGAAAGGGCCCGGAATGAAAATGGGCAGTGCCACACGTGAATTTGATTTCAAATATCTTTCATGAGATATGGCCGCATGGCGCCAGACTCCCTGTTAATTTCCCTCTCACTCTCCTGTTTAAAATTCATGGACTTTCTTATCGGGGTTATTTTTTTTTTTTCTTTTCTGGGGGGGAGGGGGTAATTATAATTCTCCGGCGTGTGCCAGAGGTGCTTAAAAAGTTGATTGAGGGACATCGGGCGTGCATGTTCTCATATAAATGAACACATTGCGGAGCCGTGAGCAGCAACAACAATCAGCCGACTGTCACGGGAGATGACAAAACAACTCAGACATGACGTCGCAGCAAAGTCATTAGCGGCCCGAAAACAAGACTAATTAAGCGCCGAGGAAAGCGCAAAATGATTCGTTCAAGACTAATCCCAAGCCGGCAAAACGGCTCAACTAAAACCGGTACAAATCCCCTGAAAGTTGCACGGGTTAAAATGGCTCTACCATAAATCACGCAAACGTCCGAAAGGGTCACTTGAAAATGTGCACAGGTTAAAAAAGAAAAAACCTAAATCCCATCCGATGCCAAAAAGACAACTGTCAATGCTCGTAAAACTGAAATGAAGAAAAAGACTACCGTTAAAAAACAAACAAACAAAAAATTCTGCATATAAAATCAGCCAGAAGACCAACAGCTTGATCCAGACTACCAGAAATCCCCGAAAATTTCACAGGTTGAAAAAAAAGTCCTATAAATCCTTCTAAAATGTCGGCGTTTGAATACAATGACGAAAGCTGCGCCTACGAAAAACAAAACGACTATGAAACACGCTACTGCTTTTTATTATCGGTTTAGAATAGCCGACAAACGACAATGAAAAGTCGCAAAGGTTAAAAAACTACTGCAACAACACAAACAACAAAAGCCCACCCAATATAAAAAAGTATCAATTGGAAAAGCAGCAGTGGTTGTGCAAGTGATTGTACCGCAATGCACCAAAGGTTGCAAAGGTTAAAAACATTGCTGCATAACCACAAAACAAACTAAACTAAACCCCCCACCTAATTCCGCAGGATGGAATAAATCAGAAGATCAACAGGCTAACGACGAGTACAAGAAATTCCCCCCAAATTCCGCAAGTTTAATGAATGAAAATAGTGTCCAGCATCTTTTGTAGGTAAAACCGCAAATAGGGTAAAACCCACAAAAGCCGCGCCTACCAAAAGAAAATCCCATTTGGTAAAAAAGCGCTGCGGCGTCATCCGCCAAAGGTTTTGCTACCTGTCAAGGAGCTGTCCAGGTTGTCCATGCTGGAGCCCGGCGTGCGCGCCATCCCGCGGGGACGCCTGGCGCCGTAGCCTTCATCTTCCTCGTCCTCCTCCTCCTCCTCGTCCTCGTCCGCCAGGTCCGTCTCCAGGTCGGACGCCATCGTGCTGGACACGTAGCCCGCCGGGGGCGCCGGGGCCTGCGGCGCCAGGGACCCCGCTTGCACGTGCCTGCCGTCAAGCGTGGCCGTCATCAACATCGCTAATTTGACCTTTTTTTGTTTGACGTGGCGACGGCGCGTCATTAGGGGCCCTCTCGCGTTGTCAGAAAGGCACTCGGAGCAACGTAGTCATTCACTCCCCGCCCCCACAAATGAATCGAAGACGGCCTTCAAATGATTCGCGTGGGCTGGATATCCCTCCAATGCGTGAACGCGTGTGCGCGCGTACGCGTAAACCCCGTGACATGGGGCCCATCTGGAAGCGTGGAAGCGGGCGCCCCATTAAAATGAGATGATTAATGGGTTTATCTCTACTGCACACACAGGCGACAAAAAGACTAAGTGTTAGAGCAGCCGCAGAATCAATCCTGCCGCTGCCGGCGAATATGCGTACAGTAAGCGTTTTAAAAGAACGCGCGCGTGCGTACGTGTTTTTGTTGTCAGGCTGTGTTTAATGGCATGGCGATGTTTTTCTCTGCATACTGCAAACAATCGCTGGGCAGGCACGGCGTTTCAGACGGGTTCGCTGAACCTTTTTTATGAAATGAAGCGTACTGTAAAAAGGTGATGTCTCGCAAGGCAGGGTTCCGTGTACAAACAAAAATGTAAATCTTTTTTTTTAACTTGTATTCATAGTCATGTGTATATATCGGACTTGAGTTGTTATTCATACTATGACTGCTTAATAATAATACGAAGAATTTGAATACCTCTTTTTTATTCACTTATTTTATTAGTCCTCGAGAATGAGTGGTTACTTTTAGGAATTTTGACTGATGTGTTTTTGCAGGTATCTGCGAATGTCATTTTGCTTTCGAATGCGTGACAGCACATTCTCCATATAAGAGCAAATTAATCGGAACTTTTGCGACTCCTTTATCAAACTTTGTACGGTATTTGTTTGTTAAATGACCATTGTCGATCAGTATGCAATTTAACGGCAGGCGAGTTGAAAAAGCAAATCGGATTCAGCGACGTTGCGGTTGCTGTAACCTCGTCCATTGAAGCACATAAGCTAGCGCCGCGAACGATATACGAAAGGCCATGAAGCCGAATTTGAAGGGAGCGACGCAAAAGGCAAACCGAGAATGAATAAAGCAAAACGTCCTGACCAGGCGTGCTTGGCCACGTCCATCTGGTAGGCCCGGGTCAGCTCGTCCAGGTGGGCCTGGAGCGCGGGCTGCATCTCGTCCCGGGGGGACGGCGTGAGGGTGGCCGTGGACTGCTGGCCCAGGGAGACGGCGGCCGGCGAGGAGGCCACGCCCCGCACGGGCGGGGTGGGCACGCGCTCCTCCTCTTCCTCCAGCTCGTCCTCCATGCCCTGGTGCAGGTAGGTCTGCACCGGCATCGGCGGACCCCAGCCGTCGCTTTCGTACCTGCAAAGTCCATTCCCTTCACGCGCGTACAGAAATACGATTCCCCAAATATAAGACACGCTTTTCCCCCGAATTGAAGGCCGAAAGTATGGCTGCGTTTTCAAAACTTACGGCATTATTTTCAAAGAAGCGAGCGGACCGAACCGACGTCCGAATCCGTCCTCGCTCACACGCGCCCCTTCGGTTTGGATGTATTATCTATGTACTGTATATACGTGTACATATTGCACATAGCGTATAGGCATACGCATATTATATATGTATGTAAATACGGTATATGTACATATGTGTACATGTTGGGTGGAGTCTAGGGTTCAATTTAGATTCAAAACAAATTTCAAAAGAGAGTCAAAATGATTTGATTGACTTCTAATGGAATCTACAGATGTGCGTGTCTGCTCTGCAAGACAAAAAGACAAATTCAAGTCTTCTTTTTTTACATTCATTAGTTTTGAAGTGATTTCCAAATGAAATATAAAGACGCATTTTAAAGCTCCGATCAATATCGTTCGATATCGCCAAAAGGTCAAATTTTGAGCATTGTCGGGGAGAGCAACGTCCGGTGACATTTCGGCGACCTTGGTCCCGAGCGCGGAAGCGAGGCCTACCCTCCTCCGTCGTCGGGATAGTGGTCCATGTCGGTGCCCGGGAGCGGGTGGATGGGGGGCGGGGGCAAGGGAACGTTGGCCCAATTGGAGCCGTTGGCTTTGCTGGCTTTGGAGGCGCCCTTGCTCTTCTTCTTCTTCCCTCCTTTGCCACCTACGACACACCGTTTCTCTTAGAGGCCAAAAACAAGCTGAGAGCACACAAAAGAATCCTGATGGTTTTGGCGCCTGCCGGCTTGAAAAAGGAAAAGGTGGAGGCTTTCAACAAGCCGCCGCCGCCGCTGCCGCCGCACAAAAACTCAAGGTCGCCCGATGAAAAGCATCCTGTGAAAAGCCGCCCATCTCCATAGAAACAGCGGCGAGCGGCCGTCCACCAACCTCGCCGCCCCACCCTTCCTCCTTCCACTCCGCCGCACTTGGGAGGGGGCGAAAAATAAGAAAGAACGCCACTCTGCCGCATCATCGTAATGAATGGCTTGTGCCCGCTCGCCGTGCTCCCCATGCAATTCGCCCCTGACTCCATCACTACTTTTCTTTCCTTTATGACACCGGGAAGCCCCCCAGACACAGTTTTACCCGCCTAACTCCCAAAAACGGGCCCGTCCGCCTTTTCGCAGCTGCCGTTCGGGTCAGCGAGGTTTTTTTTTTTTTTTTGACGAGGAGTCACTTGTTCTCCTTGGTTCAAAGCGCTCGATTGCTTCCCTTCTCAAACGATTTTCTAGGCGTGGGAGTCTAAGGCCGCCTCATCGTTCCATTCCGATTTGGGGGTCTCGGCTTTTTGACTCTCAACAAGTTTTGATTCCAAACCGTCGGATTGATTTAACGGCATGAAGGCGCGGCCGCTTATTCCTCGATGCTATTATTTGAATGCCGCTCACTTATTTGACGCGTTACCACTCAGTTCCAATTTATCCGATTCGCGCTATTCCGATTTCAACCTGTTGCAAACATTCGTGTGAGGGGTGGAAACACTCTGAAACGGATGCATATCAAATTACAGCTCTACAAAATCATCACGATATAACTCATTTGAATTCACGTTCTTCAAACCTGTGGAAAAATGGGTCAGGTTAGGGTTAGGGTTAGGTCTCTTCTCTTGCAGCAATAAAGGACATGAGTAATTCACATGACCCCGTCTTTCTTCTTCTAGGAAAAGTCTGGTGGTCTGGCAGCAAAGTTGCCTCCAAATATGAAAAGTACAGAGCGCGAGGGCTGCGGCCGAGAATTACGCAAGCCGAAGGGGCCCCCGCGCTCTTGGGCGCGCCTTCTAAATATAGACGCCGCCTTGAGTATTTATACCCCGGGAGGTTCTGGGCACCGGCAGCGTATAAGTGCGGCGTTCGCGGCCCCGACGCCGGCCGGCCGGCTGTGTTTTCATTGGGCGCGGGGAAGGAGAAGCCGCACATAATTCACCGGCGCTGACGAGAGTCTGCTGTTTGAATTGGCTTTGCGGGCGAGAAAAAAACGAAACAAAACAAGACAAACGGCAGTAAGGTGAGAAGACAAAGACCGACCGCGCCGCGCTTACATGAGCGGTAACTCGGAACTGGAACTGGGTTTTCGGACCGCCCGCTTTTGCTTGCTTTGATTGGTCGACGTCCATACCGGGACCGAAATAACAGATTCTCTGGGAATCGGGTTGGAAAGTGCGCGTAATGCGTGCTGATAAAGCATTGGCAAGATGGCGGTTGGAAAAAAATAGATACGTAGCAGTTGTTTCATCTTATTTTCGAAATACGTATAACCGATACGTTGGTCAGAACGTGACCGATCTGGTTGGTTATGGAAGTAACAAGTTGATTGGTTAGCTAAATTGGTTGCAAAGCGTATTCTTGGGTATTACCCATATGAACTGATCTAGATCAAACGGGTATATTAACCCCGGGGTGTCCAGGGATTTTTTCAACTTGCGCTGACTCCGAAAGGGTGATTACATCGTCAAAATCAAATATTTACTTTCAACTCCTCAGAATGTTCGGTGGCATGGGCCCTAGCTGTACATGTATGCATTTTTTTGCCCCGTTTATGTACAAACATTGCATGTTTGATAATAGCAATAATAATAGTAATAATAATAATACTAATGGTGCGACCCACGCGGCCTGCTACCGGTCGATCCACGGACCGGTGCAGGGCCACGGACCGGCGGTTCGGGACCTCCGGTGTACATGATTAAAATGCCGTCGGTCACATGTAGCCTGAAAATTCACAGCGTTTCTCACAGGTGAATTTTCTTGGCACAAGTGGACAACCATGAATAGGGTCATGCCGTATTTGGGGGAGCGGCGGCGAACAAGAGGAAGATAAAGGCGGCCAGGCGGAGCAAAGCGTCACTGCTGCGGGACGGCGTTCATCAAAAGCGCCGCGGATGTCAGCTCTGCACATGCAAATTGAAAATCAATGAAGCAATTAGGGGAGCCGTCAATCATGGGGCCGAGTCGCCCACGGTGAGGGGCGTGTCCCAGGGAAGAGAGAGAGAGAAAAAAAAAAAAAAAAAAGCCAACCAACCTGAGAGGCTGCCGCTTCGCTCTGAGCTGTTGTGAGAGCTGCCGGTGCTGAAATCTTGCGATTGGTTGTGTGGGATTCGATTAGACAGCCCGTCGGTCAGCCGGTAGTCGGGAATGAAAAGGAGGGCTACAGGTGGGGAGGCCAAGGGGGGGCGAAAAAAAAAAAGAAAAAAAAAGGAGAAGCAAAGCATCACAGTGGCGTCAGGTGACAAGCAGCGCAAGCACATGCAAACACATGCGGCTGGAGAATCAAAACAAGGTCCAATAATAGGGCGGGGGGGGGGTGGAAAGGGGGGGATTTGTTGACCCGTGTAATCTTTTCTGCCATTTGGGTAAGTTGGAGGTCAAATAGACCCATTTTAATCATGACATATCAGAAAACGTCATTTTTGTTGATAAAAAACAAACCAAAACACAGACACACAGTACCGTATGGTGTGGAAAATACGGTACTTGAAAAAATACATACAAGTAAGTACCTGGGATTGAATGCCCGGATTCGTAAAAAGTACGCCTTCGGGATCGATGGAGCGACTCACCGTTGGAGCAGTTCTTGTCGGGCAGCGAGTATCCCAGGCTGGCCATCTCCTGCTTGGCCTGGAGCGAGGCCTTCCACTGGGCCTCGGGCAGCTCCACGGCCAGCTCGCGGAAGCTGCCGGAGCGCAGGATCTGAGTGGTGGCGTACGGGGTGGCCTGCGAGGAGGCCTGGCCTGCCGGCCCGCCGCCGTAGCCGCCCTTGGTGGTGAAGTCGATGCTGCTGTAGATGGCGCCGTCCGACAGCATGGTGCCCGTCTTTTCCGCCTGGTTGCTGGGCAGATCTGCAAAGAAAGAAGCGTTTGATCGAGTTTATGATTGTATATGCCAAAGACGGCAAATGATAAACCAGTCGAATGGCACGCCTTTCCGTGTCCTCTAACCGGTGCGCTCGGCTCCATACCTAGCCACCCACCACCCAGCTGGAGACGTCGACTTTTACGCCGTCGTCTACGCTGATATTTTCGTGCGTGAACAAGGACGGACTCGGGCGGCGGCTCAGTCTGCTCGCTTCTTTATTGTATGTAACGCCGTGAGAACCTCGGCCAACACGAGCCGCTGTTACCTGCGCCGCCTGCTGCTGAGAGCCAAGTGACGTCCGCCCTCTCGCTCGTACCGTTCTGGTAATTATTGTAAGGATAGAGCCGATATAAAAACGCTGTGCTCGGCAGTACTCGGCTTTTGTGGCTGATCGATCGAGGAACAGTAACTTACAAATTCAAATTTTTCGCAGCCAGACTTTAGGCATTCATTTTTGGACAGAAAAAAAAGTGTGCGTCTTATATTTGGGGGATTCCGGTATTTCCCGTTGATCCTTTTTCCAAATCGTTTGAAACACGTCTGTCCTTATTTGTACGCAGGGGGCGTGAAAACGGCAGCGAGTGAGAGCGAGGCCGGGAAGCAGCGGCCGTCTTCCCGGCCTGCCCGCTCGCACGCACGCACGCACGCACGCAGGCAGGCCCAGCCAAGGGGAGATGATGTAGAGCCAGGGCGGAAGCGTCCGCATCCGCGCCTGTCCTTCACGACTGGCTGCTCGGCACCATCTTCTCACGCGGCGACCCCCCCTCCCCCGCCGGCCGACTCCCATCCTGCCGCTCGGAGCTACGCGTCCGTGACAGCGACAGGATGAAGCCTTCTCCGTTAGTCACCCCGGTGACAGCCCGGGCTTCGCCGCGCCGTGACATCTTGTGGGTAAAAGCGCGGAAGACGCTTCCCGCTCACCTCCTCGGCCGAAGTTGCCGAGGTCGTTGGGTCCCCCGGAGCCGCCGTTGACGGGCAAGCCGCTGGCGGGCCAGGAGTCGGCCAACCAGGGGTACCCCGGGTCGCTGGCGTTCAGTAGGCCCGGGCGGCTGGCGAGAAACAAAAGCGTTTTAGACAAAACAGACACCGCGGACCATTTCATAGCAATCTTTTAACTTAACCCGAGATGCCCGCAAAACTGAAAGGCCAAACAGGATTTGGGTTTATTTGATTGTTCAGTTGGCATTCCCTTCAGCGCAGCTCCATCTGGTGGATGCGTAACGCAAGCCCAGCCACGACTGTAACTTCTATTCTATGCGCCTGATAATGCGCTGCGCCCTGTATATAAAAACAGTTTAAAAATTGGCCATTCATTGAGGGTGCACCTTATAATCCGGCGCGCCTTACAGTGCGGAAACTACGCTAGGTTTTCATGACGTGTTGCGAGTGTTTTCAAAATCAGAACCGTGATTCAACCGCTGTAAATCGAAAATCTTACCACTTCGTAATGAGAGTTATGCTTTGTAAAAGGCTTCTAGATGTGCCGAGAAAACATTTTCAATCTTGGCTCTGTGACTTTCAAGGTTTACTCTTATCCAGACTTGGACCCGGACTTGAACCTTTGTGACTCAAACTTTGACCTGGACTCGGACCCGTGAGACGCAAACTCGAGCAGGATTCCATCAAGATGGACTCGGCCTAAAAAGCCCATTTATTTCCCAAGCCTAACTTTGTGTAGATTCGGGAGCGAAGAACAAACGCGTGGCAGCAGTCAGCATCCCAAGCTGCGATCCAGCACATGTAAGAGCGTCGGCAGGTGCTGGCACCAGATAAGCAGACGCCGAGCCTCTGAAGAGCGATGAGGTAATACGCCGATACGTTTCTCCCCCGCCACAAAGTCGGATTTCCTCCGGGCAAAAGCGCCGCTTAATCTCCGTCGCCGCCGACTTTTTTTGCCACACTAATTCACGCGTTGACTTTCGCTTTCATGTCAAGCTTTTGACTTTCCGACCACATCTTTTCCCTCATCGGCGCCTGGCAGCGATGTCCACACAGTCCCCTAAGTCTTTGATGAGACATCAAGCGCCCGGCGTGACGTGGGGGAGCTTGGCGGAGGAGGCGGCTCCACCGAACAGGTGTTTTGTGCCTCCTTATAGGGGACACCCGGCATAAATGTCAGCCGTTAAGCATGTAACCTGTCACGCGTGACTGCGGCGGGGCCATTAAGACCACTTAAGTGTACAAGCGCGACAGAGCTTCGTTAGCGTGGGCGACGCAGCGAGCGAGGGCCGCACGTCTTCATCAAACCAAAATGTCACCGCGGCTAGCAAATAGCCGTATCGGAGTCCACGGCCACGTTCGACATGACCTCCATTATGACGGTCAATACGGTAAAAAAAAAAAAAAAAAAAAAAAGGTCAAATATGACTCCGTTGTGGGGCAAATAAGCAGAAACTCCAATTTACCTCCTTGACCCCCGATCTTCAGCCTATCTAACATGATCGCTGAATATATATATATATATATATATATATATATATATATATATATATATATATATATATATATATATATATATATATATATATATATATATATGACCTGCCGTTATTCAAGTTGGCATTGAATCCATCACAGCAGCGATCACAGTTAGTGTCACATCCACATGTGAGGAAGGGCCCAAATATGCTTTCATGGTATTTAAAGCGGGGACGCGTATGCCCCGCGGTGTTACGCCTTGCGCAGGTGTGCCCGCCTGCCTGATGGGCCCTTCTTGTCTCAGCTGATCAGATGGCTTTGAGGGGAGGCGAGCGGCAGGCCAGAGCGCCCGGAGCCCCGAGGACGGGGTGCTATGGGTTCTAATGAGAAGGACGGGGGGGCTGTTACGTGCACGCCAAACCCGGCGAGCTCGGCCGGGTTCCTGAAAGCCAAAGTTGGCCCCTGCGGGCGGGCGACGGTGCAGTAAAAAAAAAGGCGTATTCTAAGAAATATATTCCAAACCTCTTATTACATATGAAATATATTTATTTAAGATTTATAGGCTAAAATTATTTACTAATGTAAAAAGTAGTTTTTTTCCCAAAAATGAAAGCCAAAAGTATGGGTGGGTCCTATAAATGGTAACTTACAAGATTATAATTTTTGTGTAGTTTAGAAGCGGAGATGTGCATTTTTTATACGTCATTCAAATTGATGGCATCTGCATCCTCGCCACCGTGACCTCATCCACGTTCCTCCGCCGAAAGTGGAATTTTTACCGTTTGGCGAGCCTTAACACACAAAAGGCCACGTTGGAAAATTGCAACCCCCCCCCGCCCGCCGGCCCAGAAGACAGAATGAAAGACGAGCGTCTGACAGCTGAATGGCCGCGCCGTCCTTGTATCCGTCACAGCGCCGCGCTCCCGCTCGGGATAATTAGAATAAGACTGATTTCTACTGGGGATATTTGTTATACACACACACACACACACACACACACACACACGGCATGGGTGCGCGCGCGCGGGTGGGGGTGGACAATGAAGGGGCGCTCGCTCATACATCTCATGAAAAGTTGACACCTAACTTTGAATCCCCCCCCGACCCGACACGGGGATGGATGGCAACCTTGGCCGATCAAATCTCATCGGCGTCCCGTCGGGCTGACAAAAATTGCGCCGTAAATACGCCAGGCAGGATATTAAAGTCGGGGAAAGTGCATTCATCACATGCTGATGGTCCTCGCAGACGGGCCCCATGGAAATGGGATTAAAAGCATCGACGTGGGCTACCGCCTCCGACAATGGGGACTCATTCCCGCAGCGCTTGTTAAGCCTTCAGAAGGCCGCTCGCTGTACGTTCCAACCCACTGGCAAATAGGCTCAAACAAACTTTGCTACCGCCTTTGACCGCACGTACTTGTAGGCTAAAACGGCATACGTTCAAAAGTACTTGTAGGCCATAGCGCGCTGTGTGCGGGATGTACGTAGTCCGTTGCATTACGGGTAAAATGCCCTTTTTAACATTTAACCAACAAGTACGTTTGAATCTATGTAAATATGTTCACTTGTAGGCTAAATGCTAAAAGCATAGCATTTTTTTCCCCATGATGCCATGGGATACCGGCGTGTACATAGCCCACATAGCCCATTGAATTATGAGAAAAAAACGTCAACTGGACATACGAATGACTAATTGACAATGTTTACGTTTTTAAGCATTGCACAAGTCAATACCTCGCGGTATTATGGGATCAAATGTTTTTACCATTTAACCAAACTGGAACGCAAAATACATGTGTGCATGTACATAGCCCAAGGCATTATGGGAAATATGTCAACGAAACATAAAACTAAGGCAATAAAAAAAAAAAACTTCTAAAAATACCACAGTTTGCGGCCTGCTAATTAGCAAAGACGGCTGTTAGCAACAAGACTCGAAGCCTCCTACTTGCACCGATGGCCTCAACTCTGCCACTCTGACATGAGCTAATCACGGGGGGAGGGGGAGACCCCCAAGAAAACAAACAAAAAAAGGTAAACGATATCACCCAGATGCTCTGGGCAGAGCTTTCACAAGCGTGCACCCCAACGGTTCGGTCTGCATTTGGGGGTGGTAGACACGCACATACCCGCCCGCACGCACGCACGCACGCACCTTTCCCCCGGGTAATTATTTTTACATTATTACACGTGCTCAGATCCCGGCCGCCCACGCGAGCTGACAGGCAAATTCATCACTCCGGAGGGCTCCCGGCTTGGCCCGCAAAGATAAATGACAAAATAAAAGGCCTCTCTGCTTAAATTGTTTCGCTTAATTCCGCAGAGGAGATTGATGAGTTCATCTAGCCATGCGTGAACGTGAGGGGATGCGGCCGGAATGCAGATTTTTTTGGATAACGCGCAGCATAAACATCTGTGGGCCGGACCCGAGGCGTTTTTTTTTGGGGGTGCGGGTGCCGTGACAAAGGAGTTAGCCCGCAAGTTTGTTTGTGGCGTGCTTGTGCCCGGGAGCAAGACAACGTTCAGTGGAACGTTTGAGCTTCCTCTGACACCTGAAGGCATATACACCATATTTTCCGCACCATAAAACATACTGGATATGGCGCACCTTCAATGAATGGCCCATTTTGAAACTGTTTTCATATATGAGGGGCGCCGCGTTATAAGATGCACAGAATAGAAGCTACAGAAGTGGACGGGCTTGCGTTATGCAAATATGGAAATAAGAACCATATTTTCTGCATTATATGGCGCACCGGACTATCAGGCACACCTTCAATGAATGGCCTATTTTCAAACTGTTTTCATAGATGGGGCGCACCGCGTTATAAGGCACATAGAATAGAAGCGACAGAAGTGGCTGGGCTTGCGCTTATGGAAAGAAGTACCGTATTTTCTGCACTGCACCTGTGAAGCCCTTTGAGACGTTTTTGAGGCTCTACAAATAAAATTTGAACGACTGAAGATGCATTGCAACATTTTTGGGGTCTCCTAAAAAACGATTTTGGAGTTGAATGGAAACTCACCTCCCATTGCTCATCAGGCCGCCGTCGACTCTCTGGAATGTCACTGCGGCGAGAGGGAAAGACAAAGCAAAGCGGTCACATATTAAATTTCCACGATCGTCTTTAGTCAAAGTATGAAAAAAAAGAAAGGCAATAATGAGTATTATGGCTGTGCATGTGTTCGAGACGTCACGCGTTGCTCAAGGACACGGCAAGTAAAACTCATTTTGTCTTATTTTGGCCGCTTGCTTATTATCATCAGGTGTATGATTAAATCTTGGAAAAAATGATTAAAAAAGGCAGCGGGACCCATTCATCAAACTGTCTGATCTGACGGGGTGGGGGCACCTCGTGAAGATAACAAGAGCCCGCTCGGGAGAAAAACACAAAGTCAGATGTCCGCGTTCCGAGCCGAGCTTGAAATAGCGCCATTTATGATTTCAGAGCCTGCTTTGAAAGCCTAAGCGCCCTATCCGACGGGCGCTTGGATGAATGGCGGTGGCTGGAAAAGCCAAGCCTAGTTGGGAACAATCTTGAAAGCTTAACTAATTGACTGTAGGAACCCCAACCCTTGCTTGAAACATGATTTCAAAACTCTGACCCTTACTTAAAATCCTGTCTTGAAAGCCTAACTCTAAATAAGAACCTTACCCCTCATTTAAAACCCAAACCCAATTCAGAACCCTAAACCTCATTTTAAACCTGATCTTGAAACCCAAAGCTTTGTTTAAAACCTGGTCTTCAAAACCTAACCCTTGTTTAAAATCCTTTCTTGAAACCCTAACTCTAATTCAGAACATCAAGGCTCCTTTAAACCCTGATTTCGGAACCCAAACTAAATCAGAAACCCGAACCCTCATTTAAAATCTGATCTTGCAACCCTAACCCTATTTTAAAAGTAGAAGCCCATCTTGAAACCTTAGCTCTGACCAAAACCCCTCATGTTCCTTATTTGAGAACTTAGCCTTAAATTGAAAGTCAAACATGAAACCTACTCCAAACCCCGACCGCCGAAACCGTAACCTGAGAACCGTCTTCACAGACGGGGATAACGACGGCCCGCTGGCAACGAGACGCGCTGTGATAGATGTTCAACATCAGGAAGCGCTAAAGGGCTTTGAGGCTTCATCAAGTGGTCTCCGCCACACCTCCCAAAAAAAGAAAAAGACCGAAAGTGATCCTGTGATCTTTGTCGTTTGTTGAACATTAAAAAGCGTGTCGGCCACTGCGCGTTCCACTCGGAAGGCTTGCCAATTCCGACAAAGTGGTGCCGCAACAAGTTGGAGCCCGAGGCGAGAAAGGGAAACTCCGACGTGGGCTACCAAAGCGGCTTTTTGAAAGTCTGCGAACATCAAAGCTTCTGAAAAATGGGGGTACGGGAAAGCAAATCAGCGGCTACGTGAGATTCAAAAATGGTTTCTGCGGGTATCAGAAAATCGAACTTAACGTCATGACAGGAACATAACAGCTTTCTTTTCCAATCAAGAGCAAATCAAGTGGAACATGAGGAAACTTATTGCTAAACTGTATCTTTTCCCAATTAAAAGTAGACATTGAGCAATATCTTTCTTTCGGAGGTGACACCGATTATCGGTAGTCAAGGAGTCTGATAACCCATATTTCATTTTCTAATATTCAGGGACTCAATGAATATTTATTGCAGTAAAGCCCATATAATAAATAGATACCTCAACACTTAAAGTAAAATAACTTTGTGAAAAAGTAATACTGTACCTTGGTTAAACACCGATTTTAGTAGACATTCCAAAGGACGTACCCTTTCCCAAAGACGTCTGTTCATAACTCATTTCACTTATTTGAAATGTTGGTGCTAACGTGACCGAAGAACCCAAGAGAATCCAGCCGCTGTATAAAATGAAAGGCTTTTCAAAATAAAGTTGCTTTTATCCTCAGATGACACATAAAACGGAAGTAGTTTTCTTCTCACAGATAGTGAGCAGTCAAGAGAAATGAGATTTTGTAGATTAGATTTTTGCTCGATTTTGTAAAATTGAAACCATACAAAAATATACGGTACGATAATACACCGTTATTCACAATACAAACAAACTATACATTTATACAACATGAAATGTACTAACAAACACTAATGTAGCAAAAAAACAAAAACGAAACACAAGCGAAGCTTTAGCGGGCTGATTCGACTCCAAGTTTCTGGCTTATGTAACAAATGTGCAAGTTGTCTTCTAAAAAAACCAACAACAATTTTTTGTTTTTACCGGCCTCTGATTTCAAAACTAAGTAACGTTTGTGACAAACACACTTCAAATAAATTCCGGCCCTCTGACACTCCTGAGATAAGCACTCGTCAAGGGTGTCAGCTACCCTCCATAAAGGAGGGTGAATTTTGTACTTTATTCTTTTTATTACTATTTTAAAAGACGAGAATGCTCGTCCGTGGCGCTGAAAGAGTTAAAACAGCCTGGAATCAACAGAAATTAAATCAATTCCTGCAAAACGCCTGAAGAGGGAGGCAAAAGAACACAAACACTAAGCCAACTCTTACAGGCCATGACAAGTTGATTATTTCGGGTGAGGCCCAGGCGGACCCGAACCAGTTCCGGTCCGCGCGCCGGCGGCCTCTGGTTTAGCGCGTTAAAAGTTGAAATGGACACCGGGGGCTCCAAAAGGACGGAAAGGGGCCGCTCCGAATGCAGATGAAGGGCTTTTAATCAGCGCCAGAGGCGGGCGGGACATGATCGGCGTATAAAAAAAACGCCATCAAATCTCCCGGGCGGCTGATTTACCTCGTGGCGAGCTGACAGCTTTAGGAGGCGGCGGCCAAACACTCGCAATACATCACCTTCTGGTCAATCGCTGAGAGAGAGCACTCGCTCTTCACGCTAATGTTGTAAAAATGGCCTGGCTAATCCCTCCTCCGCGTTTGACCTTGTTTGCGGCTTCTAGTTCAACATCTCGTACCGAGAAAACGTCAATAAGCACCGAAATGTTTAGTGGCCCTTTGCTGGACGGAAATATTTTATTTGATCCTGTTGTTGCTACCGTCTCTACCTGTCAGTTTTCCTTTTTAAGTTCCTTTTCTTTTCAAAGACGTGAAGATATGTTCAAGGGGAGGTCACTGGGTTTTTTTCACAATTTGTTCTATGTGCTCCCACACTTCCGATTGTGGAAAACGAATAAAGCGGTAAAGTCCATCAAAAAGGGGCGGCCGTTTTGTCACTTAAATGTTGCTCAGGGCTTAGAAAACAACCAATCACAGCTTAGGTTTGGTCACGTGATGTTCGCAAGCTGACTGAGCCGCGATTGGGTTAGGGTTAGATGTAAATAAAAGAAGAAAATCAGACAAGATGAAAAACATATATTTACATACAGTATGTATAGATGAACCCATGTCAAGTTATTGAACGGCTATTAAGGCTGCATTTAATTCAGTAGATGAATTTTAGCAGTTTTCACTTTGATTTGTTCTCTTTTCCTTTTTAACAAACACCACTGGCCGCAACAAACACACTCACACACGCACACAAAGAAAGGGGAGAATGCAAACACATGAGAAAGACTGAGCGAGGCTTCTTGGTCACAGCCACGGGTAATTTGTAAAAGCGGATTGAGCGCGGGGGGCGGGCAAACTTTTTAGCCGCATTTGATTTGTAACCTGGACAGAGTGGCGGTTCATTTATACTTTATTGTTATAACTGAACAAATCCGAATGTAAAGGGGCTAAAACATTCGCCCGTCATTGCTCCATAGTCTGTGCTGTGCCGGATTAGCATTAGCCATGACCATTAGCCTGCGGGTGGAGAAAGCGGGCAGGGGGTGGGGCCAGAAGGGCCGCGGGGGTGAGGAGACGGGACAAATGAACAGTACCTGCAGGGGTGAAGGTGAAGGACTGAACTGCAAAACAAGAAGACAGAGAGGTTGTGCGTTAAAGCCTGCAGAGGTAAGCGCGCCTTTGGCTGAGGCGGGGGGCGGGGCCGGCCGCCCGCTTGGACACCGGCGGCTAGGCTAGGCTAGGCTAAGCTAAGATAAGGGTGCAAGCTATTCTAGTTTGCTTGGTCTGTTTCCGGGTAGAAAAAGAATCCGGCCAGATCTCGTTCCGAACGGACTCCGGCTCCACGCCCTTGTCTAAGTTCTCGTCATGTAAAATACTTGTTGCCCGCCACTGACAACAATTTATTTTTTTCTTTTATGAATAGAGTCACTCGTGGCCAGCGCTCCCCTTACTATTGACCTTATTGAGGAACGTAGAAAAACTAGAAATTGCTCCTCAAATGTAGTTAGATTCACGAAATCGTGTGGTGAAAAAAAAAGAAAAGAAAATATTTAGAGCCTTGAAAGGGGGTGCGTTAGATAATAACAGCAAATGTGACAAAGTGCTTTTTAAGTGCCTTCATGTAGTCCAAGTGGTACTCGATATTGAAAAGGGGCGAGGACCTGAGAATTTCAACCTTTTTTTTTTTCCGTTTTCGTCAATCGGAACGTTGCGGACGGCAAATCGAGGCACCCGATGGTTCGAAAGAGAGATGCGGCGCCGGCCAAAAGGCGGCAAAGCAGCCACGGCTGAAAGGCCAACACGAAAGCGGCGACAAACTGAAGAAAACAGCAAAATGTCACAAACACAAATGGAGAGCGTCACACACGCTGCCATGGCGCTTATTAAAATTCCTCAAAGCTTCGCGGAATTTGCGAGCGCCCGCCCAGGAGCACTCGGAAGGACCCGGCCGTATTGGCGAAGGGGCGTCCCACCTGCGTAGTTGCTGAGGCCCTTCCTCTTCTTCCGGCGCCAGTAGAGCCAGATGCTGAAGCCCATGAGGATGACCCAGCAGGCGCCCCCGATGCCGGCGATGAAGGCGGGCTGCTTGACCACGTCGGTGATCTGCTCCGTGATGCTGTTGTTCCGGTTGCCGTGGATGATCACGTCCTGGAAGGCCTTGCCTGTCAAACCGGACGGGGGTAGGGCGGTAAGGACCGTGCGTGTCCGCTCAAACATGACTGTCACTTCCTAAATCTGGAATAAAATCCAAATTTCAAAGTCGAAGCCTTGCTTGAAACCGTCATTTGAAACCTGAAATCCCGATACTGAAAGTATCGTTTACCTTTCAAATTGAGAGCGAATTGAGCGGAAAATGAAGTAACTTTTTGTTCAATTATCATAGTCACGGTGACTCCTTAAGAGGCAAATTTAAAGTTTCCTCTAAACCATAATCTGATATTTTAAGGCCTTACCAACATTCTAAACCCGGACCCTTGCGGAGCCAAATGGGAGTAAGTTGTTACTTCAGGGAGTACATATCATCAAATCTATTTCATGCTTTAAATGCCCTGACAGAAAAAATACATTTTCCTTTTCAAATTAAAAGCAAATTGATTGGAAGAACTAAGCAACTTATGGTGATGGTGACTCCTTTGAAAGCTAAATTTAAAAGTCCAAGTCTGGCCTGAAACCATGATTTGAAACTTTAAGGCCATCCATTCAGAACCCTAGGCTTTGAACCGCAACTTGAAAGCCGAACCCATGCCTTCCAAACCTCAAACTTGCTACGTCGCTCTCATTTCAAACTCAAGCCTTGCTTGAAAACCCTAACAAAACGCCGACCTTGTTTTGAAACCCTCCTCTGTTGAGCCAGCACGAGTTCGCTGCTCTCGTGATGCTACGGCGCACAAGTAATCCAGTTCTGTTGGAAACGGGAGTCAGGACATTGATTAACCTGGAAGAACGCGCAACGATTTTCCGTGAAAGATATCGACACGCGACGATGTGCGCTGCAATATAATGCCGATGGGGAAAAAAGAAACGCGCGCGCGCAGAAAAAAGACAAAGCTTAGAAGAAAAAACCCCAGGTGAGGCGCGTGTTTGCCAAGCCGGGCCTCTAATTCACTCCGAGGTGTGGAAAACGTAGCGACGTACGGATCGATCGGCGGCGCCGGACGCTTTTGATGGCGCCCGCTACCAGAGATTCCGGCTAAGCTCATGCGGGCACATTACTGGAGCCGCGCTGGGGAAACAAGTGTCGTTTATGGATCATAAAAAGAGCGGGGATGGCCCGGGGAAGCGTGCTGGCCCGATGGACGCCTCATTAGGTACACCGGAACCGACGTTAAAACTCTTGGCCGATCCTTTGTCTTTACATCCAAGGCAACTCACATCAAAGGGGAAGCATTCCAAGAAGATGCCGGAGAGCTGAAAGTTCACCCATTCGAGGACGATTGATCAGTCAGCTAACAGTGCTCTTGTTAGCTAAGCTTATTTTCAAGAAAAGAAGCGAGCAGAATGAACCAACATCCGAGTTCATCCTTGTTCACACGCAGGTTATGAAGAGTACACGAAAAAGTGCTGCAATATATATATATATATATATATATATATATATATATATATATATATATATATATATATATATATATATATGGCCCTACAATTAAGGGTGTGTCCTATACACAGGTGCGTCCTATATTTGGGGAATTATAGTAGTTTGCACACTAGCAGGCGAGTGAAGTAAAAAAAAAAAAGTGGTATCAAACGTTACCTAATGCCAAAATCCTTACCAATAACAATGGATTGGGGTTGACTCTTGACTCCCACGCCCGCGCTGGTGCTGGCGGCCACTTCCACCCGGTAGACCACGCCCACTTGCAACCCGCCCACCACCACCGAGCGAATGGCGGCGTCCACCGTCTTGTTGACATGGAAGCGCGTCTCGTTCCCGAGGCACCAGATCTGGAGCCGAGAAGAAGCAAAACATCGTGGCGCAGTCAAGTCAAACGATATCTCAACAAGAACAAATACGGTATAGACATTTTTTACACAGTGCAGTACAAAGTTCAGCGAAAAGCACAGGAGATAAAAACATGTTGATATCGAAATGATTGCAAATGTTTGTCTGCCTGTCCATTTATCTATCTAGCTCACTATGTAGCTAGCGCTCAACTGTAGCTAAAGTTTTTAAACCAACTAATGAGCTGTCTTGTTTCAAAGCTACATTTTTGTTTAGCTTACAATTTGCCTGTCAGTCCATTTATCTATTTAGCTCACTAGCTATCTACCAAGCAAGTGCTCAAATATAGCTCGCTACCTAGCTAGTCATCCATCTACTTTGAAACCAGCTAATGAGCCGCCTAGCTTCATCGCTAAGATTTTGTATATCTTACACATTATCTCGCTCTTTGCCTATCTTTCTTGCTAGCTGACAGGATAGCAAACTAGCCAGGTAGCTAGCTTTCAATTGTAGCTACAGGTATATAGCTAGCCAGCATTTATTTATCTTTATAGCAGCTAACGAACAACATATCTTAAAAGCTACCTTTTTGCATTGCTTACTATCTTACACATGATCCCACGCTTTATCTACCTATCTATCTGTCTGTCTGCCTGTCTATCTATTTGTTTTGCTAGCTGACAAGCTAGCAAACTAGCTATGTGGCATTTAGCCACTTCGCTTCATAGCTAGCAATCTGTATATTTTCTGTTTGAAGCGTTGGGCATTTGTCAAGCAAGTAATGAATCCATCAATGAATGCATGCTACGATGCATTCAATAACGTATAGTCTGGGAGCAAACAGAATGGTAAAATTGTACAAATTGGCAAAAAGACAACAAAAAAACAACAGCACAAGCTTTGACACCGTGACTGACCTTGTACTCTTGGATGATCCCATTCTGATGGTCTGGCGGAGGGGGGTCCCAGGAGATGCTGATGGAAGTGCTGTTCTGGTTTCCCACGGTGAGGACGGTGACTTGCTGAGGGGGCGCACTGGGGGCTGCCAAGCGCAAAATCATACAAGCGTTAGAACGCGCGCGGAAATATGAAGCGTTTGCCAGTGCGATGGAAAAAAAAAAAACAAGATTACCCAAGACCAGTGGTTCTCAACCATCCTCATTTATCACATACTGTCATAAATTATTTCAGAGATTCTTTGAACCGTACATCCACATAATACGTTCTTCCGTTTATCTTGAACTGTACATCTGCTAACTTCGAAATTGAATAAACATATTTTAATGAAAAATGTAAATTCTTCAATTCCCCTTGCATTTCAGTTATACATGCATTTGTTTTACAATTAAAAATTAAATCACGATTTTATTAAATAAATCTAGAAACTGTTTCTGAATCAACCAATTAATATATTTTAAGGTTTTGCTTGCATTTTGATCAAAAAATTAAAGTTTAATATTGATGAATTGGTATATATTTTATTAATAAAGTTTGAGTGACTTCTCTGATTGTTTTGTTGGCATTCCCTTTAGCGCAGCTCGAGTGGCTGGATAACACAAGCCCAGCCACCACTGTAGCTTCTATTCTATGCGCCTTATAATGCGCTGTGCCATACATACGAAAACAGTTTTAAAATAGGCTATTGAAGGTGCGAGTCAAAATTGTATTATTTTAACCTCTCGATTTGTCTTGCCATTAATCTTAACAGTCTTTTAAAGTAATCAAGAGGTATTTTTCCCCATTCTTAAAATACCATCTACATTTTTTATTTCTTATTGTTTATTAATAAACTTTGACTGACTTGTCTGATTTGTTGCAGCTCCATCCAATGGATGCAAAACACAACCCAGGCCACTACTGTAGCTTCTATTCTATGCGCCTTATAATGCAGTGCACCCTGTATAAAACGACCTTTAAAATAGGACATTCATTGAGGTGAGCCTTATAATCCAGTGTGCCTTATAGTGCAGAGAATGTTGTATGTATGTATGTATATATATATTTTTTTAGCTCATGCCAGAACAATCTTGGTGCCAAGCAACTATGTTGAGGTAAACAAAGGAGCTTCATTTGCAGCATTTTCTGGAAAATCACCGAAGGTGGCTGTCAGCTGCTTGTAAATTTCGACTATTTACGGAAGCGCTCCGTCCTCATGAACTCTATTTGGTCGCGCGGCCTTGATGACGGCGGGCTCATGTCTCCGCGGCTTTTTTTTTTTCGGAGGCCCGCCACATTGAAAGGAAAATAAACAGCATTTTGTGGCAGGGTGAAGTATTAAAAGTAACGTTTTCTCATTTCTGCAGCGGTGCGGAAGCAGAGCGGCGAATACTGACAGGTCAATTACTGGCACGCCGCCTCTCGCTCACCTGGCCTCCATCCAAAACGCCGCTTGTCACCCAGTAAATCCGGCCCCATCCCTCAGCGCCACCGGCCGCGGCGTCCCAAGATGAATGGGCCCCGTTATGAAGCAGATTACCAACAATCTCTGATCAAAGGGGCCCGCATTAAACCCGGGTGACGGAGCAATGTCGTTCAAAGTTAATGGTATGAATGATTTAGCGGCTTATTATCATGCATATTTGCGCTAAACAATTCACATTTTTCATTAGAGAGCGCCCTGCTCGGGGGCGCTAATAGAGCCATTAGCCGCGTGATGTATGGCGGGCGCAAACGTGACCTCCTGTCTCTCGCGTCGGGGCCGCCGACGTGCCGGATAATGAAGAAATACAAACAAATCATATCGCGCGCGCGGAGAAAAACGACTCGGCTACAAACCGGCCTGAGCAGCACCTAGCATAATGGCTTCTCCCGTGAATATTGCATGATACGCTATCATAAAGCGTGATCGTTTAGACTTTGCGTTGGCAAATTTGGAAGTACTTGCACGTCACGTTGGAAGTTCCCCATTTCAGTGCGTTGATTTTAACTTGATACTACGCAATCCTTTTTTGCCCGTCTGGTCTGGCAGCAATACCCTCCTGTACGTTTTGGTCACTTTCTAAAATTTGATGACTACAATTGACAGTGTTTATTTTATTGCTAGATAAACACGATACCATTTTTTGTACGGCATTTAACGTGGGCCGAGCCTGACGTAAAATTTTGACGATCGTTATCATTTGTCCTTATAAAGTACCGACAATTTCAGACTATTTGGCACTACGTTTCTCTCAAGCTTTGATTCCTGCGGCTCTCTCGCTTTGCAAAGAGTCATCTTGGGAAATAAGAATCAGACGACTTCCGTCCTTAAGGAGAGAACCGTCGTTTAGCCAAGCAAATCCATATGGGGAGAAACCTGTACGTGTGCTAGCTAATGGCCAGCGCTAAGTTTTAATCACATCCGAAACTTGACTTCTCCATCCATCTTGCCAGTGTCTCAGGAGAGACTTGCCAGGAGAGACGAGCCGGGACGGTCTATCGGCTCAGAGCAGGCTCAACGGTGGGGGGGGGGGTTAGGACCCAAATAGAAAGTAGTCAATCACCCCGAGGGACCGAGATTCAGATAGCGCCAAAGCACGAAGAGTTGTCGGCGCCGGTCATGGCATGTCACGCGGGGCTCGGGGGAGGCGGGTTGCCGCGTCTCTCCCTTACTGTTTTGTTAGACGAGGGTTTCGTGACATCGCTCTGCGCGCTGGCCGCTACCGGAGATACGCCGCCGTTGGAGGCAGGGCGGAAAATAAATGGACCGGTCACCTCGCGCGGTGAGGCCAGACGGTCTTCGGCGCCACGACAAGCTGACAATCACGTTCTCCTCTCTTCTGGAAGTTTTTCGTATCCCTTGCAGGGCACGGATAATGGAAAAGTGGTGGAGCGCAACCTGAAAAGATTTCTCCAGCGTCCGCGACAACTTCAGGATCTCCAATCTAGACCCTCGGATGATGGCTTCCAAGCAAATTTGTATTTTTAGTTCAAAACAATTTGTCTTTTTTGAGGGGTCACATGCCTCCCATTCTCCCAGTTGCGGTCCCTCATGAAGGTTTCTTATTTTCCCTAGATGGCTTTTTTGAGTTTTTCTTCCTATTCTCAGAGCTTTGTTCAGGGGTTGTGTATTTGCGATGTTCTGTGAGATGCTTTGTGTGATATCTTTTCACCTGTGAAGTTGTTAGAAGACGGTGGTGATTCAGGGACATATAAATAAACTTGACTTGACACGCGATGAACAAAGTTTGTGTCATCATGAACACTTATCATCATACCATCACAGTTCACAATAGAAATTAAGTGAGCTATGACATGTCATTGCACAAGAGGATTAGACCTAGTGGAGAAAAAAAACACATTTTTTTTCTTACTGACTTAATTTTCTCTGAGTGCAATTAAATAAGGATTGATGTTGCAATAAAATAAGGGTTGGAGCTTTTTTTTTTTTTTTTCCAGGCATTTTGATGCTTCAATTATTTTGTTTCTGATTTAGACTAACCTGTAACTTATATTAACACTGTAAAGGTAGTCAGCAGTTGAAAGTGAACTCCTGTTGCTTTTTTGTTTTGTTAGGTTAAAAATGATGCTGTATATTAATACCATTTTATAGATATTATTGTTACTGTATTTATATTTGGCGCGACGAGTGGGGGGCGGGATTTTTTTTTCTTTCCCGTGGAAGGCTTTGCAAAATATAATTGGGAAGCGCGGCTTTAAAGTCTCTTACTTTAAAGAGCGAATTTTCACTTGAGAGAATTCTGAGAATAGAATCGCGAGTTAAAAGTGAGAATCCTGCCAACGTTTCCTTCACCGCCGCGCGTCATAAAGGAGGCGACTGGCGCCCCAGGCACACAATTTCCTGTCATAAGATTAAAGCTATCATCATCGATCCAGTTTTTCGTGCTACTGTTGACTACACGGAACCATACGAGCCAAGAAAAAAAAGAAAAAAGCAAAGGTTTGCAAGTACGAGCCTGCAGCATAAGCAAGTGAAGATGAATTAAGGAAACAGAAGAATTGTAGGGGGGAGTTTTCAAAAGATGTTGGGGAAATCCCCTGCATTCCGTTCCATGCGCCGTATTTGACTAATAGTCTGAAAGGGCGCAATGGACCTCCAGGGGGTGCGAGCTAGTTGCTCCCTTTGGAAAAAAAAAAAAAAAGCTCATTTGGGCTGCGGAAAACTTCGTATTTCTCAGTGAAATCCCTCTGGAGAGCTTTCAATTGAGCGGAAAATTGAGGCTTTCACCTTTCTGCTGATGCTAACAAAGTAAGCATTTATTCCCTGATTGCGAAAGCTGACTTTTTAGAAGTAGGGATTTTTGTTTTCGCTAATAATCAGGAATCTTTGCCTTCTTTCCCCGCACAGGTTGGGTGACAGACGCATTTTGGGAAGCCATGCTTTTGTTTCATGAGTTTGCTTTTAAAGCTCTTATTGTTTGTAGCCGCTTTCAAATGTTGCACTTTTAATGACAAGAATGTCAGTTCCGTTGTGTATGAATTGTGCAATAAATCAGTGGCTCTGATTTTATTTTGCTTTTGTTTTTTTTTTCATTTCATTTACAGTTTCTGGATTTGTTTGAACACATTTTGCAGGGACACAATTAACTGCACCTTGTCCCCATATAATTTGCAACAAAATTGGAGCATATATAGCATATCAAAATCAAAAAGAGAGGGTGATTTGTAAAATATACATTTATAATGAAAGTGCAGAAATAAAATTTGAAGAATTTAGATGGCAATTAAGTTATCTATTTATTTTAATCTTTATTTGGCTCCGGCGCCGTGCGCGTCAAAGCTTGCGCCAAGCGAACGGGCCCATCGCCTTCTCTCACGGAACCCTAACCCTAACCCTAACCCCACAAAGCGCAGCGCCCTCGGCCGTACCTTCCTCGGCGGTCCGCGCCGTCTTGGATTCGCTGTCCATGCCCTGGAACTCGTTGAAGTACGGCCGGGCCTTGATCTCGTACACGATGCCCTTCCGGAGGGACGACAGGACGGCGCCGCGCTCCGACGGCACCTTCACGTCCTGCGTCTGCCAGTGTCCCGGCGAGGGCAGGCCCGACGTCTGCCTGTACAGGACTCGGTAGCCCTGGATGAACTGCGACTGACGATCCACCTGAAAGTCAACCTCGTTATCGTCACGGGTCAAATGGATTACCTTTCCCTCCTCTCTAACTGGATGAGAATTTTCGTCTTTAGAAGTAGTGATAACAATCAAAAATAATCCAATTCTTGTCATTACGTCTTTTGAAGGGGTTTAGCTGACAACTTTGACTAGCTAATGTAAGCCAACGTAGTGATTACCGTGACCACTGGATGGCAGCGTTTCCACATATACGACATAGATACTACCTACATGCAATTCAAAGTAAGGAATGGAAATCTATCTTTCGTATGATCGCAAGCATATTTACATAGAAATAGCACCAAATATTCAATTGGCCTCGAAAGAGTTTCCTTTTCCGATAACGCTTGGCACTATTGGAGTTATTTTGTTCAGATGGAGATGTCATAACTTTGACATGATCCTCTCTGTTTTCCTGATATTCGCGTGTGTGAATAAGGATGGATTGGTTCATTGTTGTGAATTATATTTGGGGAGTTACGGTAAGCGTTGTATGTCCTTTGAAGACGGACATATTAAAGAAGGATCTTTTTTTTTTCAATTGGTCATCGCACACTCCCGCGGATTGCTTGCGGGACACTTTAGAGGCCGTTTACTAATTTAATGTGCGCTTTTATCACCAGCTACATCTACGCTTGGCTTAATGAACACTCTGACATTAACGCGTGTCGCCCGCCTTACGAGTTACCGCCCCCGAGATATTCCGGAACGCCGCCTTGAAGGACGCGCGCCAGTATTCTAAACGCCGGGCGGCACGGCACCTACCGACTGGGAATGTGGCGGCCACCATAATGCGCAAAGGCGCGCCATTAAATAAAGACAAGAACACCCCCCCCCCGCTCAGCGCACCGGGGCAACGGCCGCATCATTCATCGTAATGGCTTGTTAACAGTACAAGCAAAAGCCCGGCTTTCCAAACGACATATTAAACAGATGCTTTTTTTCCCCCTCGCCAGAGTAAATCAGCGAAATGGCACCGGCCGACTTATTAATGGAATGATTTGGGAATATAAAAGATCTCCGAGCGGAGGTTCTTGCTGTTTACGCAAGGCGCGCGGAAGGCTGATTGATGGGGGTGCTCGCGTTTCGCCTTGATTGGACGTTGTTGTCGTTAAAAGAAAAAAAACAAAAACCCTTCGTCTTAAATTAGCTCTGCGAGTCCCGAGGTGAGACTTATTACTCGGGTAAATAAACATGTCAGCAGGAAAACTGCTAATGTGGCGCGCGTTTGAAAATGGAAACACCCCGTCGATAATGGATGCGTGTGCGCGCGGACCTGAGTGATTTATTCAAATAGTAAAAAAAGGGGGGGGGGGAAAATCCCGTTCGACGAGTTTGTAGCCGTTCGGTAATTTGTCACGTGCGACAGAATGCGCTGATGCTGTGAAATGTAAACGTTTGCACATACGCTGAAGAAAGGAAGATAAATGTGTCACATCATAACAGGAAAAATACTGTTTGCTAAACATTTTATTACCATAAACATTCATTTTTGTCGGACCGAAAATGTGTCTCGCGTAATAAAAACAAGATGGATGGCCAACAAGACGTTTCTGTATATTTCTGTTCGGTTCCGCCGTAGCTTGACGACATAATTTACCGCTCGTTAATGTCCGCTTACTTACAGGCGGCAAACTACTAGAGCCTGAGTAAAACTAATATTTCACATAAAAACAGCAAATATGACTGATTTTGTGTGACCCGTCCAATTGAATACTACACCCGGTGCATTTTAGCATTTTAGCATATTTGGCGTTTGCTTTAGCTTGCTTATTTAATCAGTCATTATTTTACAGTATTCCTTTGCCACTTTGCGCTTTGCGTTTTGCGGCTTTGGCGCTTTGCCTTTTTTCACTTTCCAGCGGCGCCTACCCGATGCACTGCACTAACACTCCCACACTTAGCCCTATAAGCAATCAGCAGCACCCTAACGGCCTGTCAATACTCGGTCGAGTTGACCCGCAAAGGAAAGCACTTTTGCTACAAACTTGCGAGTGGGAGAGCTCCCCCAGTCATTAAATCATTTTAGAAAAAAACGTCACTATTCACACAATTATGGCTTCATTCTCAGGTGAAAATATAGTTTAAAATCCTATTTTCTGGAATTGACTTATCGCGGGGTCTCCCGGTCCCCATTAACTGTGAAAAACGAGGTAATACTGTAATCTGAATCCGATGTTTTGTTTGAAGCAGTGAATAATGAACATTTCTCAAGAAGCGCAATATTGTCGCCGGGGCTGCGCGCAAACTCCACCTTCTCTAGAATACGGATAACATCCTGGGTAAATTTGACCCGGAATCATGTGTAAACACCCAAAAGTTGCAGAGAGCTTTTTCTTTTGTGCGTCTCAAGATTGAAGCCAGAATTCTGCAGGCATTTGTTGCTTTGAACTCACCGTCCACGTGACCTGGATGGCCGTGGGGCTCAGCACCACCGGGTTGTGCAAGCGAACCATGACCTCGCCAAGCTCTTTCTGCACGTGTCGGTGGTCCACGCCTTGAGCCGGGGGACTGATGTCTGCGAGGTGACAGGGAGTCAACTTTAGACCAATCGCTACCAATGTCTTTTGGACATCTCGTCTTCACGTTTGCACCTTGGTGGCACCTTGTTCAAGGGACTCACAGTCTTTCTGATGTTGCTGTTGGTTGCGTGTACATTTTACATGGCTAGTCTTTGTGTTTCCCAAGGGGTTCCTTCGGGATCTGTCCTAGGTCCCCTGTTACTTTCTATCTACATTATTGATCTCTGTCAAAGCGTCAAATGGCCCTTTGTTTTTATGCGGATGACGTTTATTGTACTGCTACTGCAGTCTAACAAACATTTACCTTGTACTTGTCTGCCTTTGATGCTGTGCAGTCTCATTTAACCCGACTGAAACGAACACTTCATAAACATACCATAAAAATCTACAGTGTGCCTTATGTATCGATGGATACTGGCATTTCACCAAAACTAGAACTTCTTCTGCTTATATGTCGAAGAATTATGGGAAATATAGCTAACCTAATCCCCTGTCCTCTTCTCTGCTCAAAGCGTCACCCGTATAGTTGCGCTATGAAAAAAAAAGCAAGCGATAAACGGCGCTACATTATATTTCCCGTCCGGTACGATCTCGCATAATGGCCCTAAATAAAGCAAATGCACACATGGTACAACCCTAATAAACTATTTACCATAAAACGCTTCACAATAATAATGTGCCTTATAACCTGGAGCACCTTATGCATCAAATGATTTTAAATAGTCCTGCTCATTGAAATCACGCCGAATAATATAGTGCGCCCAATGGCCCGTAAAATATGGTAATGGTTTTCTCAAATGGAAAACAGTTACCCTCGATTCTTCCTGAAATTGCCGAATGTCTAGAAACGACACCACATAGGTATTGTTATTGACCAAAATCTGGAATTTAGACATTCTTTTCTGAATTTTCAACCTATAAAACACTCCAATTAGACCCACAGTAAAACATTAGGCTTAGAGCCGAATTCACAGGGAGCAAAAGCAAAGGCTTTGGATGAAGTATGAACAAAATAACAGAGCTGGACAAAACCCAGGCCCAGTGTTGACGGGACGCACACCTTCAGAGAACGCTTCCTCCCAAATAAAAAAAATACAGATCGAGCACCGACTGAAGTGGGTTTATGTCCATTGATCGAGGTCGGTACAGCAGGTGCCTTTCAGCACCTGCCAAAATTGCGGAAGCGCTCGGCAAAGCCGCGCGTTCCGTCAACGACGGGCCCATGTAAAGGCTTTCGTCCGGCACCGCAAAGTTGAACTGACGCGATGAAATTTCCCGGGACTTTTTCACGGGTCTTTTGATTTAGAGGAGACAATAAAATACACCGGCGGAGAAGATCATTTGGAAAAAGTCACAAATCACATCCAAAGCAATCACGCGAGACGGGTGAAGCGCGGATAAAAAAAAAAGGGCCAATGTCAATAAACACGTCTATATATCAGTGTGGAGCCTCTACCTGCACGAGGCGCAAATTTAAATGGACTCCTCGTCTAGAGTACGCACTCGCCCTGACGGTATTTAGCCGAAGGCCGATTATCATATGGATGTAATGAGGAGACGGCGGCCGGGCCGCCGCTGTAATAAAATCCCCGACGAGCCGGGAGGCGGTCATCTCTGCCCGTTATATTCATTAAGGTACCGGGGACGGCGGTAACTCACTTCGGCCGTCCGAGAGTAGACATGCTTACTTTCCGTAATTACTTAAGTGAAGGCCGTGATGAGGCCGGGCTCGGATGAAGGAGTTCGACCTCTGGAAAAGTTCTGCCTTATTTCAGTACGGAGAGGATGGCGGCGGCTACGGCGCTAAAGTCGCCGTCCGCTTTCAGTCGGTCTCCGAAGAACTCCCTCGGGATTCCGGCAAAGGGGATGGCGTACCTTGCGTCCTGACCGGTTCCGACATGGGACTGGGGTCGCTCACGCCCTGCCCGTTGACCGCTCGGACCATGAAGAGGTAGATGGTGTTGGGCCGCAGACCCTTGATGGTGAACTGGGTGGTCTTCACGTGATCGGCGACGGTTTGCCAGCTGTTGCTCACCGACTGGCTGCGAGGAAAAAGGAAAACCGTTTGCTGCCACGGGCCAATGGTATCGGCGGGGAAAATTTCCAACGCCGTTGAAGAGTGGTAAACCATCATTTGTTTTTGAACTGGGATGGGTGTGGGGGCGGTGATGCTTCACTGCAAATTTCACTTTTGGAAACAACTCTCGTCAGGCACGATGGCCAGTAGGCGGCGTTCTGGACACGTTTTCTCTCAACGTTACCAACCTGAAGGCCTCGATGACAAAAGAAGCGACGGGCGACGCGCCGACCAGCCCGGCCTGCCAGGACAGGGACACGCTGTTCTTGGTGACGTCGGTGATCTGCGGCTTGGTGGGCGGGCCCGGGAGCTCGTCATCGCCGTCGCGGTTCTTGGCGAGTGTCACGCCGCCGGCTTCTGCGAGATGCGAAAACGTAAAATTCCCGGGACGAGACCTCATTAGGGTTCGGGTTGGCTTATAGCAAGGCCGCTTCCTGGATTTCCTTCAATCCTTCTGGACATATACGATTTTAATCCATCTTAGAAGAATATGAACGCAACAATCATTTATTTAAATATTTTATTCATTTAAGAGAATCCTGTGGACAATAATGAATACGTCTTTCAAAGTTTGGCGTACCTTTGACCTCAAGGAAAGCGCTCCACGACGTCTCTCCGCTGGAGCTGGTAGCCACGCAGGTGTAGATCCCAGAGTCGGACAGCTTTGACACATTAACGGATGACATTTGTACCGAGATGCGATGATCCATCAATAACCAATCGATCTAATTAATAATTCATTTTGAGAATGGATTTGTCGTTCGGGAACAAAAATTGTGCACATCCATGAATTTCAGCCTTTTGACACTCACTATCAGATTTTTTTTGTAACAAACTAACATTTACAGAGACCTGGATCACAATGAGAAGAATGTTTGCATAGTATTGACATATTCCGACAAAACCGGTACCCCAAAACCTATAAGAACGTGCAATTCCTTCTGTCTACTTGGGAGGATAGAAATTGTTGTTTTTTTCAATGACATCCAATTTACTGACAAAATAACTACAATTATTAAAATAATTGTTAATTCCATCCCTAATCTAAGATGAAAATGGGATGTTTCACCTATTTTTTTGACGTGATCAGAACCAAACCGTTAAGAGATTGGTCTTCTAAAAAAAAATCCTATTTCTTTCAATGAAAGCATAAAAAATGTTTTTATAACATCCGATTCATTGTCAAAATAATCAAGATCAATCCATAATTAAATTAATAGCTGTTTGCAGCCCTAATTTGGAATCAGCGAACAAACACTTAGCGGTTATAGCTCCCGCGTTCTGTGCCCATGACTTCACGCAAAACAGATGTGAACAAATTCGCAGAAACGAGAGAGAGAAAAAAAAAGAGGGCGAGCGCCCCAGCGCCGTAAAAGCGCCGGCGGCGCCTTTTACGAGCTAACTTGGCCTTCCGAGTGCTGACGCTAATTTCCTAATGAATTTCATTTCCTACTCAGCACCATTTTCAGTCAGCGCGCCAGGCCCCGTCTCCGGATTTCACCGCCGCCCCCCTAACCGCAACAAAGCTAATTGGTTTAGGGCGGGCCTGGACCGACGACAGCTGGCCGCTCCGTCCGTCCTTCCGTCCCGTCTCGCGGCATTGTTGTGCTCGCGCGCGCCTTCCATTTATTCAATAACATGTCAGCGGTCGTCGGTTCTGTGGAGCGTAATGGATATTCCGCCGAGGCCTCGGAGTGGGGAAAGGAAGACGCCGGCGCTTTAAATTTAATCTACTCTAAATGTGTGCGCGGGTGCATGCGCGTGGCCCGCACCCTCCAGCTGGAGCCCATCCAAGCCCACGGTGCCGAGTCCTGTTAGAGCTGTCGCTCCGTAAACTAAAAATCAATGCGGCCTATTCATCTCTTTAAGATCTCCTCCCGTCAATCATTTTGACGGCTTGGTGGGTGTGCAAAAAAAGTCCACAACATCGCAACATTGAAAATGCTGCAATTTCATCCATTTTCGAGCTTCCTCCACATATCGTATTTTACGCACTGCAGTATAAGGCTCCCCGGATTATAAGGAGCGTAGAATAGAAGCTACAGTAGTGGCTGGGCTTGCGTTGTGTGTTCTCACCTTGATGTTGGTGATTTGCAGGCTGCCCAGTTCCTGCAGAGACATGCGAGGGTCTTTCCCGAGCAGACTGACGCCGTCCTTGAGCCAGCTGACGGAGGGGATGGGCTCGCCCGACGCCTGGCACTTGAGCAGGGCCACGCCGTCCACGCCCAGCGTCTGGTTGGAGGGCCCTTGGCGGATGATGGGCGGCGGTCTGTCCGACAAGACTGCCGCAGCGGAAAGAGCGGCGTGAAGACGCGAGCGGAGGTCTTTTTGGACCTTATCAACATCGGGCGCAGCCGAGCGGCGGGACTTCCGGCGCTTTGCCCCGGATTTTTAGATGCTACTAGCCTGAGATTGAGAGTGTGGTTGGCCATGCCGAGTGACTTCATGCGGCTTGGAGAAAAACGCACAAGGAGATCCAACACGGTGGACGGCACATGCTAACTACGGGCTAACAGACTGCGCTGCTTTTGTCTCTTGACCCAATTGTATATCGAATACAGCAAACAATGTCTTTCTCTTCAGTATCAGATCGCACTCACTCACTCTAGTGAGTCCCATATGTAAGAATGATATATCTTACAAAAATGAACTTAATTACAAATGTTATTCATTTCAATATAACATGTTAATTACATGCAAATTAATACTTAATTATGCAAAACTTTTGCATACGCTAACATACAGCAAAGGGAAATACCTGCCCCGAACGAAAATGCTAATGAGATCAACGCAAACAAGGCAATGCTATGTAACATGCTAACATTAGCTAGCATGTTATTCACAGTCACAAGTTGTTTGAAACTAATTTTTCACTCAAATTTCACTGAGAGACACAACAACTTGTGTGTCACCGATAGTGACAGCTCTCAACTGACTACAAAATGTCATATCAACAGTGGCCAGAGGCGGCGGCAAAATTTGAGTGAATGCACCGTAAAGTGATCAACTAAATAAGTTCCGAAACGTCACTATTTCTGCGGCCCGGTACCAGAAGATCCACGGACCGGTACCGGGCCAGGGACCGGCGGTTGGGGACGGACCCCAAGAAGTACTTTATAAGCAGCCAACACATCACGGATGGAAGAAAGTGGCAAAAAGTGAACGTCTTATTTGTAAGACTGCGTGTGTGTCAGAAGGTGAACTAGCGGGTTAACAGTGGCGCAGTGTAGCTGAATAATCCCCAGCCCCGCTGGCAAATCGCACAAGCCACATTAATTAGACACTATGGATTAATGACACCAGAGCTGCAGGGGATAATTAGCCAGTCTAGTACCTCTGTAACCTTTCAACACGTTATCGCAGCCTTTCCTTTTTACACCGCCGCAAAAGGCTTCCAATTTAAGAGGATTCTTTCAAGCGATATGCGTAGTTGAAACAGACTTTAGTGAACAAGACGCCGGGCGGTGCGCTATGGTGTGTGTGTTAGCGTTAGCATTGAGCTAGCTGACCCAGAGAAACATTTTTTTTTCTTTAACATTTTTTGTTATTGTAAACAGCCTACAGCTTATTGTTGCATTAGGAACTTCCTGTTTAATATCTTGCAAGGAATCTACAGGAAGTACTTCCCGTTTCGCCGATGACGCATTTCCGTTTCCGAAGGATGATGAGCGAGCTCACCGAACGGCATAAACAAATACGTGAAAATACGTCCCTGGCATCGAATGAGTTAAAAAAGCCTTGCAGCGGCCAGGTGTAGGTGAGTTACTGTTCACAAGGATCCGGTTCGGCCGCGTTTTGTCCTGTCGCTCGGCGGCCCTCTGGGAGAAATATGAAATGATTGCGAGCTGTAAATCCAAAAAACGGAGGCGAGACGCAGCTGCTTCTTTTCCAGACACTCCCTTCGCTGTCCGCAAAGACCACCGGGCTGCGCAAGAATGGCTAAACGGGCCGAGGCGGACGCGGCCGAGCGTTTTGGGAATGCGGGGCCGCATTCCGAGCCTGATGGATGCGCGAGGGCCGCGGCGGGAGGACGGAGCCGGGGGCCTCGGATTTCCGCTTCAGGAATTTCTCATTACGCTTCTCCTTGAACCCGGCGGACGCGGCGGCGGTAAATCACGGCTGGGCTACGGCAGGCGCGGCCCTGACCTCGCTCGCTCCGGCTCCGCGCGCGTCGGGGGCGGCCGTCTGCCGCTCGCTCAATCAGAGAGTCTCTCAAACGAGCATTTGTCACACTTCAACTCAAGGGCGACTTCTCAAAGCGGGAAAAAGACAGATGCACTCGGACTAAGCGTTGGGGGCGGAACTCTTATCGAAACGCTCACCTACGTTGACAACCTTCGGACGCTTCTTCCGTGACTTTGTGTACATTGGAGTATTTCACTGAGGAGCATCGCTTCAAATTCTAGATTTTTTTTTTTCTCTTTTTGTGCAAATAGAGCATAGGTGTGGACCTCCAGTCCTAGAGGGCCCGTATCCCGCATTTTTCTCTCCCAACACACCCGATTCGAATGATTAGTCCTCCAGGACTGGAATTTGACACAGTCCTAGATCACGGGTGTCAAACTCCAGTCCTCGAGGGTCGGTACCGTGCAGGTTTTCCAACGTTCTCTCTCAAACACACCTGATTCGGATGAAAGGATTAGGATCATTTTCAAGCTCGTGCAGAGCTTGCTAATAGGCAAATTATTGAAATGCAGGATACCGACCCTCGAGGACTGGAGTTTCACACAGTCCTAGATCACAGGTGTCAAACTCCAGTCCTCCTATGTATAGTCCGAATCCTGAAATCAGAATTCTGACTCACATCAGAATCGAGAAAGTGAAATCATAATGGTGTGCAAATTCTGCCTTAAAATTGAGATTTTTGTGAATAAATCATACTCCTGAGACTTTTTAACCCAGAATTCTGACATCGCAAAGAGAATTTGTTTCCTTCGCTGGCCCTATTCACCCGTCGTAGATTTCAACCTCTGACTGTATTTCATTTGAATTAATTGTAGACTGTGAAAACCCAGCAAAACGCTATCTTTCTTCCGAGGGGTATTTCAAAGTTAATATCGAGAAGCGGATAAGGGTTTTCTAAAAGTGTTGTGGGCGCAGCTGGCAGGAAGTCAGCCTCTGGCTTTAGGGCTCCGCAAATTCTGCCACGCAACCCAGAGCGAGAATATGAGCGATTTTCTCAGGATACGTTACATGTTAATTTGTTTCAACGCTCGCCCGACGGAATTGAAATCGGAGCCAAAAGCTCGCTTTACCATCCGTGACTTCCAGCTGCGCCTTGGCCAGGATGCTGCCGGCCACCGTCAGCGCCTGGCAGACGTAGTAGCCGGCGTCCACCCGCTGCACCGAGGCGATGGTGAGGGCGCCGCCGGGCGACACCGAGAAACGGCTGTTGGGCTGCTGCGGCTGGTTGGGGAACAGCAAATTCTGCCGAAAGTTAGACAAACAACCCCATTAGTCGTTGGGACGCGTGACAACACCGGGGACCGAATGAAATCTTCCCGTCGTTAGCACTTTAGCTAGTGGCATCGCACAGGAGGCGCTTCGCTTGACCGCACACTAAACTTAAGTAAACTTACACTCTCAAAATGATCCAGAAATAAACATTGCTCCCATGGACTTGTAAATGATGCCAAGACCAATGGAAATGTAAAATAAAAAGGTACAGATAAAATGACCTAAAAACATCCCCCTCCGCACTCTTCAGCCGCACGCCAGCACCATCTCAAGGCAAACTAGAGAACTGCATTCATATTGTCAACTGCTACAATTAATATGATTAAAAGGGTGAAGGTTTTTTTTTTTTTTAATTATTCTTTACAAATGCACTTCGAATTCCATTAGTATGCACTCGATGTAATTGTAATATGTATTTGTTACAATTTTTGATGCATTTTAATGATTTGTTGATATTACTTAGCAGCATTTCTGGGGGTTAGCGTTATTTACATGGGAAAAGCGCCTCTGCTAACGAAAAATTCAGGTTGAAAAATGACTTCCGGAGAGAAATACATTTTTTTAAGCAGAGCTACCACTGTATTTCCGTTTGGGTGTACGATCATCACCGGTGGAGAGCAGACACATTCAAATTAATTACGGCAAAGCGCTTGAATGCAATTAATGAACAAGTGAAATGATACATTTAACAAATTAGCTCGTAGATGGGCTTTTAGCACTTTGTTATCCTCAAGGGGAAGGAGGAGGGAAAGAAACAACATTTTCTGTCACTTGTGCTAATTAATTATGCCCAGAAATAATAATTACCATCGCACCTCGGCGAAACTCACCCGCCCCCGCCAAAGTTCCAGAGCGGCGGTGAGTCGCCGGGCAAAAAATGTTAATTTGCACGTGAGTCAACGGCGGGCTTGGCGGTAAACATCGCGCCGACCGGTGACGACACGCACGGCTTTCGAGGACGACTTTGACGGCCCGCGGGCTCCGCGCGAGAGTGTGCGTCGGAAGCGTAGCCGCGGCTGAATGGTATCAGCGGGCTCATCGACAAGCCCCGACCGGTTCCTAATTGGCGCTGTTGTCAAGTGTTGCGAGGACTCGCAGGTATTTGAATGGCTTAACCGCTCCTGTGAGAGATGGGATCCTTCTTATCGGTGCCACGGGTCACGGGGAAAAGCGATTAGCGCTCCGCCAGGCTTGCCGCCGCCGGCTGCGCGAAAAAAGGTGCATCCGTAGTAAAGATGCTGATGACAGATAGTCGAGCGTGAAGCTCTGCGGATTTGCTTCTGCGGGGTTAGGAAAACCCAAAGCGTTGCATTTAACGTTATTTTTCCCTCTGCCGTTGGGTTGAGTTGGGGCCTCGGCACGGGATCGGAGGAACGCCGTTCTCCGTACGGTTTCACAGTACAATCGGGGTTCGTGGGGATGCGACCGTACTCGGGTTAACCAAACCGGACTATCCTGCAGGACCTTCAGTAGTGTTGTAGTCGAGGCGACGCAAGCCGAGACCAAGGCACGACCGAGACTCGGGAGTATCCAGACCAAAACGAGACGAGAACATTTTGGAGGTTGAGACCAACATGAGACGACGGAATTCTTTTCCTCGGTAACATTGAAATTCTTTCTTTAATTCTGCAGTGAGACTGGAGTTGACCTGATCCCAACCATACCGGGGTTAACTAGAAATATACTGTTAGGTGAGAACACGGCGTCGCGCTCTTACCTGACTTCCTTCCTTTTGCCAGAATACTGCCGGCTGCGGGTTGCCTTTGGTCTCGCACGGAAAGGTGGCGGTGCGTCCTTGGGCCACGATCTGGTCCCTTGGACGGATGACAAATTGCGGGGCGGCTGAAAGAAAAAATGGCCATGTCAGCACAAGCAAAGATTCTAGCGGCGGGTAACCGAAATCCATGCGGCCCGATCTCCGGGTTTTGTTTCCAACACCAACGATCACCATGGAACCCGGGGCTGGCCATTCATTCAAAGAATGAATGGCGGTCACGTTGACGATCACAGAGGGGAGGGCACTAATTGACACCTAGGAACGACACACGGCTACTAGCGGGTGCTTAAACGGGTCCGGTCCCATTTGGTGAAAAGCGAGTTGGGGGCAAGCGGGCTGAAAGCAAGCGGCCGCCGCGCTCGGCGTCCGAGGAGTCAAGTGTCAAATTTGAAATCGAACAGCGAAAAGCCGGCGCGGTCGATACCCGCGGGCTTCGTCAGACGGCCGCCAGAACCGAGGTTACGCGCGGCCGCTCGGGCTCGAGTGAGACGTCTCGCCGCTGACAGCTTGACGCGGGCGCTCGTATAATAAAGCAAGAGGCCGGATGAGATAGGCACCTTGAAAATTTCAACTGCCTCCGGCTCGAGCCGAGCACGCTACTCGTCCGTAGACACTTCGTCAGAAAAGAACTCCAACTATTCCACCATTAGTGCGAAAAGTCTCAGTATCGGTATCGTGTTACTTTGCTGAAAACGAGCACGGTCCACGGTAATTAACGGTACATTGCGTACAATTTAATGCCATCTAGTGGTGACCTAAGAAAACAAGATTTTCCAAACACGTGCGACACTGGGTCTCAGAGAGACGACATTTCGCAAGGCGAATTCGGGTAAATGGAGCAGAGAGATGACGGAGGAGCATGAAGAACCTCCATTGGGCACGGCGTGGCCTCTGGAATATAATGTGCTCGAACCCTGAGTTTTCACTTTTGGTTTTAGTTTTCACGTCTGTCTGTCTGTCTGTCTGTCTGTCTGTCTGTCTGTCTGTCTGTCTGTCTGTCTGTCTGTCTGTCTATCTATCTATCTATCTATCTGTCTATCTATCTATCCATCGCTGTGTGTGTGTATAGTAGTTGATACATGTGTATAGTTATATAACATGTATTTGACACATAATTGTGTGAAGTCTTTCATTTTTCAAGCAACGTCCTGCGAGCATTGGAAACCATGATTTTTACATCGCTTCCCTACCACACGCAAACCATGACTAAAATATTTTTTTTCCAAACAACATGCCATCAGGTCCTTCATTGTCCCGTTGAACACGCTGAATTGCGTGTAATGCTACGAGTAGTCGACAATTGATGCAGTGCAACATTGTGTCCCCTCCCCGTTTCTTCTTTTTCTGACTTCTCAAGTCTGACAAGCCAGCTGGTTCCAGTCTGGCCCAGCTCGGTCCCATTTGGCCGCTTTTTGCGTGTAATCCCTCCGTCGGCGTGCGTGCGTGCGTGTGTTGCGTTTGCGAAAGCTGCGCACACGTACACACAGTTGGGAAGGGTACAGATGGCCCCAGATTTACAGCCTTCTCGCTTGGCCTTGTGCAGCTTGGATATCTCGTGGCTCTCAAAGCCCGCAACTGATAGCGAGCTCCTAAATCACGCTCTGGCGGCGACTCAGCTGCCTCCCCGCCTCCCTCGTCTTCCGCCGTCCCACACACTGCATCGATAAACGCATCGAAAACAACAACAACAAAAAAACCTGCCGCCTTGTCCTTTCTCACGCTCTTTTTTTAGGCATTTTCACAGCACGTGCAAATATCGGATATCTGATATGCGTGTGCCATACGTTTCAACGTTTTGTTGCTGTTTACGTTTGCAATAAAAGTAGCTCAAACAAAACGCTTCTGTTCATCGAAAGTGTCCAAACTGAAACATCTTGGATTGCGAGGAACACATCAAAGTCAGTCAATGGAGCTATTGCATCCTCAGAATATACAGTGCTACTTCTACTTACACAATTCATTTGCTCCGGAAGTCATATTGTAACGTGAATCTTTCATAAATAGAGCCACTTTTTACGTATAAATAGTTTAATCCACCCCTCAAAACGCACCCTTTAAATGAATATTAAATAATAAAAATACACCAAAAATGGTCACATACATATTAGAATTGCATTGATGCACTATAGAAAAAAAATATCCTGTAAAGAATACTAAAAAAACAGTTCTTAACCCTTTAAATGAATCACATTAATTGCGTTAATTGACTTAGCATTTTTAGCCTCATATTAGCATTTTAGCCTTATTTTCAACAAACTGAAATTAACCCCAGTGACCCACAAGTAAATGACATTGTGAATGTGGAGGTTGGAAAGGAACAGGGAGCAAAGCGTTTTCCGCACGTTTAGCTCCTCGAAATAGCCTGTGCTGGATGGAAAGGGGGGGATGCAAGAGTATGCTGGTTTCACAGCTCGCAAGAGGGAAAACTGATACTGTTTTGATTCTGGACACATTAATGACATATGAGACTTTGCATCCTGTCATCCTACCCAGAAAAACAAAACAAAAACCATGATCGGTGCTCATATTTAATTCATGACGAGACACATTTGTCCGGGTGGACGCAAGGGCAGAAAGACAGTATAGGAACTTAAAAGGTGCAATGCTACTTCCAGTATTACCTACGAGGTGAAAATAACCGTGTAGAAATGAGTGATGGACAAAAGCTGCTTCATGAAGCACTTCTGTTTTTGGATGTGTCGAAATCAGGGGTCCCCAACCGACCATTTTGTCGTCGACGGGAAGCCAATAGCGAATATAACGTGCACATAAAGTATGAACTCACCATTAACGGCAAACTAACGGGAGCCCTAGCTTGTTTGTCTCTTTGCACAGATGGGACGTCAGGAGACTGGAAAATACTTATTGGGCTGCTGCCATTTGCGAGCTCATCTTTTTGGGTAACAAAAGGGAGAGAATCCGTTCCTTATTATTGCCTGTCAAAAGCTTTCTTTTTCTTCAAAGTTGTTTGCTCGTCACCTGTCTCTTGAGTGGGCCTTCCACCTTCCCAAAGACGTCCCCGTATTACTCATTTAATGTGAGTGTCATTTTGGTGCTCACATTTTTTAGAGGCTGCCGCCATTTGCGAGGTCATCTCGTCCGGTAACAAAAAGTAAGGGGATCCATTCATTGTCAGTTTGTGGGTCCTTTTTGGCTACGAAGTTGCACTCGAAGTTATTACTTCAAGGACTCCTGGTATTGCCTGTTAAAAGCATTCTTTTTGATTGAAGTTGTAGGCTCGTCACCTGTCTCTTGACCGGGGAACCCTTCCCATAGACGTGTCCTACTCATTTTACATCTTTGTGAGTGACATTTTGGCGCTCCGGAAATTGTTCATTATTTCGGTTGCGGCCAATGTGGCCCAGTACCTTTTGATCCACGGGCCGGTACTGGGCCGCGGACCGTGGTTGGGGACCTCTGGGTCTAAATGGCCCTCTCGGTTCAAAGAGGCGGGGAAATACATTTACACCAGACTAGCATTTCTTTTTAAAACCAACAACACCAAGTAGACCATGGGTGTCAAACGCCAGTCCTGGAGGGCCTGTATCCTGCATGTTTTCCGGTTTTCTCAACCCACCACACCAGATTCAAATGATTAGCTTATTAGAAAGCTCTGCAGGAGCTTGGAAACCATCCTAATCCTCTGAATCAGGTGCGTTTGAGAGAGAAGTTTGTAAAACATACAGGAAACTGGCCCTAGGGGACGGGAGTTCCACACCTGTGAACTAGAGGAATAAAATAATACAGGTGCCTCATAAAGCTTCGTTTTCCCATCACTAATAGAAATGCGGTTGGCCATTTCTCTTGGTAAAATGTCTCCGAAAGCAAAATGCGCTGGGAATGCAAAGCGAGCATGCGGAATGGATTCAAATCAGAAGGATGGTTACTTACCAACGCGGCCATCTGGAGACACGACAATGGAGGGGTGGACACACATACACACACAAGAAAAAAATATAAGAAATTAAAACACGGACGTTTAACAAAAGAACAGAGTAACCAAAAAGGAAAAAAATCAAAGTCAGAATGGGTGATGTTCAGCAGAGCGTGACAGGGAGGGTCCAGTTTTTGCTCTCAGTCTTTGATTTTCACGATGGGTTTTAGGACCTTTGACCAGAGCGCCCCCTGTGGCAGACGCTGGACCCTCTCTGTCTACATCAACGAACGGCGCAACGCTGGGTGTGATTTGCCAAAAAGCCAAGCAAGGGTGCTTTTCAAATTTGAAATCTCACCATTTCCAAGAAGCGCCCCCACAACACCCTCCTCCCATCCTCATGCCGCCTTTAAGAGCTCCCCCGCGGGGACCCCCGACACGCCGCATTTAATGGCGGCGAGAGTGCCGACAATGGCGGGAAACGACGGTTAGGACCTTTTCATTAACCCCGCAAACCCCCAGGTGAGCCAGCGGCGACGAGCACCAGTAAACTGTGAAATGGCTTCGCTGGCGACGGGATGATTGCCAAGGCCGCAACGAGCGTCCAAGAGCAAGGAGGGGGGCGGAGCGGAGCGCCTCAAAATCCCAAATAATTAAAGGAATTCATTGACTGCCGTCATCTCTGCGGGTGTACGCAAGTCCGCGCTCAGTTTATACGCAGTGTAACCAGCATAAAAACCAGAGAAGGTAAAAGGCTGATAAATGATCCCTGCTTGGGTAAATTTGGAAATACTAACCCTTCTTTTGAATGCTACATCAATCTGTCTCTATAGCTACATTTTATCTTGCTAAGTATTTGCATCCTATCTGTCTGTCTGTCTGTCTGTCTAGTTAGGTAGCTGGTTAGCTAGTGAGCTAGCTTCATAGCTACTTAAAGTTTGTCCATCCATCTGATTTTGCTTTTTTTGGTAGTTATGTAGCTAGCTAGCTTCATAGCTACTTAGACATCTATCTATCTATCTACCTATCTATCTGTCTGTCTGTGTGTCTATCTAGCTCATTATGCAAGCTAGCTAGCTAGTTTGCAAGCTAGGTAGCTGGTTTGCAAGCCAGCTGGTTTGCTAGCTTCATAGCCGCCTAGGGTTTTCAATGTATCCCGGAGTGGCTTGGGAAACAAACACAAACATTCTTGACGCGAAGGCAGTGTGGACTCCTAGCACCGTTGGAATAGAAAAAGGAGCGATGCCGCGCAAACAAGGATAAACCCAAGCCGGGGATGAAAACGCGTTGTAGGGGAAGGCCATCGCGTTACCTCGCACGGTGAGGGTGGCGGAGGCCTCCAGCTTGCCGACGCGGTTCTCGGCCACGCAGCTGAAGGCGCCTTCGTCGTTGACGGACGCTTTCTTCACCCTCAGCACGTAGTCGTCCTTGTCGTACTTGATTTCGTACCTGGGGTAAAGCGACGCAACGTCAAACCTCCAAAACAAAACACAACAAACAAAGAAAAGACAAGCAGAGTCCCGCTCGTTCTGACAAACGGAGACGGCGAGGCCGATCAATTATTCAAGCGCGCCGGCTCGGAAGCCCGCTAACGCGTTCAATATTCATGGAGTGTTTTTCGCAGAGCTGCGTCTTCATAAAGCGGGCGGCGGTCAAGGTCTGACTGAATGCGCGGCGTAAGCTAACAAAAGGCAAAAGTGCTTTCAATCGGGCCGCGCTAATGAAATATGTGCACATTGTAAAAGCTGTTGACAGGGGAAGCGTGCGCTCGAGTGGCGCGGAGCGACTCACTCGCTCGCTCGCCGTGCTAGCAAGAAAATCGGCTGCTTTTTTTCACGTGGGATAATAACAGAATTGAGATGCGCACAAAAGGAACAATGTGAAGGCCGTTTAACGGAATCGGCGAAACAAAAAGCGGCGCGCGCTTCTCCGGCAAACGCTAGAGTCGGCTGGCTGCGTAGGCGGGAACCTGATGGCAACGCGCTACTTTGAAACGTTGCCGTCTTGTGTCCAAACTCACATGGGAGTTTTTATTATTACTCTAGCGTTCTTGATCAGGCTTGATTTTTCCCAATTTTTTTGGGTAGAGCGATTTTGCGAATCATTGACGTATTGAGGAGCTACTTTCCAATTTTGTGGAAATATTTTCGCGATTCGCTGACTCATATTGAGGAGCAACGTTCTCATTTTGCGGAGCATTTTTTTTCTTTTTTTTTACATTTTTTGTAAATTATTGGCTTAGATTGAGGAGCAGTTTTCTCATTTTGTGGAGCATTATTAGAGAACATTTTTAGACGATCGTGGAGGAGCAACTTTATAACTTTATTTTATACAAAGTAGTTTGTGCAAACCATAGATTTATATTGAGGAGCAAGGGGTTGCAAGCAAAGGATTGAATATGATTCTTTAACTAACCCAAAACGTAACATACAAGGGCATACAAAATTGCACACTTTCGCATGTTATTCCAAATATTTTGCTCTTAATTTGAAAAGACATGTCTACTGTTCCTGTCAGGGAATGAAAAATACACTCAATTAGATTTGCCAATAGCCGCCGAAACCCTGTTCAAATCTGTCAGTGTCTTCACGTCACCCCCATCTGAGAACCTCTCCTTTCACATGCATCAAAAGTGTATTACTGTACTGTCAATCGGACAATTTATCAAGGGAAAACAAAAACCGTCCCGCTTAGTGGAAACACGCCCCTGGAATTTTTCCAACACACACACAAAGGAAGTGAAATTCAGACCCTGCATATTGAAAAGCCACCAAAAATGCAGAGCGTACCAACTCCGGAGTGTACCGTCAGGCCGGATGGAGTTTTCCTAACTTACTATGTCTTTATTTGTATTTTTACGACGCTATGAAAGTCAATAATCCGTGTGTGTTTTGACAAGTTACTCAGCACGAGAGAGTTGCTTTTGCACAACAGACTGGGGATTTCATTAGACGGAGCCATAAAAGCCTGATGGACGGCCTTCTCTTAAAAGCCGGCAGTGAAGACGGGCGAGTCGAGTCGTTTAGCGCCGGTGATTCTTTGGACAATTACATCTGGCGCCCGAGCGCGCGCTTTGCGGCCATACTTTTTTGCAAGCGCGCTTCATTTCCCTCGGACCTGGAAAAGCCATACGTACGCACGCGGAAAACCCAAAGGGGCGCGTTGCCGTCCCGGTCTTGGGTGACATTTGCCGACCGCCGCTCGACAAAGCGTAATGACCATTTGACGGAGTCGCCACTGAAAGCTTTGTTCCAGGCTGACGGAGCGGAGCGGGGCGAGGCGGGGGAAGGCCAAAATCAACATTGGGGGGGATCGGCATGCTGTCAGCCGCTAATGGCGAGAGGCCAAGACACGGGGGAGAGTGTGGGACGCGCGGGGCCGCGTAGTGAGCTGGAGGGAGAGGAAGAGCGAGAGAGACGGAGAGAGATGGAGATCATGGACAGATGGAGTGACCTAGAGCGGGAGATGGAGAGATGGAGAGTGAGATAGAGATACAGAGCGTGAGCTAGAAAGGGGAAGGAAAAGAGAGAGAGGGAGAGAAAGATAGGGAGGGAAGAGAAAGAGAAGAGAGGGGGAAAAGATAGAGAGAGACAGGAAGAAAGAAAGAACAGAGGGAGAGAAAGAGAGACACAGGGAAAAGAGAGGCAGAGAGATAGAGAGAGAGGAAAAAAGAGAGAAAAACGGACGGAGGGGAAAGTGAGAAGAAGAGAAAGAGGGAGCGATAGCAACAGAGAGAGGGAGATGAAGAGAAAGAGAGACAGGAAGAAAGAAAGAACAGAGAGGGAGAGATAGAGAAAGAGAGAGACACAGAGAAGAGAGAGGGGGAGAGATAGAGAGAGGGAGAGGAAGAAAGAGAGAAAAAAGGACAGAGGGGAAAGCGAAAAGAAGAGAAAGAGGGAGCGATAGCAACAGAGAGATGAAGAGAAAGAGAGACAGGAAGAAAGAAAGAACAGAGAGGGAGAGACAGAGAAAGAGTTGAGCGAGGTAGAGAGAGGAGAGAGAGACAGAAAGGAAGAAAGAGAGAGACGTAGCGAGGGAGGGAAAGATAGAGTGAGGGAAGAAAGCCGGAAAGGGATAGAGAGGAAGAAAGAACAGAGAAAGAGAACGACAGAGAAGAGAGAGGGGGAGAGGAAGAGAACGAGGGAGGGAAAAAGAGGAGAGCGGGAGGGAGCGATCGAGACAGAAAAGGCAGATGAAGGGAAAGAGCGAGAGAAAGGGGGGAGATAGAGAGAGGCCAGAAATACGGAAGACGGCTGTCCCGTTCCAATCAAACATCTGTTCCGACTTGACAACTTCATTTGGCGCTTATGGATCTTTTTCCCGACGAGTGCCAGATTGCCGTTTTAATTGTTTCTGCCTTGGTGCGTGCCGACAATCCTCCGTGGGATTATTATTATATCGCGCCGACTGGCCCGCTATGGTGGGATCGCATCACCCCCCCCCAAAAAAAAAAAAAAATGTTCTCCAACGGAGACGGTGAATGTGAAAGGAGCCCAAGCTGAGACTCCGGCTTGCCTTATGACCAAATATGGAAAACTGTTAAATAATAACTGAACATTTCATTTGAATTTAAAACAACATGTTACGGCAATTTGAAGGCCACGTTTGAGCGGTGCGCATCATCTACTAATCCCTTATTTTCATCTTGGATTACAATTTGAACCTTTCGTCTCCCGTGAAACGAAAGCGGAGACCTCGGCAAAGTTGTTTTCTGTTGAAACCTTTTTCGAAATCTGACGATTGTGACAGTCGAGCCCGAGAACGAATGATGGCAGCGGAATTTTTTTTTGATGATTTTACGCGGTTTAAAGAAAACCCAAACAACACTCGTCCTACTCCATGGACTCCTTTTCAGAGCCAACTGGCTTTCAACAAGCTGTGTATCTTTTTTTTTTTTTTCCGTGTGTGTTTGCTTTGGCACGGCGCACAAAAAGAAAAAAAAAGTCTAAAAAGCTGGCGGCCAGTGAACCAAGAAGAAGAAGAAAAAACTCCTTATCGGATGCAAACGCGACGCCCACGCTTTAGCCTTGAGGGTGATGTCATGGTCATGTGACCCAGTTGACTTTTGACGACTCCCACGGAAGCCCGGCTAGCGAGTACAAGTCCGTGAAAAGGAACGCGTTGGAGGGCTCCCGGAAATCGGGGGTGTCCAACGTACGGCCGATCCTGGCCCGCACGACCCGTTTAAAATGGTCCCAAAGATGCTTGTATGTAAAGTATAAAAATGATCTGAATTTTTTAAACTTGAAATGTTTTGTGACTAATAGCAAAGTTGATGTTTTATGATTACGTAGCATCAACATTTTATTTGAAAAAATGTCCAAAAAACTACCATCCCCGGGTACAGAAAGGTTACATGCTATTTCCTGCTGTGGCCAAGTTGCCCGTTTTGCCCGTCTCAGGTGGCCTCACCTCCCGCGAGGCACGTCAACGTCATCCTTCCTCCAGCGAACGTTGGGCTGGGGGTCTCCCGTCACCTGGCAGCGGAACTCCACCGGCTCGTCCTCCAGAACCACCTGGTTGATGGGTCGGCGGACGAAACTCGGGCGCTCTGAAAATGGGGGACAGTTTTTCTTTTCATTGTACGATACAAAAATGTTCCCGGGTCCGTTTGACCCAAAAGACATTTTCATTTTCCAACGCGGAAGCAAAACATTTTTGGGTCAATTCCCTTAAGCAAGAACTCATTTGAACCTTGTTTCTATTTCATATCTAATTCTGTGGGTCAATTTGACCCGTGTATGTTTTATTATCCGTGTTTTTTTTTTTTGTCGCTTTTCCGAGTCCAGGACCAAACGTTTGATTGTAAATATATAAAAGCATTGCTGTTATTTCCGATGATATTATTTGAACCAAGCAGTAGTTCCATCGTGATTAAACAATGTTTAACTTAAATGGGTCAATTTGACCCGGAATTCTATAGTACCAATTGATATTGTGTAATATATCGTCGGATAGCCTGATTGGACACCTTTGTGTCAAAATAAAACATTTCGATACACGACTTGTGCAATTGTTGGAAATTTTGCAGAATGCAGGGAGAGATTCTTACCAAAGACGGTGACTTGTGCCGTCTCGCTGTCCCGTTCTCCCACCATGTTTGTGCCCACACAAATGTACATGCCGGCGTCGCTTTTCCTCGTGTTGGATATCATTAGCTTCCCTCCGCGGATCTAAAAAAAAGAGATGCAAATTGTTTTAGGGGGTTTCATCGGCAGGTCTTTCTTTCGGTTTAGCGGTTGACCCTGACCGTGATTCTGTCGTCCTTGTCCTCGATGCGCACTTTGTCCTTCTTCCAGTAGATGGTGGGTTCGGGGTGACCCCGGGGAGGGACGCACTCCAAGATGGCCGGCTCCCCCGCCGCCACCACCGCGTCGGTCGGGTTCTGCCGGAAGTCGTCGCGCAGCACTAAGAGGCGAGAAGGAAAACAGGTTCACGAGTCTGGAAGCTTACGGGGCGGTTCTGTCCCTGTCCCCGGCTCGAAACCTTCATTCGAGTCCAGCAAAAATCCTGCAGCATAGAAAAAAAGATAATACCGCCTAGTCCCCTTAGCAATTTTTTTTCTCGGTATTAAGCACCTGAAATGGACCGCTTTCTCAAGAGGGAAAAATCCATGAATCGATTCGGAATCGCGCATCCAAGAATTGAGGAATTCTCTGTAAAATCAGCCTCATAAATCCCAGGGGCTTCAGCAAGACAACTAATTGGACATAATTGGCGTCCCGGCGGAGGGACGGCGCAAAACAAACACAGGTGGGAAGCCCTGAAGCGGCGTGCCGTGCACATGTGAGGGCTAACGATGCAACATACATTAAGCCCACCCCCTACAGACTCGGCAACCTTCCAAAAAAATGCCACATCTGTCAAATATTTTGGTATTCAGAAAGCCTACTGAAAATTCAATCAAAGAGTTGAGTATCTGAACAAAACGAAAAAAAAACATTTGTTACCGTTTTGATGCATTTTTATCATTTAATAATACTATTCCTTGTAAGTGTTTTGGAGCATTTTGAGGGTCTTGGAACGGATTAACGGATTGGCATGTCAAAAGCGGCTCTATTTATGAAAGATTCACCTTACGAATTGACTTCCGGAACAAATGACTTTCGTAAATCGAGGTACCGCTGTATCTGAATTCCTCCTTTGAAGCCAGGTTTAAATGAAGAATTAAGGAATCCATCCAGATTATGAAGAGGAGGGGGTCACCCTGACGCCTCCGACACACCTAATCCCAAGAAAGCCACTTTGGGAATCCCCCACCGGGCCGCGCCCGCCGGAGGATGTTTGAAGGGGCGGCCTTACATAGATTCCGAGGAGGCGCTCCTCAGCGGGATTGGAAATGAGGAGGACCGCGCCCTCCTTATCCTCTCGGCGGAGATATGCCCCTCGTATTTATTTCGAGGAGAAGCTTTCAAGCAAATTATAGCGGGCAAGCAGAGAGGGAATTTGAATACAAATGGAGGTACTCCACACAAGACTCAAGGTAGGAGACGGCTTTCCGTGCCTCCAGTTGCAGGACTTGTGGGTAATTAACTGCACCACGCCCCCCTCCCCCCCCTTTGTTTGCTTTAGCCATGGATGAACCCCCCCGCGGGTGAAAGTGTGTGCCACACACAAGATGTTGTTTGACTTTTAATTGTTCCCCTCCGTTCGGTCATGATGGCACCCCAGGGAGTTGAGCCCAAAACACGCATTAGGTGGATGATTGAACGCTAATCTCATTTCACATCGTCTCATCTGCGCAGCAAGTCTGCGATAAAACCAATACGAGATGAAAGTGACCTTTTCAAACCCTAACATAGGCTTTTCAAGCCCAATTTGGAAGCCCAATCTTCGATTTTTGTATCGCTTTGATACAAACCCTTATTTGAAACATGAATCCAGTCTTGAAAACCCCATTTGAAACCTGAAACCCATACTTCAAACACTGAGGGCAACCTCTGTTAGTTTCAAGACCTAATTTCGAACCTTAGTCCTAACCCAAATCCTTAATCCTCGGATCGCTTCAATTCACGCCCTCATTTGAACGCAGTCTTGAAAATCCGATCCTGAAACCCAAGCTTCAAACTCTATGTGAGACCCGAATCCGAATGCTCAATCAGAATCTTTGGTTGGCTGTGCTTCAAACCCTCATTTGAAATGTGAATCTAGTCTTGAAAAACCCAATTTGAATCTTGAAAGCAACGCTTTAAATTCTATGTGGACCCTAAATCCTAATCCCCAATCGTAATCCTTAAAGGGTTTTGTTTCAAACACTTATTTCAAACGGCACGGACCCATGCTTCAAACACTGAATGCAACCTCCAATACCGGCGTCAAAACCTAATTTGGTCTTGTTCAGACCTTAGTCCGACTCTAACCCTAATCATTGGATGGCTTCGCTTCAAACCTTCATTTGAAACATGGATCCAGTCTTGAAAAAACAATTTGGATCCTAAAACCCATGCTTGAACACGAATAAATGCAACAGTTCCATGTTGCATTTCGTGCGGCCACCTGCGGGGGCGCCCCGGTGCCCGCTTGTGGGTGTTTCGGAGGCACTTGACCGGCTTTTTCGTTTTCTACCGACAAAGTCTTCGGCTGATAAGCGAGCGTATATTTGATGTCAAGAAAGTGAAAACTCGATCCGGCTCGGTAGCCCCGGAGGGATCCGGACCAGGATGAAGGATAATTGCATTTCTATGCACCCCCCCGTCCCGCCTGCACCCCTCCCCTCCCGGAACTCTCCAGTCTTATTAATATTTATATATTTTGTTGCATCTAGACAGCCCCCTTTGTGTTGGCAAGCGTTATCGGCGGATCGGGCTGCAGGCGAAACGTATCCGAGAAGCGCTAATCTCTTTGTATGTTTCTTGATTTTCTGGGCGAGTATTAGAGGAGCGGGCTGCTTTGAAGATCGCGGCCGGCCAGCATCACCTTGAACCCGATACGCAACGGAGCCGCCCCGGGTTTGCGCTGTGAAAGGGCCACTGCCAAAATTGCCCAAAGTACACTCCCACGCATTTGTTACTTACTGGAAAAAGTTGATTTTTTTTTACATCCTTAAGAAATGAAGCAATGAAAAAGGCTTGAAACACAAAGTTTCACCACAGCCACATTTGCGGGCAACAGAGGTGGGCATTTTTTTTCACGCTAAAAACTGGTTCATCAGACCGCCGAACCCTCCTAATCGCAAACCCCCAAAAACTTTTGTTAGCTCCTACCCATAACTTCTGGTCTTTCTTTTACATATACTCAACATTATATAGTTATATTGATGCAATGTATGTCACGTAAGTAGTAGTAATTAAAAGCGAAACAAGACAAACTAATTCTTAATTAAAGTGATAGATACACTTCCAAAGTTGTTTTTTTCAAGCACGTCAGTCAAAGGACGGCCGGTCCGTCGCTAACTTCCGTCGTCAATCCGCCCCCCTTCCGTCATCGTCGGTATGGCCTTTTTTTAATGCTAAAAATAATCTTTAATCTGTTGTAAGCACCGACCTAAAACTACAGTTTTTTTTCTGTTTTTTACGTACACGCAAGTTGTGCAATTATGCAATTGCTCAATGTAAGCAGCAGTAATAAAAGCGAAACAATGAGACGAATGAATTATGAAGTGCTAAAAACCCTTCCGACATTCTTAATTGCTTGTTTTTTTTAGCAGGTCCGCCAGACGACCGCCGGTCCGTCGCCGACCTCCGACGGCTTATAAGGTCATCTTTTGAGAAAATGTTTTTCGGCGCGCCTTACGTTCGGGAAAATAGGCTACGTGCCATGTGACCAAGTCACAAGTCCATTTTTCTTTTGTTTTGCTTCCAGCGCAAAAGAGCTCGCGTGCTTGCAGAGCTACTTTTTGGCGGGTCGGGAGGCGAAGAAACAAGAGAGGCAGATTAGAAGCCCCGGGGACGCACTCCGTCCGGCAACGGGCGCGACGCTCTGATTGGAAAATCACTCACGCACGCGGCCGATATGCGGGCTGGCTGTTAGGAGGTAGCTGGGAGCTATGATATCATTTCATTGGAGTGGAGTGCTATTACAATCTTTTCAATTGAGCCCTGAGAGGAGGGAGCCGCTACACACGTATGGAATATGTCAGCGGGCGCGAGACGGCAGCGCCTAAAACGCCTGCCTGCCTGTGCCTGCCTGTGCCTGCCTGTGCCTGCCTGTGCCTGCCTGTGCGCGCGTGGCCCTCGCCGTCCGTCCCCGGAGCTAATGGCGCACTCCATAGAGGAGATGGCCTCAATCTGTTTTCCCCGTCCCGCCTGACCTTTGCACTCCAGCCGCCCGGTTGCTGAAATTGCCCCCTCGCAAGCTGCTTAAAGCACGCCGGGGGGAACGGCTGGAAGCGGGCGCTCATCCGAGGGGCTCGGCGGGAGCGCGTTCGCGCCTACGTTATGTGAGGTATTTTCATCATTTTTGGGATATTTTCCTCCACATCATTCTGCCATGTTATGACACCCCCCCCCCCCATAAGTGTGAGAAGTCGTCACCGTAATTCCGCAAATATAAGACATACTTTTTTCCTGAAAATACAGGCCAAAAGTACGGGTGCGAACTTAAACATTTGATATTTTTTCCACATCATGCAAGGAGATCAGTCCATGAGCCACATAAATCGAGTTTTGACTCACACGTGCATTTTTATCCGCGCTATTCCGACTTACAATAATTACCGTAACGGCCGATATTGGGAAAGAGAAACCATTTCACGCCCATCACAACACATGTTCAAATTAACATGTGATAATGAATGCTAATGAGTAGCGCTTATCAAGCTAATATGAAACTTTAGGAGCTAAAGAAGCTACGTTGTTAATAGGTGAAAGGTATCCCGTTCCGCATCACGTTGCATTAACGTGTGGAAATGAACGTATAGAGCTCATCAGTTTAACGCAACATGTATTACATTCTAACGTAATATTGCCTTTTTCCCCCCTGGGATTGCATCAGTGGTTATTTTCTCCATTTTTTTTTTCCAGCCCGCCGGGATGAAGCGTCGGTGCAAAGGCCCGCTCGTTTCCTGTCATCGCTCATGTGCGCGGTGTCCATGAAGGGCGGGGCCCCGATAGCATCTCCCAACGCCATGCTCCGGCCGGGGGACCGTAAATAACGCTGTCACTTTTTTCCAGATAACGCGCGGCGAATGCGCTCAAAGGAAGGAGCGCGCGGCCGTACGGCGGAGAACCGACGGGCGATAGGATGCTATGAAATGTGCATCTTTTACAGACGCCGATGCCTGGCGGGAAAGACGCGGGCCAATATTGGCTTTGATGGAAAAGCGGCGAGACAAAAGACGCGACATGAGGAGGGGAGGCGCCTTCAAGGTCGGAAGCGAGAGGCGGCGGGCGGATCCACGCCGTCTGTTTACACGGATGGAATGCGCGCGACGCATTCCCAACATTTGGACAATGACAAGACTTCATATGCTTTCACAGGGAAAAGCTTACACGTCGTCTGTGCGACTCGGCCCCGCCCACGTTTGCTCCAGACGCTTGCTTGTGTTGCTCTTTTTGCCGACTTGTTCATGATTTGTGTCCGCTGTAGTGGACATTTGTTTGTCGTCTACATCTTTTGACTCTTTGAAGCCACACGACTAAGTCCCGGCGTCCTCATATACATGTATATATATATATATATATATATATATATATATATATATATATATATATATATATATATATATATATATATATATATATATATATATATATATATATATATATGTATAAGAGACACAAAATAAGCATATTATATATTATATCTTAGATTTTGGTGTACAACTTTTGATTAAGCCCCGCCCCCTCCAAAAAAATCTCACCTGTATTCCTAATGGCACATTCAAAAACACATGAATTGCTTTCAAAATCATCTCAAAAAAGATATCTATCACCATCATTACACATTGTTGAAAATCATTCATGTTTCTGCATATCAGCCTTGACGCAATTTCTTCGGAAATGACAAATGAATTAAACATACCGTCAAGGATTAAAAACATAACAAACATCTTTGGCATACTTGAGCATTTTGTGAATATATGAAGATACTAGCATTTTAGGAGCTGTACCTTTTGGGGGGCGGAAACATTTTTTTGAGGAGCGCCGCTTTGCAAAATGGCGCCCATAACGGAAGTGACGGCATGCAATGATGTGCGATTATACAGGTTGGGGAGGTTGGGCATTTAAATAAAAGTAAAAAAAAAAACAATGTGATGGAATCCTAATGTAGCTTTTCCCAACAACGGAAGCACGCATTCACACGCGGCGTAATCCGTGCCTTCCAGTAATGTATAGCTCATTAAAACCTTAGCTAAAAACTCATTAGCATTCACTCCAAGGAGTAATGGCTTCATTACCGTAATGTGCTGAAAAGCAAAGAAAAAGACGGGAAACAAAGGGAGACGGCGAGCGACAGCTTTTCTAATCACATAATTGAGTCGCAAATGGAACTCATTTGCATAATAAATAACGACGCGGCGGAGCCTTCGTGGATATCGTTAAACATACGTTCCCTCGCGCCCCCCAAAATCATCATCATCATTTCTTGTCGACGCTTACGAGGCTGTTTTTCGGGAGGGGGAGTGGGCGGGGGGGCAGGCGGGCCGAGATGGCCGATACCGCGAGCGATGCCCCCGCGGGGCGGCCCCGAAGACGCCCGGGAGTGGACGCTTTGCAGCCGGGAGGGGGTAGGAGCAAGGAAGGAACATTGGGAAGGCTTCCTGACAGATTTGGAGCCGGTGCCTTCTGCACTGCAGGGGCTAAACAGGAAGTCGAGCAAAAACGTAAAGCTTCGGAGGCTGCATATGAAGGCAGCGTGGGGTGGGGTGGGGCGGGGTGGGGGGGGGGGGGGGGGGGGCTTCCTTTCATACATTTTCTCGGGGGAAGGAAGCACGTTCCTTGTTTTGCAGACGGCGGACTGAACTTTCTGCGTTTGAGGATGACCGGACTGAACTGAAACGGCAAATGTGTAAGGAAGATTTCATATGAAATCTCTTTCCTGGCCTCGCTCTTCCATTTTTTAGTGGCCGGCATCGTTACGGAGCCGGCGGCTTGCGCACTCGTTACTTGAGACGGAAAAAAAAAAAAAGACCAAGGGTGGTAAAAGGTTACGTTTAAAGGCCGATTGAAAAGGGGCCATTTTCCATTTTCACTGCTACGGAGTTGCTGGGCCTTTACTTGAGAGCAAAGACAGTGAAAGAAAAAACACCAGCGCTGCACTTGGAGGTGACCTTTGAAGGCCTCGCAGGTGTCTTAATTCAAGCGCTCCCTCGCGTGTGGCTTTTCTCTTCCATTTTTCAGTGGCCGGAAGCATGACGGAGCCGCTGGCTTGCACTTGCTTTATTTGAGAGCGAGGACGATCCCAAAAAAACTCCATCGCTTTGAGGTTACGACGAGTCCTTCAAAGAAGTCCTTCCACTTTCCACCATTTTGTTATAGAACCGCTGGTCCCGTAGTAGCCAGCGAAGACATCTTGAGGTAACATTTGAATGTCCTAAATGATTGAAGCTTCCGTCACTTGAAGGCAAAGGCAGGGCATGAAGGGATCACTTTGAGGTTACATTTGAAGGTCGTACACACACGTGTCCCAAATCAATGAGTCCTTCAAATGCGTCTTTTGTTCTCTGCGGTTGCCGGCACCATTATAGAGCGACATGTGGAGGTGACATCAATTACTTGAGGGCAAAAGAAAACATCAGCTAGTGACGATTTGGAGGTTCCGTTTGAAGGCCACACAAGCGTTCCTCCGATCACTCCTTCCTTCAAAGGTGGCCTTCCTCTCGCACTTAGCTTTCCAGCATCGTTACAAAAAGGCTCGATTGGAGGCTATATGTGAAGCGTGTCCCGATTCACGGACTCCTTCAAATGTGGCCTTCCGACTTTTGGGTCTTCAGCACCCTCATTTGGAGGCAACGAGTGAAGGTGACGCAGGCCTGTCCCAATGTAATGTTTCCTTCCTTCAAATGTGGCCTTCCTCTCACATTGGTTAAAATGACAGCGCTGCACTTCCTGGATTTGAAGGTGGAAGAAAGTGAAACTAAACTGAAATTATTCTTCGATGGACACATTTCGATCTTACTTCATCCGTGGATGTCCACGTCATCGATTTTTTTTTTCCTGAACAACATTTGAGAGCTGTTGGACTTCCCGTATTTGAGATCAAAGTGAGCGATATGAAATGGTTCTTTGGATTTCTTGCGCCCACGTATGTATTTTGTAATAAATCAAGTTTGACTTGTATTTTTCTCTAATCTGCGTTATTATTTCTCCGTACAGTTCTTATGTTATATATATATTCTGTATTACTTTGTATTTCTTTGAATAACCTATTCCTGCGGTAATACTTTTGTAATATTTACTAATATTCATATTTGTCTATTTTCAATGAAAAATACGTGGCATCGTTGAAGTGAAATAATCCCTCAGCGTGTACAGTGTGTGGAGTCCACTCCAATGACATTGTGCTGTTGACCTTCCGCGGGGAAAGCTAATCCTCGGGATGTTGTTTAGCGGGATGGATAACGCGCACGCTCGCTCGCACGCTCGCACGCACGCTCGCACGCACGCTCGCACGCACGCGCAAGCAAGCATGCGGATGAGGCGAGCGTCAGCCTCTCGGCCGTCAATCTTCTTGGAAGCATTAACGGCCTCTTTTTCCCTCAATAAATGTATATTATACAGCGCGCTATATTTTACAGGGCTCCGTCTTTTGCTTTTTTATTGTTTTGCGGCGTAATTGGATCGGCGCTAATGGGCCGGCCAGCTCTTTGGGAGCTTATATAAAAAAAGAAAAAGGTGGCGGTCGGCGTTTTAATGAAGCTCTCGGGTTATCGGGCTGGACGCTGCGAAAAGTCATGACGGCCCGGGACGGGAGCCAATATGTACTTTGAACATGTTTGTGCATATGCACGTTGGAACTCAATGTCAAATCGGCTTTCGTTCCACATAGTCGATAAAAGTGCAAAAATGACGTTCTCTTATTTTCTGCCACAATGCGATGCTATCGCAGGTCCGCTAGCGGGAGATTTATAGCAGGCCCGGCCCGGCCCGGCGCGGTCCCGCCGAGGGCCGCTCCGTCTCGGGAGGCGGCGGCGGCGTGACGGGCCTCGCTTATTTGCCGATCCAATTTGCCTTAATTGCGTTACGCCGAGAGTAATTGCGTTTGTCGCATGTGTAATAGGCTCTGCGGCTGACTGCGCGCGCGCGCTCGCTACGCCTTTACAACGGCGAGTGGACGGAGGATTTTCATTCAAAAAAGGAAGGGCCAACAAAACCAACACCCAAACTAAGATTAGCGCCTCCTTCTTTCACATGCTAGCGAACAACAACTAACAACAATATAGTAAACGTAATTACATGTTACTGTTGTGTTAGTGCAGTATTCTGACAATACGAGTGAAAGTAAGGTGATGCTGCCCTTATTTCCAAAGGGTTTCAAGTCTAAATTTCTACAAAGGGGTTCCAAATGAGGTACTTTGCCAGTGTTCGGATTTCAAAGTAAAACTAAGCCTGCCTGATTTCAGATTAGGCATTCCAATGTGGAATTTAAAAAAAATGATGCAAATCCTCATTAGGGTTTCAATTCTGAGTTAAGGTCTCGACAAAAAATTGAAGAGGTCCTGATTCTGGTACTGGATTTCAGTGAAGCTAAGCCCGCTTGATCTCAGATTCTAAACATCAAACGGAAGGAACCAAATTGACGGGAGGGTCGGAAGCCATCGGCCGCTTGAGTAGCTCCGGCGCGGCGGACGAAGAGAATCGAGGGAATTTTCCCACGAGCGCTTTATCGGGTCGCATCACTCGGGGTTAATCTCGGAGATAAGGACCGACGCGGCAAGGACGAGGCACCGGCGGCACGCGTTTCCATTTCGCGGACCTTTGGCGCCGCCTCTCATACGGCCACGTTGTCACCTCGCACACAACGACACGCAATAAGGGATTATCAATAGCGGCAATGCGCAATCGATCGCCATTCCGCCTGACAATTAGCAAATAATTCAATGGGCTACGAGCACTCGGCCTGAACGGCTTGAACAGAGAGAAGCCCGGGTGGAAAATTCCACTCGCGTTTTGGATGACGCATTCATGCGGTGGCAAAAATGCATCAGAAAAAGGAACGCGACCAAACTTGGTTTATCACAAGCATTTCTGATTCAAGAGTTTTATTGCGGTATGAATAGTGGCGCTACTCAATGAAATTCTGTTCACTTCCACACAATAGACATCATAATAAAGTAGGCAATAAAAACAGCGGGGATGAAGAAGCGCTAATAAAGGTATAGACTCTAAAGAATAGTTCTGCAAAATAACAGCTTAAACCTTTTTTTTAATATATATATTTTATAGCAGTGACTTTCAAACGAGGGTGCAGCAGTGCTTTGCAATTCTATTTTAATTAATAATTATTATTATTATTATTTGATCATTTTTTTAGACTAAAGGAAGGTGGTAGTAAATCTACCTATCTATCTACTCATCCGAGAATGACAATCCTGAAAAGTGAAAAATTGAGCGGAGCAAGGAAGCGGAGGACGGCTAAGAAGAATATGAGGGGCATAAAAAAACGACCCGAAATGACGCTGGCGCTTCCCGCTGCCACGGCGTGTCATTGGGAATCCATACGTCATTAAAAATGATGGCTAGCTTGCTTAGTCGCTGCTTTTTGGAATTATCCCTCCGTTACATGATTGTTATCTGGTGTAAATCTTATCTGGAGACAGCCAGGAATCGATACTAATTGCTTGCTCTTTTAAATTAAACACGCAGCAAACGCGCCAGATTTTATACGCTTGTGACGGTCGGGGGTGGGCTCTCCGTTATCCAGAAGCCATCGTTTTTTTTTTTTATGGTAGCTTTATTGGGAAATGCGAAATTTGAACGGGGTTTCGGCAGGCACCGGAAAACAGGAATTCTTTTTTTCCCTATTTTGTAAAGTCTTTTCAAAGGTGTGTTTTGCTTGTCTATTTGTAAAAATATTCTTTTCCTCTTGTTTTCGGTTCGACACTTTTGCAGTGTAGTGTACTTGGCGGGCCGCCTAAAACATGACGGCGGGCTGCAAAATGGCCCCCGGACCTTGGTTTGGACACCAAGAGGTGCCAACGAATGGGTTTCGAGAAGACGGTTGGGGGAGAATTTAAGGGTGTGGTCTCCATTATCCAGAAGTGATAGTTTGGTTTTAATGGTAGTTTTAGTGGGTATGCAAAATTTCGACAGGATTTCGGTCACTCAGATTGTTCTTAAAGACGAAAAAAGTACTTGAATGAGGTAGATTTTTTTTTTTGTTTAATCAAAGAAAAAAAAAGTCTAATTTTGATTTTTTTTCTCCTTGTATTTGCAGTGTAGTATACATCACGGGCCGCTTAGAAAGTGGCGGTGGGCCGCAGATGGCCCCCGGGCCCCAGTTTGGACACCTGGGGTTTTATGCTCAAAGAATGTTTTCCTTTGGCCGAAACTCCGCTTTTTATGGGCGCATCACATCTTAAAAAGATAACGTCTGCTCGCCGGCCCCCGAGGGGGGACCGGAAGCTAAACGGCCACGCGTAAATCCCGGAAGACGATCCCATCAAGGTTGGGTTCAAAGGTGACGCTCGCTGCCATTTAGGATGGGAAGGCGCAATTTTTCCTCCGATTAATTCCGGGTCCTCGAAAGGTCGTCGGCGTACGCCGGCATTTGGAGCGCTCGCGCCTCACCCCCGAGAGCGGGGCGCCGGGGAGCCATTAGGGGGCCGCGCCCGTGTTTGCCCAGCGCGTTTGGGTCGGCGCTCCGGGGGTCCCGCTCGCTATGCGTACGCACGGACGTACAAAGCCGTGCGGGTTACGGAGCGGCGGCCAGACAGCGGCGTTGCCTTCTGGGCCCGCCCGTCGCCACTTTCTGCCAGGTGTGAAAGCCAATTAGCGCCGGCGCTTTTAGCAGATGTCCCCGTTGGAGGCACGCACGCAAATCAAAGCAAAGAAACAAGCAAAGACGGCTACAAATGCGCCACCAAAACGGATTCTGCGTTCATACCAAACAAAACTGAAATTGAGAGTTTGCCTTTGCTTCCCTTGGGATTTGTCCGTAGCCCGGCCTTATTATCCACCAATTTGGGCAGACTTTGAAAGGCTCATAACACCGTCAAATATGAATATAGATTTACTTTCAACCCCTACAAAATGTTCAATGGCATCAATGGCATCAGCCATGCAGGGGGGGTTGTATGCCTTTATGTACAAAGATTGTAAAAATGGGATCATAGCTAAAATAACTACGCTGCATATTTCTATATTTATGAAAATGAGAAATATTTATGATGTCATTATTAGAGTAATGTGACTTTTGAAGACTTTTGCATGATGTGAGTCCAGGCTAAGCCAATCTTCAAAGTCATTGAAAGGATTGCAAATGTCATAAGTTGGCTGCAAGCGCCACCCGGTGGTTTTGGGTTGTCAACGCAAACATTTCTACCGCGTCCATTCATCGAAAATACGGTAGTGTAATTCAGTGTAATTCAAAGGTCTAATTCATCAGACAGAGATGGAACACTATTGAGTAATTTTTTTGTTTTTAATACAAAAATGCTTTTCAATGCCCTGAAAAGCACATCTTTTCAAATTAACACAGCTTGAATATGAAATTAACAGAACACGCACCTTGCTGAATTGTGTGTTTAAAACAACCCCCACATTATCTATTTTCATGGAAAAAAAATGAATATGCACTGTATGTATACAAAACACTAAAATGCTTCGAGAGCTTTGAAAATAAAAAAATAACAACAATGGAAAAACAAAACAAAAAAAGTGACTTTGCAGCATGCCCATGGCTACAAGCTGAAGAGAAAACCTTACTGGGAGCTGCACGCACCTCTCACTTGTATCAGCATCTCAATTGCACAAATCCGTTGGCGCGTATCTGTAGGTCATAGGTGTCGGACTCCAATCCTCGAGGGCCGGTATCCTGCTCGTTTTCCGGTTTTCTCTGCCCAACACACCTGACTCAAATAATTAGCTTCTCGTTAGCTCTGCGGGAACTTGAAAAGTATCCTCTTCATCTGAATCTGGTGTGTTTGAAAGAGAAGCTTCAAAAACGTGCAGGATACCGGCCCTCGAGGACTGGAGTTCCACACCTGTGCTGCGGATGAAACCGATCACGATCGCTTCTCCTTGCTAAAGCTAATGATGGCCGTCCTCCCGGATCCGCACGCCATGAAGAACCTCTTTGGTCAATTATTTAGAGATTTCCGCGACGGGGCTTGCTCTCCACACCCTTCTCAGTATTGGACTGCGTTGCAAGTAAACAACCGAATTGGAGTCTGCGCAACGTTCGCTTTCCTTGCCTTCAAAGGAATGTCGCGGCGGCGCGTCTTCCCCACGCCTTCAAAGGCCTCCCGAGCACAACGGGGCGCTTCTTTGCACCACTCTCAGCTCTTTGATTACTGTCAAAAGCACGGCGCCGCGCCCCGAAAAACGCGCCGCATTGCTGAGAAAACGGGCGCGGAAACTCGGGATGCTCTCATTTCCACCTGCGTTCTTTGACTGACGTTCCGTAGCCCCGCCCACCGCACCACGCTAGCAGAGCCTGTCCGGTTTGCTCCTGGAAATTGAATCTGGCATCCATCCTAATAAAAGAATATTACTACTAGTACGAATGCTAGTGCGCCTGTAGCTATCAAATAATTGGGGGGAGGTGGAGAGCTACACCCTATAGGTGTCATATTTAGCCCATGTCAGGCTCATTTACTGCCATTCAAACTTGCAAATAATTTCCATTTTGGACATACCCCATGTTTTATCATGCATTTCCCCCGATTTTTTTATTCATCCTTTCTCGCAAACAGGGCGCAGTAGAATTTTTTTGTGTTGACACCCCAAAACCACCGTGTGGTGCTAGCGGCCAACTTATGACATTTGCAAGCCTTTCAATGACTTGGATGATTGGCTTAGCCTGGACTCCCGTCATGCAAAAGTCTTCAAAAGTCATAATAGGGTTGAAAGTAAATATATACAGTATTTCTATTTGACGATTTTATGAGCCTTTCAAAGTAAGCCCAAGTTGGATGATAATAACGCGAGGCTAGTGAAAAATCACCAGGGTTTAATGAAAAAATATATACATAAGTTGATCCCCCCTAATACTCGGGCTGAAAACAAATAGTGGACTTGCGCTCTGAGAAATACGATAATGGAAGGAATTCAATTAGTTGCGCGGCCCCCGTTGCAAGCACAAAGAAATGCGCCCCAATAGCTTGAGTTCATCAGGAGGCTTTGCCACCGATTGATAAGATTTGATTAGCAAAGACTTGATTATTTTCAGTTTTCATTAGCATTATTGAACGGCAAACTCAATCCGAGTGACTTTTCTTCCCGATATTATCGACGCCGGCGTTATGAAGAGAGAAGGGCAAAAACCAGGCGAGTGCATTATTTCATGTTTTCTTTTTCTTTGCCGATTCAGCCTGCAGCCATAAATAAGTGAATAACAGAAGCCATGATGGTACGCACAGGGCTGTATTTTTCATAAAGCGGGAGGGAGGAAGCGTGAAAAAACAAGCTCCTCTAAAACGAAGAGCCGCTCATGCATGAGCGCCTCCTCTATGCGGGTTTCCAGCCTCCGCCCCAAAAGACAAAGGCAATAAGAAAGGCGCTTTTATGAAGCGTCTTCCGTGAATGGAAGCCGCCAGCGGTGGAAGGCGTGTTTGTCTTTAAAAGTGGGCCAAGACATCCTTCTGCTACTCAATTATGTTGAACTGCGGGTCAAATTGACCTATTTGAACATTCAAGTACGTGTTGAAAAGAGTTTAATTTTTTTTTTTTTCTGTACAAGCCTTCTGCTTGGCAGCTTTGGACACATTTGTCACCATGCTTTTCGAATTTTTGTTTTTTCTGACGAATAAGTAAAACCCGGGTCAAAATGACCCAATGCTAATAGTGATGTTTCTTACGGAGGAAAAACGGAAACATAAGATTTGTGTAGTCAGCAGGATTACTCACAAAAAAAAAGAAACCTTTGGTTAATTACACAGCACCCTGGGTCAAATTGACCCAGGATGCTATTGCTATTGAAGAAAAAATAAAGGTAACACACAGGTATAAATAATGGTTGCCATGTTACTTAGTTTTTAAACAAAAAACGGTCTTCTTGACATTTGCGGAGAATCAAAAATGCCCCCGGGTAATATTGACCCTAAGCTATTGTTGCTGTTCCTTAGCATAACACTGGTTAAAATGAAATAATGTATTTGGATTACGCAAATTTTGGAAATGTTTACATGCCTAAATACACCCTGGGTCAAAATGACCCAGGGATATTAATGTTTTTTCTGAGGATGGGGGGAAAAAGGAAACACAATATTTGTTAGTTAGCAGGGTTATTCAGAAGAAAAAAAAAGTTTCTGAAACTTCTGGTAATTACACATGACCTTGGGTCAAATTGACCCAGGATGTTAACGCTATTGCAGAGCCATGAACATAAAAACGTGTAAATGATTATTTTGTGAGTACGTTTCCAAGCAAAACTAGAGTTTTGGACACCTGTGGTGAATTTAACATGCTTTCGGGTCATATCGACCCAGAACAATCACAACAAATGGACATAACTGGTTAAAATGAAATAGGATGTTATGGATGTTAGGATGTGCTATTGCAAAGAAACACATGGGTCCAAATTATTTGTTGCCTTGCTACTTCGACAAGTGAGTCTCCAAATAAAAATGAGAATTCTTGACGTTTTGAAAATCAAACATGCCTTCGGGTCATACTGACCCTTAGACATTGTTTCTGATCCTGAGAAATGAACAGAACACTGGTGGTTAAAATGAAATCATGGATAAGGATTGCACATATTTCGGGCAGGTTTGGGGGAACACGCTCCGGGTCAAAGTGACCCAGGAAATTTTTTCTGCTGAGAAACATAACATGAAGGTTAAATTGGAGGATGGGGTTGAGGTGAAGGGACGTGCGAGAGAGAGAGAGAGAGAGAGAGAGAGAGAGAGAGAGAGAGAGAGAGAGAGAGAGAGAGAGAGAGAGAGAGAGAGAGAGAGACGTCGGGGGTCGGTTGCATTGCGCCGTGTTTTACGTTTTGCACGGCGGCAAAACAAACAAAAGCACGGCAAGGGCACGCTAAAAAGCCGTCATTAGCGCAGATCATTTCACAGCATAAAGGCGCTCCCGTGACTTTTGGTCGATCGACAAATTGCTCACTGGCCATTAGCATAATCGCTTCATGCTTGGCCATATTTTTGCAAATGCGCGCACTATTAATGCCAGCAATTACACGGGTTAAATGCAAGTGGGGTGATGCTAGCTTTCATCCAAAAGAGGCGCTGAAAAGACAATTTATCATTTCAAAATGCAAACTGAAAGAGGCCTACTTTTAGCCCAAATTTTGATGTCTTTTTCTTTTTTAATACTGTCCAAAAGAGTACACACACAACATCAGTGTAGTTTTCTAACCCTTGCACCGTAGTCTCGATGGCAGGGGGGGTCAAACATATGGCTCGCGGGGTGTTTGGGGCCCGCAAACTGGTTTGATCCTGCTGGCGTGATGATTTTGTAAAGTCTGAAAATTGAGCTATTGCTATGCTAATATCTTATTCTTTTTTCCTTCTATCTTATTTTTTTCTTATTTCTCCCAAAATGCTTTCAAGGGGTTAGGAAGAAGAAAAAACGATTCCACAGGGAATAGATAATTGATAAAGTTGAGAAGCCCTGCACTAGCGCATTCGGAAGGGCTAAATTGCTGTATAGTTGATTCTTTCTTGAGAGCTAATGGCCCCTCGTCTTCAGTCGAGCACCTCGGAAGATTGTCCCGTGAGGCCTGGCTTCACCGTCAAGCTGGCGCTTTCATTAATAGGCGACGCTTACGCCAACACGTGGGCTATCAATTAGCACGGGCGAGGCCGGGCGCCGGCGTTCAGTCCGCCGCGGCGGGGGTCGGGGAGCGGGCGCTCGGACAGATGTTTGGACGGCCGTGATGGATAACGTCGCGCCTCGCCGTGTTTTGTTTCCTAAAACAAAGCTGACTTGAGTAATCGCTACTCGTTTGTCTGGCGAGGAGCCTTCCGTTTATCTCATAAATAAAGAAAAGTCAAATTTCTGCTGACCGTGCTCGTTAACTCATTCTCTACCAAAAATGCCGTATTGTCTTTTTAAAGTACCGTATTTTCCGCGGTATGAAGCGCACCTAGCCTTAGATTTTCTCTAAAGCTGGCAGTGCGCCTTATAATGCGCCGCGCCCTATACCACGCATAAACCGCCACTTTTCATTTTTGGGGGACGAAAAAAGTAAAATACCTTCGTCGCCAAGTCAATTCTTCCATTTTTACCTCTGCGTTTGAGTTATAAAAGTATTCTTTTACAATTCAACTTCTCAAAACACCCTGTTTGAAACTTCGATATGAGACAATATATATGGAGCACAAGTGCAAAAAATGTGAGTTTTTGTATTGAAAAAAACGGTTTAGTAAACTGAGACAACGGATTAGTAAACTGAGCGTACGGTTTGGTAAACTGCAAGAACTGATTACTAAACTGAGGGTACGGGCCAGTAAACTGATGGTACGGATTACTAAATTGAGGGTATGGATTAATAAACAGGGTATGGTTTTTTTGAGGAAAAAACTCAATTTGAGGAAATTGAGGGAATGGATTAGTAAACTGAGCGTACGGTTTGGTAAACTGAAAGAATTGATTACTAAACTGAGGGAATGGATTAGTAAACCGAGGGTACGGTTTGGTAAACTGAAAGAACTGATTACTAAACTGAGGGTACGGGCAAGTAAACTGAGGGTACGGATTACTAAACTGCGGGAATGGATTAGTAAACCGAGGGGAAGACGACTAAAACGAGGGTACGGATACGTACAAATATATTTTTCTCCTATCCTGGCACCAGAGGGCTATGTAAAAACGCCCGGCACAAGAAAGGTATTTATTTTGAAAAAGGTCTAGGATTAAAGACGCGCAGGACGGCGTCCACCTTTCGGATAAGCCGACTACAGTAGGCGTAGGGATTTGCACACGATCCGGCGGCGCCGTATCAGGCGTCCATCCGTCTCGGCCCTTTTCCCGATGAGTTAATTTCCCCCCCATCAGCCGTGGTCTGAGCGGCCCCCGACGAGCCGCTCAGCTCCGCTCCGCTTTCCTAACAGGATCCTCTCCCCGGCGGCGCGATTGATCGGCCGCCCGTCGGGCCCGATCGATAACGTCATTCCTTCGGTAACAAGAGATGGTTCGTACGCCGCCTCTTCCTTCCCTCCTCGTGCCGCATTACCCCCCTGCCCCTTTTCTTATTATGATTTCTGGCTGCGGATCGATGCGCTGAAAAACAGGCCCGCTGTAAAGCGCGGCGCAATTAAAGCGCCCGCTAATCTCCTTGTTGACTCCTTGCCGTCCCCCGCGCTCAAATCAAACACAGATGATAATGAATTCAAATGCGGAATGGACGATGGAGATGGCTCGCAAGCAGCCGCTTGCTCGCGGGGACGGCGGGGACGGATGGTGGCTGCGGGATTTGGCGTCTTGATTCCATAGCGTGGGGTTCCAGGGGATCGTTTTTAGGCAGTCGAGTACGCGGGATCAAAAACGCACTACGGGCATGACGTACAGGTCTCGGAAAATGAAAATTGAGAGGTTGATATGTTTTCATTCTACTTTAAGTTTGCATTTGAATGCAACATACGTATTTTCCTCAGTCAGCAAAGATTTGGAGCCGTCGAGCTAATAGGAACGCGACCTGCGCTCCGTGGAAAAACGTCAAAATAAAAGCTTGCTGAGGACATCTTTGTCTTATTTTGGTGTGGTTCTGAGTTTGAAATGGGTTATGGAATTCCGAGTTCATGGTTCTGGGATTTGTATTTTGTCGATAGGGATTGCGGTTTGGGGATTCAAAGATTTTAAACTTGAGATGAAGGTGTTGGGTTATCACATGTAACTTCCCTGTCCGCCGTTCTAGGTTTGTGATTTTACAACAGGGATCCGACTTCAGGTTTAAGGATTTAAGGTTTTCAATATCCGTGCTGAGTTTTCTGGTTAAGGATATTGGGCTTTGCGTTGGCACTTCCTGTTCCAAACTGTCCATAAACCCTTTCTCATGGCTATGAATTAAAACCAATTAAAAAAAAAGCAAGCACAGACTTCAAATGTGTGCGTTTGATCGCCAGATTGGGTTTTAGATCTTTTTTTATCTAGTCCTGAAAGAATCTCATCACTTGGCTGTGAAAACGTCGAGGCGGTGTGCGAGAATGAATAGTCTCCGAACTCCTGCGTTAATGACGCTAATTTTGCGACGACAACGTATTAAATTGAAACGTCACCCCGTTTTACTGCGGCAGTTTTGACAGCATCATACATCCTTCTAATGGTTGAACACAGCGTTTGGGGGGGGGGGCTAATTTCTGCGATGTCATCACATTAGCATTCGCTTGGCGGAGAGGCCAAAAATAGACGCTGGGTTAATTTGATGATGGGATCATGGATGCGCCACGCCTGTGCAGTTTGGCGCGAGGTTTGAGGGGCCCGTCTGTCGGCTCGCTGGTGCGCCGGATCCCCTCCACCCGCCGCTTCGCTGCAAAGTTCGAAATTTCAAAGAAAGCACCAATGGGCGTCCCCTCTGATGCGCCGTTTGCCATCCTTTCAATAGCGAGGGAGGCGCTAACGAGGCCTCATCGACGACCGTCTGAGATGTCGCGTAATTAGCGTAGCGGACGGCGATGGTGGAATGGAACGCGGCCAAACAGGAGTGGTTCAATATGGGCTTCTCTCTTTGCCAACAGCAGGAGGACCGAGTGGAAGGAGACTCCCTCGGGGTCTGCAACCAGACGCGCAGTCAGGAACTTCAAGCTAGCTGTCGGCGCCAAACGCTTTCCACAACAAAAAAGAAGAACCCCTCCCAAAATATAGTGTATGTTTATGCTGACAAAAAAGGACATAGGCCGGGACAACGTTTTTAATTTCAATTAACTGCTACTCAACCAGTCAGTTAGTCAGTTGGTTAACGATGCTATTTAGCTAGCAATTGACTCGTAGTAGTCAGAGCTCCACCAGACAACCCAGTCAATTGCCGTAAAACCCCATATATAAGACACTTTTTTTTTCACCAGCCAGTCATTTACAGTACGTAATGTGCAAGCTAGTCAATTAGCTAGCTATATATTATATCGTGGTAGCTAGTCAGGCACGTAAGCAAAGCAGCCGTTCAAGTACAATACTTCTGTCTTCCCTTCTATAACATTTTTCAACATAAAACCAACACACTGGGATTGTTAGAATACCACCCCAAAACAACAGTAACACGTCTGGTTGCGTTGATGAGTAGAGTGTGCCCCCTGGTGGCAAATAAAATAGCAGTTCAAACTCAAGTTTAACATTTTTCAACACGAGACCGACACGCTGGGATTGTCAGACGATCGCACCAACACAACTGGAAGGCCTGTTGCATTTTTGAGCGGCAAGTAAAACAGCAATTCAATCCTTCTGTCTTTCCTTGTTTACTTGTTTAAAAAAAAACTGCACTCGACTATAAGCCACAGGGTTCGACGAATGAGAAAATAGTAGCGGCTTATTGTTGGAAATGTATGGCATAAAACGTAGGACGTTGGTAGTAATTTATTCGGATTAAATTTAGCTAGCTAACTAGGTGACGAGTTTACTGGGGGGATATTTTGGTCAGATATTGACGTGAGTCAGTGAGAGAGACGGCCAGTGATTTATTTTGCAAGTTAGCATGTTTGCATTCTTTGTATGCTGAAGGTTAGCATTTTTGTTCAAAGCAACAAACATTGAGCAAGGAATTTGATGAGAGTGTGAGCTTGGGGCATGATGGATTAGTCAGGACTCATGTCACGACCTCGGGTCACGGCAGGGTCGGGTCAGGTGCGACCGTTAACTGTTTTAGTTGACCTTTGGCCCCAGGGAGTTGAGTTGCCCGGGACGCTTAGCGCGGGGAAGCGGACGCACGGGTGGCGCTTGTTTACGTTGGACATCAAAAGCGATTTAGTAGATCCTAATGAGACATTCGTCTCCATAACGTCTTCCTAAAGCTACGAATTGAAAGGATTAGATCAAGGGTGTCCAAACCGAGGCCCGGGGCCATTTGTGGCTCGCCTTCCATTTTTAAGAACGCCATGTCCTACACTAAAAAAACATTTGGTGGTTATATTTGTTGTTATTTTTTTTTTAGGCAGAGCTTTTTAACCCCTGGGGGCAATTTCGATGCTTTTGATGTGTGATTTCAAAGGGAAAGCATACAAAAAAAAAAAAAAAAAAACAGTAGGAGGCTAAAATATTGCATTGCTTGTCAAAACATGACGTCCCTTCTAAATGCTTGCAAACGGGAGGTCGAGAGGGACACTCTGCAGATGTCAAATTTAGACCATTTTGGGCTGATTTACTGCCATGAAAAATTGGAAATTTGAAAAGCAATGTTTTATCATGCATTACCCCCAATTTTTGCATTGATCCTTCAAAGGCAACTTTCAAACAATAGAATTTTTTGTATGGATAGGGCTGATGCCTCCGAACATTTTCATTGGTTGAAAGGAAATCTATATTTATATTTGCCGATGTTACGAGCTATTCAAAGTCAGCCAAAATTGGATGCTAATAATGCCAGGCTAGCGAAAAATCCCCGGACGAATGCAAACATGCAACAATGGTGAAGAGCATTTTTGCATTGATTCCTCCGTTTTCTGCTTCATGTGAAGTAGTGATGGGAAACCAAAGCCTCATGAAACAGGTGGCCGACGGCGTGTAACGTAGCGCGATGCGGCCGAGATACTGGACGGCGACGGCGACGCGTGGTCCCGCTCGGACATTGAGCAACAGCTGCTGGCATCAGCATGCGAGAGCCAAACGGTGAAATCAATGGAGCCTGGGGGACTTTTCCTCTCTCTCGACATCCGCGCCTCCTTATTAACGGCCGGGCCGCGCTCGCTCGCGGACACGTGTTGGAATTACCCGCCATGAATCAAGGCAACATTTACAGGTGCGATTCAAGGGCGAGCGGACCTTGTGGACATCAGAAGAGCAGAGAATCGAGTATCAAAACAGGACCTACTGTTTATGCAAAAACGTGGAATTAGTGTAGAATTAAAAATCAATATCTCAGGTTTCTAAGCCATAAGTCTTACATTTTATATATATATATATATATATATATATATATATATATGTGTGTGTGTGTGTGTGTGTGTGTGTGTGTGTGTGTGCTTTGCCAAGTATTCAAGCTCATTTGAGTGCCGCAACACAGTAAAAAGTCACTCCCATATACAAGAAAGGATAAAATGGACAAAGGCAATAATATCCTAACAGGCGGTATAAATTACGGGCACGGTAAAACAATAAAAAGGTAAACAAACAGTAAAAGCTGAAGGGGAAAAAGGGCTTTTAAACATTTAAGCTCGGCGGCAGGAGATGCCGCCGGGTGAGCCGTAATGGCGACGGCGGACTTATAAAAGCCTCATAAAATCAGGGAGAGGGTAACCTCACTTGAAGCGGCCGTCTGATAAAGAGACGCCTTGGGAACAATGTCGCGACGACAGGCCGCGCCTTCTCCGAGTCTTTAGCCAACTCCAAGTATGATCGATGAAACCCGCAAATTAAACACCATACCGCCACGGAGAGAATATGCAGGTAGGGATTCTGACACGCTAACGTGGAAAGTACCAGAATATGTACTCAAATTAATATGGTGCGTCCTATATGCAGGTGTAGCCTTTCAGTGGGCAATTACGGGTTTCACTTGGGACAATTAATATATAACTGACAGATGTAAATACCGGTACATTTTGCAAGAAAATATGAAGGAATTCCAAAAACGACATTTTACTATATCACCGAAATCCAAGCATTGAAAATACCAGAATAGTAACATTAAGGGCGTGTCCTATAAACGGCTGCGGCCTTTGCGTGGGGGATTACGGTATTTACCTATTCCCCTCGGTCCTTGTTGTAGTGGTATTTGGTATTATATCTGTGTTATTTCGTAACGATTAGCCGTGACAAGTGGCGCCGGCATTCCCGAGAGCAACTTTCATGGCTCAAAGAGTTTGCGAGTTAGCGGCGCGCAAACCCGAGCACGACAATAAACGTGGGCGCGTAGGTGACGGGGCGAAGATGAGTTTGGTTTCTGCTGGCGTTTCACTGGAGCGTACTCCTGTTTGTAGGTCATTGTGCTTTTCTGACAGGGTGTCAGAGCGTGTCAAACGCTAAAATGCCTCAAAATTGGCGTCCGGAAGAAAAAAAAAAAAAACGGGAGGGGGGGCCTCGGGACCGGCGCCTCGGCCCTCCTTCCATCTGGCCCGTGACAGTCCACCGGCGTGGGGGAGACGGTCTCATTTCGGCGCCTGACATCCATTGGGCTTGAGTGATGAGAGGCCGGGGGAGCGCCGAAGCACGCGTGGAGAAAATGATGGCGAAGTGCTAAACTGGGAGCGAGCCCGGCCGCGTTGACAGGCCCATTAACCGGCCTCCAACTGACATTTCGGGCCGGTGTCACGCCGGAGCGTTTCGGGGGAAATATACTCGGCCCCGGGTACGCTCCGGTGCGCCGGAGTCCTTCGCGCCGGTCCTTGGTATTCGCCATCTGCTTAGCGATGAGCTTGAGTGTAAGGGGATGCAATTCCGCCTGTCATCGGGTGCTTGATGAGAAAGCGGCCCGAGAGCCAAATTTACGCTTTCAATTGGTATGCTGTATTTCTCAGAGTGCAGGTTGAGTTTTTTTTTACCCTCATTTTCAAGCCCCATATCAGTGGGCTCAACTTATAACCTCAAAACAGACCGATTTTTTCCACCTCTGTGTTTGAAGAGCATTAATATTAATGCAAAATAAGTAATATCATGTCATTCACAAGGTTAACATTAATTATATATACCTGCTGTTTGAGAGTGCTTGCACAGACCGTCGCAAAAATGCGCGTTCGTCAAGCGCCGCCCATTTTTTAAATTTTTTTCGGCGGACTTTGAAGTATTATGAAAAGGAGAAGACGCGTTGCCTTATCGCTTTTAGCCCTTGGACATGTTTTGGTTAGCGTCGGGGTTTTCTGTTTTGGGTTTTTGTTGGGCTTTGATTTGTCGTTTCCCATTGTGGGTTGTTTGGTCTCTTGTTCATGTTTCTGTTCCCCTTGTGTCAGTGTCTCGCCAGTGTGATTTCGCCCACCTGACCTCGTTATGCCGCTTCCGTTGTGTTGGCCAATCAGCTCCCTCCTCAGATTGTTTCTTGTCCAGGTACTCCTTGTTGTCTCTTTGGTTTCAAGTGTGTTTAGTTTCCTGTTTACTTTCAGTTCTTGTCAGGTCATTGTTGAAGTGTCGCTAAGTTATTAGTCTCCACTAGTTTTATTCTTGTGTTTGTCAGTTTTTCAGGTTTTCTTTTTTTTTTTTACAGTAAGTTTATTCCTGAGTTGTAGTTTGTTACTTAGTGCGCAGTTGTCAACCTTGTTTTCGATCTTCTTGAGATTGCATGTCTGGACTGTTAAAAAAAAAAAAAAAAGTAAATGAAGTCTGGGACTGAATGCGTTAAAGAGACGCGGCCAGGTTGGGGGAAGCCCCTCTGGGAATCAGGAGGCCTCCGCTGTGATTGACCCTGATGAAGACGAATGGACCGCAGGTCCATCCATCGTTAATAAATGAATGCATGCTGGGAAAGGATGTGGGGATAATGGACTTGAAGCCTAGTCCAAAGGGGTGATTATTCAAATGATAGCTGTGGATCCAGCTAGCCAAACTCGTGTTGCTAATTTTCACGAAAATCAAACATATTTAAGTCACAATATTTATTTGAGGACTTCAAGTATACTTTTGGACGGGTAGTGTATGTCCAGAAAAAATATCCTTTTCCTTAGTGCTAGTGCAAAATTCCGAAAGACACTTGCTGGCGGCAGATTTTGTTTTTTCACAACATCCGTTTTCAGACATACCGTTTTGTCTTTGATTATTTTTTTGGACGAAAAACGGGAAAAAAGTGTATTTTGCCGTTGCGGGCTGAAAAATTTCAGTGGCTGAAAACTCTATGCATCTGTAGTTGAAAGGTATGATTTTTCGTACGATATCGTACAATCCGGCTAGCAAATCTTATTGATCATTTTCACGAAATGTACACAATTTTCATTTGAGGATTTTAGTCCAGAATAAACTTCCTTTTCCTTGCTGGCGGCAGTTTTTGCATTATCACAACATACCGATTATTTTTCAGCCCAAAAACTAAAACGTGTTTTTCGCCGTTCCGATCTCTAGTTAAAAACTGTGATTTATTGTGCAATAGCTTTGGATCCTTACGCTGAAAAAAAAAATCGAGACATATAAAGGCCGCCGCGCATGCCGCGCAGAGGCCATATAGGAACGTCAATAATCCAGCGGAGGGGCGCGTGGGCACGCTTCCTCAAACAGACGGCCGGGGCGTCCGCCGGCGGGGGGCTCCGTTCGCGGCCGACCCGTCGCTAGCCGGAGGGCTTTTACCGCTGACTGACAGGACTAATCGCGCCCGGGCTCCGATTGGAGAAGAATGGGACACAGATAGCCATTAGGGGAATCCGTGGGAGAAATGGCTTTAAAGCCTATGATTTGCCACCGAGGCTGCGCAAAACGGAAATGGCAAAACATTTACTCGCAATAATGGCTGGGTAAAGGACTGCTTTTTAGCTTTTTTTTCAAGTGGTCCTTGATGCTGTAGCCTCAGTGAAATATATACACACACACATATACATACATATATATATATATACAGTATATATATATATATATATATATATATATACACATTTATTCACATATTTTTGTGTCTAATTTATTACACTTTGGAATGCTTATTTATAGTAGTTTTATATTTTATTGGCCTATTCCAGAAGAGTGATAACAGAGAGTGTAACATTATCGATTCATTTATTGATTTATTTCTGTTTCTAAATGGTATTATGAATTTCCAACGAGGTCTTCAAGACGGCGATGGGGTTTCAGTTTTGGTTTTAGGCGCTCAGGGCTAAAATGACTGATTTGGCTTTAGCCTTGGTTTGAGGTTTAACATTGGTGTGGGTTCCATTCCACTTTTCGGATTTCCAACGAATTAGGAACTTGAAATGAGGTCTTCAAACAAGCAATGGGGTTTCAGTTTTGTTTTTTGGGAGCATGGGCTTGGATTTTGTATTGATTTTCAAGTTAGGGTCTATGTTGTGCGTTGGGGTACCCTAGTCAAGTTTGAAATCTCTGTTGAAGTTGGTCTGGAGGTTTACGCACAAGCTGCACCACCCGCAAGCATTTTTTTCAAACGAGATTGAGATGGCCTTTGCTCATATCCGACACCCCCTATTTAGCATTGGGGCGACGGGTCAAGGGTCATGGGGTTAAAACGTCCTATTTAACCTGCACCATCCTTCTTCCTGATGGCTACTTTAAAGGAAATAGCTTGGAAGAAGAGAGGTAGGACCCGCGAGAAGGACGTTTGGCGCAATCTGGGGTCTGAAGGGGGACCGGAGCAGACGAGACCAGGGCGGCCGTCCGGCTATGATGGATGGAAGGAATAAAAGAAGGAATGAAATGATTCATCACTTGGGAAAAGGTATTAGCGTGATGGAAGAAGCGTAAAAGTGGCGGGCGGAGCGGTGTGACGGCGGGCAAAGAAGAGCAGATGGGTGGGAATTCCGAGGGTTTGTTCAATTTTCGGGAAAGCAAGCGAGCGATGCCTTGTCTTTTGTTTTATCCCCGTGCCTTCAAAGCGCCCCCCGGCCCTTTTTCCTGCGGGTGTTATAAGGGGATTAGGAGTTTTTTTTTTTTTTTTTTTTTTTTCGCGAGGCGACCGGGGTTGCAGATGAATGCTTGTTCGTTTGAATCCAAGATGGTCATTATCATTCCCACATGGCGCCTCCAGATAAAGACTCGGTATAGCACCCCCCAACCACCCACCCCGAGCCAGACGGTTTTGTTGTCCGTCCCGTTTTGTCTTTTGTCTCGTCGTTTTCTCAGAAAAGGCGATAGCGCCGGCTTTGTGAGGGCTTCCCGCTAAAGCGGCCCGAGGCCTGCCCCACCGCCGCCCCGCATGCAACACGCCGCGTCATTTGCCGTATCGAGAAATACATCACGTCCCGCTTTGAAATACATCTGGAGCACAATTATGTTTGTGATGAATCCTCAACGGAAAACCGATCGTGTCTAATTGCTGTGTTCGCCCTGATTAACTGTTGAATAAATAAAGCCTTTTTTCAAATTTAACACAACCCTCTATTGCGGTCAATTCCGGGTTTTCCGCCGGTAAATTCATTCGTCGTTTGGTGTTCCGGTTTTTGTTTGAGCTGCGGATTGAAATATTGGACACAATTGTTTGGTTTTGCCACTAGCTTATTCAAACACCTTTTACAAATCATATTACTTGTGCAGATCAAAAGAAATGTGACGCAGTTGCTTGCTTAGCCTTGTTTAGTATGTATATATATATATATATATATATGTGCATGTGCATGTGCATATACATGTACAAATGTGTAACTGTACAAATGCAAGAGATCAACAGAAAGCAGGCTAAACTGAAAAAGTCCCAATAAAAGCAGCAAGAGGCCACAGGGCAAAGACGGCGCGTTTCTCGCCATGCGCTAAATCTGATTATGTGCAAGGCCGCCGAGCAAAGCTAAGTGACCCGCCGGATGAGTAAGTGGCTAAATAAAGGAGGCGAGATTGCGGTGGGCGCCCCCCGTCGCATTATTTGCGTACACGAGCCGCCGCGCCGCTTATCCAAAGCGGGCGCAAACGACGGTACGTCGGCGCCTGTTCGGCGTGGGCGGGCCCGTTACACCTAGGTAAGCGGAGGCGGATGGAAACGCCAGCCCCAAAAGACTTGAAGGCATGTATCATCAAATCTAAGCTCTTATTGTTGTGGCAGGAATAATACCATTTTATTTTCAAAATGACAGCAAATGAATTGGAACATGAAGCTTCTCATTGCAAAATTTTAGCGTCCTTCCTCACTACAAAATGTCATATCCAGAGTGGCCAGAGATCTGGCCAAATGAACGAAACGGACTGCGAACCGGCCGTTGGGGGTTTCTGTTTTATAGGACGCACTCATATTTTTGTCCTTTGTTTTTTGGGAAAAAAAGCGCGACTTATATTTGGGGACTTAGGGTAAATACATCTGACTTTGTAAATAAACGGCATTTGATGTCTCTTGTCGTCGGAGGGCAAAGGCCAGGGAGCTAAGAGAACATTTGGGGAAACTGGTTAACCATTGCACAAATGACGCAATCCAAGGTCTCGGCGTGTTTATTGGGACCACTTTGGGCAAATCGTGTTTTCCTTTCCCCGTAGCCTTGATCCTAACGCTTACTTCAAAAAACATAACAGTGAAAAGTGCGTGTGTGGCCAATGAAATTCAAAGGTGAGTCCCGCGGAGCGCGTTTGGCGGTTTCCGCCGGGTTCGAACATGAAGCGAGCGGAGGAATCCGTCTCCTTCAAATAACAATTATCCCTGACTCACTCAGGCGGGCAACAATTTCAGGAATGCGTTGGAAGTTCAGCTCCCAGCGAAGCCGAGTCAAGAAAAAGCATCGCGGCCTTCTTCTGCCGGAATTGGCTCAATTCAAAGCTCTAGCTTGGGACACAAAGGAAGTCCAAAATTGAAGAAAAACCACACGGCCGCGTTTACCATGTTTAAGCTCTGCGGGAGCTTGAAATGATCCCGATCATTTGAATCAGGGGTGTGCGAGAGAGCGGGATCCAAAACATGGAGCATACCGGCCCTCCAGGACCGGAGTTCGATACCGCAACGATAAAGGGATTCCTCTTCACCTCGGCCGTGTCTTTGCGAAAAAACTCTAAGATAAAGAGTCAGCTAAGAAACCCTGATGACTTCCTCACCCAGAAAAAAAATGCGGCTACTCGGTTTCACGCAGGGAAATAAGACGGGAGATGTACATTGCTCGTCCACTTTTATGTTTCTATTTGATTAGCGATGACGGACGGCGGGCGGACCGCGTCGTGGCTCGTTTGCGTTAGGACTAAAGAGTTAGGACTAAAGCAAAGAACCCCTGATGGGTTGCGACTCCGCGGGGGTGACGTCTTCCCGTATCACCTTGCGTGACGCTCAGCGTGAGGGCGCACTCAGGGCACTTAGAAACTGAACACCTTCATAAGGCGTAACAGGAACATTATAAACACGCGTGATCATTTGTTGTACGATGGAAGAGTATTACCAAACGGTGGGCGGAATGACTTTTGTTTCCATGCGACGAATAAAGTTTTTCGTGAGCGCGCCATTGTCTGCGTGTCAATGAACATATATTGGCGGCGGAGCTTCTCTTTGCCGTGATGGGCCTCGTGTTTTTAGCGAATTTTGGACTACCTTCCCTTGCAACGTTTTACGTCGGACCGGAAGAAGCGGTGCTTGTCTATTAGAAACCGCAAGTATTTTTTTCACGTTTGACGCTCTTAGCAGCATGCGTGGTTGAGTAATATTAGCTTTCAGCTCGATTAGACTTGTTTGCTAGCTTCCATGGTGATACGGCTACATCGTAGCCACAGGCAGATGACTGTTTTTTTGTTTTGTTTTTTTTATTTCTGGAATAACGCGTTCCGACCGTAACGGGGTCTGATACAGAGAGCCATAAGAAAATAGTGACGGTTCGTAAGAGTTAGCAACTCGGCGGTAAAAAAAACATAAGAAATTGTACGTGAAATCAGGTTGATCTGAGCCTCCAGAAAACTGTAAGGTTAAGGGAAGTGAGTGCATGAAAGAGTTTTTAAAAGTGATTTAGCGCTTGAAGCGTTTATGTTTCAAATACAAAGGAGTACCCTATCAAAAGCAGAAATCGACATTTGACTTTTATTGCCTTCGTGCCACTGGCCAAGACCCGATCCAGAATCCACAAGTAAAGACCGCAATGGTGCCCAAAATACACTTAATGTCAGTAACACACATGCAAAAAGCTAAATCTGTCTGAAGCTGGAAGGACTTGGACCGCTGACAGCCTTGGAAGCCTTGACGCACACACGCAAAAGATTCAGGGTGTCAGCAAGTAGGAAAAGTCCAAGAAAAAGACGCTGATGGACATCCAAGACTTGCTGCTCTGCCTGTGCCAATAATTACAAAAGAAACTGCTGAAGCGGAGCGTTTACTGTCGATCATTTACAGTCTCTTATGTCATCAAATGCCCCCGGAGAGGAATAAAAATACAAAAAAAAGCTTCTGGTTTTATTAAAGGCTGATTGTTTTTGACTGGACCAAAAAGTCACATTTGAAAACTCAGCGTGTCCACTTAGAGACACAGAAGGGCCCATGCGAGCTGCTGTCAGGCTACAGTCCAGCAAGACGGAGACTGGACCGTTTGGATCACGTCCCTCCGTCTCCGGGGAGATAACACCAAAAGAAAAACAAGAAGGGGGTGGCGGTGAGAATGATACCAAAGCATGGGAACCAGACTGCGGATGTGCCAAATAGGAAAGCTGTATACAGAGGAGATAGGTGCTCCGAAAACAGGGAGTGAAGCAACATTTCCACCAAGCAATGCTTTGAATTTCCTTTGCCAAAAGCAACCAAACTAAACACTTTGGCTTCTCCGGTTTAGTACCGTCCTGAAAGCCCAAACGTCCGCATCACTCTTTACAAACGCAAAACCGATTGGGGTTCGAGCTGTGCTAACCCTAACCCTAACCCTCCTTTGAGGGACGGCGTCCGAGTTGTTTTGTTTGTCACCCGAGTGAAAACGCCTGATTGAAATGGTCAGAAAATCAGCAAGGTCTGCAAAAGCTGGATAACGCTCTTGGTAATTTCAATCAAATGTCTTATAGCATGGAGACATATGAAACATCCATCACTTGCTGCATGACCAGGATTGAAGACCACCGCTCCAGCCCAATCCAAACGTCACCAAACCACTTTAAAGAAACACGGTTCTTGAGCTCTACTGTGGACCAAGGATCTAACTCCTACCTCCCAAACCATAGGTTTCAAAATCCAGTCCTTGAGGGCTGGTGTCCTTCATGTTTCTCTCTCAAACAACGCGAGTGGAGTTCGACACCTGTAACCTAAACCAAACTGACCCTGTTTGAGGAACTGTAGCTTTAGGTTCCAAACTGCGCCATGTGCCTAACCATAACCTCCTAGCTCTAAAATTGTATTGAACCACTTTAAAGTAACGGGGCTTAAAAGATTCCAATTGCAGCGTAGCTTTTCTCTAGCTCTGAATCTGAACCCTAACCGAAATGGAGTCAACCACTTTAAAGAAATATGGCTTCGAAGAACTCCTGACGTGAAAGCGATTTTATGGCAATGGAGCAGGATATAAGGACCGGGACCCGACCTCTGCGGGGTCAGGACGACAGGTCTGACCCAGCTGTTGCGGGCGGAAGGATCACCGCGAATAAAAGTTGAACGACTCCCCGGCACGACTGCGTCCACCATATGGGGCCGCGGGAGGCCTCGCTTCCTGCCCCGTCTCCGCGAAGGGACTCATCAAACCTCTCAGCTGCTCCTCACTACACGGCCCATCTGGTACCAAAAAAACCACCCCGGAGAAGGACTCGCATTCCAGATAAGCTCACGCCGCAAGTGCCAAATAAGCGCGCTGGATTGACTCGATTTCGTCGGGTCTTGGAAGTTCCCGGCGCGCTCCCTCAGGATCCCAGCTGGGCTTAAGCACACACTAACGGGTGTCCGCAGAACAAATATTAACTCCTCATCCAGGGAGGATTGAGTGGGATTCTTTTTCAAGCGAGTAATTGGGGAAGCCATAGAACATGGGAGGGGATATCCTATTAGCGGTATTAGTTGGAAAGCTATCGGCCGTTTTGCTAGCCGTCACAGCCGCGGGGTCCATCTTGACAAGTATAACGGAGCCTACGCGCACCCAAGTTGTATTTTAAGCGATATTAAGTAAGCTTTTTACTCACCTTTCGAGGACAAAGAAGATTGTTGATGCGGACGAGGAACGAGTGGCAGACATGGAAAAAAAAAGAACGTGGCGTTAAACGCGGAAAACAGCGATGAATCTTCCATGATGAAATATGATCAACCAAATCGCAACAATCTCTATTCCCACATGAGTATTCTGCGCGCCGCTAACCCCCTCTGACATCTGCTAATCCTCCCGACCCCTGACCTCCCGAGGAAATGCACTCTCTCAACCTTGACCGTTTTCCATCCCTGATCCCGCCGGGCCGTATGCCTACCGGATCCCCATTAGCCGTCATCGTCGCTTTCATCCGCGTCCAAGAGAAACAATTTAAATTCCCGTGCGCTGACATGCGCTCGCGGGCTCAACGCAGGCGAGGTACATAAGCCGAAAGGTGTTATGTGAGCGGAGATGGATCCGGGATGGCCTACCCGACAGTTGGATTTGTTACTTTGCGGAAGTTGTGTGCTTTACACAGAGCGGGGGACTCCCGAACGAATGCTCCTTTTCTCCAGATGATGTCTTAGCTCAAAAACACTTGGTGATGGGTGCGCATTGCGCCACCTGCTCGGAGACTGATGCCAGGATATTTCTATATAGATCAACATATGGACTGTCTAGACCGCGTCTCTTTGGATACGTTGTGACAGCGGGGCTTAATGCTCAATTCCGTTCTTTTTTGGGAGGGGGGAGGGGTGAAATCTGATACATCAGATGTCTTGTTTCAGTTTTAAATACCTTCAAAATTTCAGCGGAAGAACAATATGGGGTATCTCTTGATGAAAGGTATGATTTATCGAACGGTTTACCGTAGCCGTTTCCGGTACGATAGCTTGAGGTCTGGAGTAGAAAGATATGATTTATCAAAATCACTTTGATGCGGTCCAGCTAGCCAATCTCATGTTGCTAATCGGCACGAACACTCAACGCATTTAAAGCTACATTCAGGCAACAGGGCTTGATTTTTCCTGTGAGGTCATTCACATTTCTACGTAAATGACCCCCTATGCCTGCGTCAACTATAAAAGGGTAAAAATGTCCGGCGTGCGCATTGAGGACACCGTGACGTCACACACAGCGAACGCGCTTAAGGTTATATAAGGAAGTACCAAAACGGATGGCCCAATTGAGTACGAATGAACGATGGGCACCTTGTCCACTGTTATCGCATCGGTTTTTTTGATGCAGAATTTGGAATCGTGCCGCTTGTTGGATGAAAGCCACCTGGCCGTTCGGTTCGAGGACAAAAGATCGGCTGTGGACCGGTTTTAGGACCGCATACCCAAGTGGCCTGGGTGGTATTTGAGGGGAAAAAAAAATCCCATACAGGCTACATCGGGGCAAAATGAGGGAATTGTGTCACATCAAACGTGGCGGCTAGAGAAGCCCAAGATGACTGCGTCCCGGAGGTGTGAGTGCAACTCTGAGACGCCATTCTTCCCTTTTTGCTTTGAAGTTGTCATCCGTTACCCGAGCACAGTGGCTGGTCCTGTACGATTACGAGAACATAATAAGAAGTCGCTCTCTCTATTAAGGGCGACATGAAAAGCTAAGGCTCCAATAAAATTGTTCCTGCCAAGGCAGTGGGCTGTAGAAGCTCTTTGACACCGCATGTCAGAAAACATGATTCGAAACTGCGGCGTTGCTCCGCGGAGGCGGAGATTAATAGGGGCTGTATTACACTCTTTTGGTTTGAAACTCAGTGTGGTATAAGGTGGATGTCTTTTCAAAAATAACAACAAAAAATCGGCTGTCGAATTGACCAAAAGTCAGCTGATGCCAACAGTCAAATTGTCAAATCCGTCCGTTTTCTGGGGCTGAACCAGAAAATATTCATTTTTAATCACACCTTAACCGATTTTTTAACATAACAGGCCAGCTGACATCACTACACTTGTTGGCAATTGTGATCTCTAAGCGGCAAATTAAAGCATCCGTATTAAGCCAATTATCCTTGCCAAACGTCCACTTCAAAGAAAAGACTTTGGATATTTGCTGTAATGACACGTTGTTGTTGTTTTTTTTTTTCCCCTAAACGGTGCCGGTGAAGGCCCAAAGTTGGCGCGTGCATATTTTGGGCCTGGTCGCAGTAATTAAACGACTTTGCTGTTATTTTTATGGAAGCTACAAGGCCAAGACCGCAACCCGGCGACGCGCCGGGCCCGGCTGGGCCGGACCTCCTTTCCACCCTTGACTTGACTGGGGCAACACCGCGGCCAGTCACATTGTACTTTGTAGCGGGTGTAATTTTCCACAAGGAAGAAAGCAGGCCTTCACTCTCTTTTTTTTTCCGTCTTTTTCTGGTCCGCATCTGCTTCTGCGCTGGTTATTAGTGCGCGCTTAAAAATACACGTCCAAAAATAAAGCATCTGCACATGATCAAAGTCTCTCTGCTGCGGTTAAAACAAAGCCCGGCGAGATCCGAGCGAAGCGAGAGGCGCACGCAAAATGTTGATCCAGAAGTGAAAGACGGAAGCTGACAGCACATAAAAAGAAGGGAAAAAAAAGTACTCTGTGGTTCGTAAGAGCTAAAAAAGCAGAAAATCGAGCAGTTACACACAAGTCATTAACTCGTTCAATGCCAAAGACGGATTTTTACGCTTTTTACTCATTTTTATGAATCCAGACGTTCGATTGGATGCACTTATTGTTTTAGTGTTTTTTGTCAAGTGTTTGGCCAAACATGTTGGTACTGAATGAATCAAGTATGAAAGTAACTGATTACTTTAGATCAGTGCTTCTCAAATATATTTCAGTTTGAAGTCCAAAACTAATGATTATTCAAGGTACCAAGTACCTTGAAAAGAAAAGACTAAATTAGGACAATAAAACAGTAAGTCAATATGTACAATTCAATGTCTGGATTCAAGTGGTAAAAATACGTCTTCGGCATTGAATGAGTTAACTGGAAGACGTGAATTTGAGGGTGCCCGGTTGCTCATTTGTTTGCGTCTGCCCTCGCAATAATAGAATAAATTTAGCATGTTAAAGGCGGCCTAAACACGCAGCCGCTGCTGCGCAGAGGTCAAAGGTGGGAGAGCGCATAATAAGGACGGCTTCTCCGATGAAAACCGCCGCAATATATATCAGCCTTTTGCCGCCCGATCAATTCCTTTTCCCGGGCCGCACTATTAAAGTCAATTAAGATAACACCGAGCTATAGAAGCCGTAATGAGCCATCGACGGGAGATTCCATCTTCAACATTAGAAAAGCCATGTTTTTCAACGAATAAAGGTGGGGGTTGGGTGCGGAGGCGCCGCAAAAAAAAGTACGCTAAAATAAGCCTAAGCTCTGTGTGTAATCGATGGAAGGACGGGCAAGTGCTGATACCAGGTATTTGTGACCATAGCAGCTTCACTTGGACGAATCGCAGAATCGGCCTTTTACGATCAGGAAATAGGAATTCGTTTTGCAGAGGAAGAACGAAGGAGCGGCAAACGTTTGTAAAAATTCCCACCTCGTGACGACCCAAGCGCGGGTAGAACAAAAGCACCGACCGCCGATGACGGTTTAGCGCACGGCCCGCCGTGCCGACGACCAAGAGATGATGAAAGCGTAGGCAAGATAAAACGACGGGCGGGCGATTGGCGTTTGAATACTAGGTGGCGCCGGCCGAGGATGAATTTTGTGTAACACGGTGACGACAGAAACGTGTGTGGAATACAATCACTCATATTTTAGTTGGGCGGGAAAACAAAATGGCGGATTGAGGATAACGGAAGGGAGCTCAGGATAGGTGCGAATAATTACCGAGCAGCAAAACTGTGTGACGTGCCCACCTCTTGGTGACAAAGTGACGACGGGAGCGTTGGTGAAATAAAACCACGGACTGGTAGACTGACCATTACGGTTCGGCTCGGCTGAAAAAACGGCCGACGGAAGATGACGGAATGGGCCTGACGGAATGATGTACGCCAGTCCAGCCAAGGTTGGTAAAATGTGAGTCAGATGTACAAGCGACACATGTATCCCTCTTGAAGCATCCTCCCAGGACCCTCCCCGAGCAAGCCAACAAATCAAGACGGCGTCGAGCGGCCGTGGCCCGAACGCCGCCACAATTACAGACGGCGACCTGCCCGGCCGGCCGGCCGGGCCCCACGCTTTCCGCCCCAGGTTTTCCGCCCCATCCGCCGGAGCGTGAGGCGCAGTCAAGGGCTAAGCCGCGAGCACTTTGCGGAAGCGGAGCAGAACCGCAAGAGGGGGGGGGGGGGGGGGGGGGGGGGCTCTTGGGAGCGCCAATTAGACGAAAGCGGGGCAGGGCCAGCCATTGACAAAACATCTGCTGCCAGGATGCCAAAGCAAACATCAAGACCGGCTACTTGAAGCCACGCGAGTCCACGAACGCCACGGCGAACGGAATGGAAGGCGGTCTAAAAATACCCGCCCGGCGGAGGACAAAACGGCCCGATTATTCGCCGCGTTTTGGCTTTTTCGGCTCGGGCACAAAACCTCCAGCTGCGCCTTTGCCACCATATGCATGAAAAAGGCCCATCAAAGAACATATTTCTTTCATTCCAGGCAATTTCCCTAATCCCTGATGAGCTGCAGGGGAGAGGAAAACATTATGGATAAGGGGGGTTGTGGAGGGGGGGGGGGGGGGGGGGGGGGGGGCAAGCAGGTGGCACAGAGAGGGGAATTTTCAGAGCTGCAAAGAGAGATTTCTGAACCGCAAAACATTTTTTGTTTATCAGACATGTTTGCCGGAGGAGAAACATCCAACGAGTCTGAAAGTACAAGCCACCCAGTCAGAGTCCGCCTCGGTTCTTTGTTGTCATTCGGGCCGCGCCCATGCGTAAACCTTTAATGCTACGCAGTTGGACTTCGGCGCTTCTCAAGCGGGGGGACGAGGACCCCCCGGGGGGTACGTGAAGGCACCTCGGGGGTAGGGGAGACTTTGAGCAGGGTTTCTGCTGGCATCAGCAAATCTACCATATTTTTCGGTTTATAAGCCGCAGCGGCAAGATTGAGCAGACAAAACAGTTTTTGTGAGAGAAAACCGGAAAACACGCAGGATACAACAACCGGGATGCCGGCCCTCGAGGCCTGGAGTTTGGCACCTTTTGTCCACAACAAGCACGTGGAGACAATAAGTGTTAAACTCCAGTCCTTGAAGGCCGGTATCCTTCATGTTTTCTGGTTTTCCCTCCCTCCAATGGTTAGCTTATTAAGAGGCTCTTGCAGTCGTTTGAAAATGATCCTAATCGTTTGAAAACCGGAGTGTTTGCGAGAGATTTAAAAAAAAACTTTTAGGATACCGGCCCTTGAGGACTGAAGTTTGCCATCTATGGAAACGTGGAGACTCCCAATGCATCCAGACCATAAGTGTCAAATTCCAGTTTCTTTTTGCATGTTTTGCATGTTTTCTCTCCCCAACACACATGATTCAAAAGATTAGCTCCGCGGGAGCTTAAAATGATCCCGATCATTTGAAATAGGTGCGTTTGAGGGAAAAGTTTAAAAACATGCGGGATCCTGGCCCTCGAGGACTGGACTTTGACACCTGTGGTCTGCATCAAGCATGTGGAGACTCCCAAAGAGTCAGGACCACAAGTGTCGAACTCCGGTCCACGAGGGCCGGCATCCTGCATATTTTCCTGGTGACTCTCACCAATACACCTAATTGATATGACCCGAATCATTTGAATCGGTTGTGCTTGAGAGGCAAAGTTCAAACATGCGGGATGCCGGCCCTCAAGGACCGGAGTTTGACACCTGTGGGATTCCAGATGAACGTCACTCGTGATCCCATCAATTCTGCCGAGCCAAACCGACCAGAAAAAAAAAGAAAAAAAAAAGCTTCCCATGCCTCCCAAACAAACGCGACCCAATCACAAACACGGAGTTGAAAAATTGCCATCGTTTGCTGGAGAAAAATGGCAGGTGATGCTCGGCTCGCCGGTGGATTTTTCATGCGTTGCCCCAGAGGAAGCGGTGCGCCCAATTTCCCCCGCGTCACCGGCGGCGGGCCCCTGACAGCTCCGAGATGTGAGTGGCAATAACGAGGCGCGGTGGCGGAGTCCGCTGTGTCAGCGGTTTTTTTTTTTTTTTCCCTTTGCACTCCGGCAAACCTCTGAGCTCCGGAGGGAAGCGGGGAAGGGCAGAGGGAGGTTTGCGCTAGTGGGGGGGTGCCGAGGGACTACTTGTTTTTTTTCACGAGTGCTCGTCTTTTAGGTCTTCATGCCTGCCGTTTGGGGAATTTTTCGACCTTCCTCAGCTCCCGATTGGTGCGGCAGCAAAAAATACGGAGAACCCATTTTCCAATGATTGATTATAATTTGATTCATATTTGTTCAGCCCCCAAACGTATGCTTGTACCAGAGCAAAATGTAAGATTTACTTCGTTTTGGATAACAGCGCCATAAAACGGCCTTTCAACAAATGACATGCTATGTATGGTGTCCAAACTATGGCCCGGGGGCCATTTGTGACCCAACATCCATATTTCGGCGGCCGGCTGTCAGATTCCATTTTGACAAAGCTTACAAATAATTTTAGTCATGCAAAGGTTTCGTTTCGGTTTAATTTCAAAGTTTGAGGTTTCGTTTATGAACAACATTAAGAAAAGATTTCTTTTGCATTTGATTGATTCCACGCGCAATCTCAAGCCTTGTCTACATATAAGCAAAAGAGGACAAACAAGAAAAACGTCAAGAAATGCAAAGCGCACGGCTGGATCGGTGGCGCCCGGGGCAAAAGACAAAGCGATGCGAGAGCGGGGTGAACTCGGAGAGCAGCAGAAGATGAGACGAGCGCAATTAGATCCCGAGCCGCTCTTCCGCCTCCGCGCATGGAATAGCAGCTACAAGGGAGTTTCCGTGACTTTTTGGCAAAGCGTCTTGGCACGGCCAATAAATGGAGAGGGAGGGGAAAAAAAATGAGAAATGGCCACCTTCCAAGTCTCCTATCCTTCTCTTTATCTGAACTCTAGCCTGGCGCTCTGGCCGCCAGACTGATTTATTCTTCCCGCGTACTGCGAGCACGCTGGCGCCGGCGTGTGCGCAGCTCCTATGGCGCATTCTGCGCTTCCGTTTCGCGCCGTACGCAAACGTCATCGCTCACGCCGTCAACGGAGTTGGCCGAGCGCTTCTAAACCGGACGCCGCGACAAAGTGGTCGAAAGAATACCGCGGGTCGGCTAAAGCAAAGCAAAGGTTAAGAAAACCTACAATGTCCGTTTCTCGCTTTTCGCATTTGGAGTTCGATAGTGCTACGTATCTATAGTTTGGTTTTGGGAAATAATTCAAGTCAAATATTTTTGCAGTATACTTCAGACAATAAGGGCTTACTTTTTTCTCAGGCTTTGGACCCTGCGGCTTAGAACCCAGTGCGCCATATCTGCAATGATGTTTTTTTTGTTTGTCTTTTAAGAAGCAGATTTTCATATATTCTTGATTTATCTCGGCATTGATCTACGGCTTCTTTTAATGTAATCCCCATTCCTCAAATAGGACGATGATTTGCATCTGTTGAGAAAACTAGCCCCGCCCAGATTTGCCCTGGCCCTGACACCGGTTGCTATTGTTACTGTCACCAAGGTGCTTTTGAAGGCGAGCGGCCGGACACCTCTTTGGATATTCGCAGCGTTTGAGCGTCAAAACATTTGTGATTTATCGGCGCTCTCCGTCAAGGTGAAGCGAAATGAGGTGCCGGCGCTCAACGCGGCGCAAGGGCACACGTCGGGCCGATGACAACCTCGGCCTTGAGGCGGGCCGCCAAGCGCCGCAACAGCTTTGCTAATTAGCGTAGCGCCGCGCCATAATGGCACCTAATCACCCGAGCAAGGCGGCCGGCGCGCGGCGGCCGATGACTCGAAGAAAAATTCAAGCAAAAAAAAACAAAAGAGGGATTTCACAGCCAAAACGCCAGGATTGCCGGTTGCGCTCCTACTCTCAGGTGGCATAGTTAGGGTACTGCACCTCGCGCTCTAATTAGCCCGTTGGGCACCGCTGGGAGGGGGGAGGGGCCAAGAGTTGTCTTGCAGTGACAGCAATTTCCTGCTCACATAAATCATCCCGTTGAGTCACTGATTGCCACGTGTATTTAGCGCCATTTACTGATGAGACTCGCGGCTCTTTAAAGGCGACCCTTCATGAAAAAATGGATTGACTCTTTTCCCTAGTCTTAATTGTTGTTTAAACAAGAAAAAGATAAACAAGTGCCATATTTTTGGACTATATGGCACAACGGATTAGAAACCACAGGTAAATTCACGCAAAAAGGTTGTTATTGTTTTGTGTAAAACGATTTTTTAAACTGCATCGTTTATGGGAAAGTCGTGCCTTCAACATAGACTGAACTTGCCCGCACGTTTAAAAAAAGAGCAACTCCAACATATTGTCAATATAACGCCAACACACTTGAATTGTTAGAATACAGAACCAAGAAAAACATACCATGCCTGATTGCCTTTACAAATGTAGACCTGGCGGCGAGTAAAATAGCTGTTCAAACTCCAAACCAATACTTCCATAGCGTCTTCTTCTGTTTCCTTTTGTTTACTGGGAGATTGCCCCCTGGTGGCTCATAGTTAATTGATTGAATTGTCAACAGAATATTTCATGCCAAATTGCAGCCTATAATTGCAGTTGTAATCTATTAGTACCTTAATTAATTGGTGGAATTTTCCATGCAAGTTTTTTTTTCCACATTCTGGCTTCCATAGGCCATTATTGAGGCATAGTAAAATTCTGAAAAAAAAAAAGAATAATATGACAAGATCTTTGGCATTGTCTGCGGCTTGCTTCTTAATAATTGCCTTGCTTTGCTGTGCACTTGTCACGGGTGCAAGTGTGAGTTGCCATAGTGAGAGAGACACTGCTGGTGAGATCATGCGAGATGGGCGTGTGCGGGCTTGTCATCCTGCCCCAGCTTCCGACTGCTACATGCATTAGCTTAGAAAAAAAAAAAGAAAAAAAAAAGATGGAAACCTGTGCTCAAACACACAAGGGAACATCTGAGTACTTTCCTCATTTCCGCATTGGATTACGCAAGCTTGGGACACCACTGGGACGTGTGTGTGTGTGTGTGGGAGGGGGTTGTCTAAGCATGTCATCAGGAGGAGCTGAAAACCTGCCACTTAAAGCACAAGGACGCAGAGATTCCCATTGCGGGGCTTGAAATTATAGCCGAGAGCCGGCAGACTTAACCGGACCGGACGGATTAGCGCCGGCTTGACTAGGACATGGAGAGCTTTCCAAGTGGCGGGGGTAAAAACACGCACGCGCCAGCCACGACTTGAGTTGTCGTCAAGCCGGGCCGGAAGAGGCAAGCTGCCAGCCACATTAGGACGGCTCATAAACTCCGCCGCAACGCTTGAAATTGAGGCCGGGCTTTCACACCTTCATTGCCCAAGACGGTGGTTCTCAAACGGGGGTACTAGCACCCCTGGGGGTGCTTGAAGGAACTTCAGGGGATTGAAAGAGCTCAGCAAAAAAAAAAAAAAGGATGCACATTGGAATAGAAAGAGAAAACTCGACGGAGCAGCGGGGTTAAAGCAGTGCCGGGAAAAAGCCTGGTCAACGCCTTGGGATTTTTTTTTTTTTTTTGCTAATCAACCCCCAGCGTGCCCGCATCGCTCGCTCTCTGAGGGGCTGCGCATGTCTCAGCCACCATATTGTCATTAAGGGCCCCCGCCGACCGGGAAACGCTACGATGGCATCCCCAGAGTAGGGACCGTCCGCCGAGGACCGACTGCCAGAGTCCCGGTTGTCGTGCTGCTCGCCCCTCCTTATATACTTGCTGCATGTGTGCATAAACCTTGTGCTAAATACAAAGTCAACAAAACAAGCACATAAATCCGGTATACGTTCTTGGAATTTTGACAGCAGAGTTCAAAATTTGATGTTGGTTCAGTGTTTATATCTGTGCCAATCTTGAGTACGGAATGTAACAAACGGCGTATTAAACGTTTTTTTTAATCAGCTTTGAAATCAGCATTTCATTTTCAATTGAATTTGGAGGAATACTTTTGATATTGTTCAACATCAGGCCTGTTAAGTTTCGTTGTCCTCGCCCATCGAATTTCCCTCATATTTTCATCTCAAATAATCCGATGCCCATTGACACTGGGACTGACAGGAGTTTGTGTTGTGTTTACACCCATACATACATCTCTTGAGACAATAAATGTTGTGGGGGACGAAAAAAGCATGATTTTTTCACACAAACAGGACTGAGATGATGCCGAACCTTCCGCTAAAGACGAGGCTTTAAGCGCCCCCCCACCCCCCACCCGTCTGCCTTAAACTCTAGCTAGGACGTCTCTCTGGTGAATTCTAAAAAAAAGAAGAAAAAAAAACCGGACTGGAGGCAGGGCCTTAAGAGGGGAGCACTATAATCATCTCGGCGTACATGCGCTGGAGATGTCTTGCATCTGGGTGGTCGGGAGGGGGAGGGGGGAGGGAGGGAGCCGGGGGAGGACGCCTCAAAAAACCAGGGCTCTCCTATGTGCAGCCTGACAGCGTCTGCGTGTCTACGGCAGATGGACCATTGTGCGGACGGACGGTCCTTATGTGCCCGGGGCGGACAATTCTTTATCCCGTACTTCACCTCTGCCTTTTTTTTCCTTTTATTATTCGCAGAAAATGGTGATTTTTCTCTGTTGCCGCTGTCTGAGGAACAAGTCGGAGAGACGGCAGAAGAAACGCTGAGTCGGAGCTTTTGAAGGTCCGGCCGTCCCCCGGGACGCAAAAAGATTGCCAGACCGGCCGATAAATCACGGGGCCGAGACGACGCGGTCGAATCCAACAGGGACCGCCGACCCTGTGCGCCCGCACCCCTATTCTGCGCTCCAGTATGCCAACTACCTTCGACGGTTTAAAAAAAACAACAACGCGGAATATCACACACCGTATTTTTCAGACTATAAAGCTCACCGTAATATAACCTGCAACACCGTAATATAATGACAAGCATTGAACAGAAAATGTATTTTTGTTGTGTATAAGCCGCACTGCACTATGAGCTGGACCCTAACCCGAACCCTAACCCTAACCCCAGATAAGATCACACCACCACACTCGGATTGTCAGAATTGGCGAGCTCTGGTCTAAGATAATGGTGACCACGGTGCCAAGCAACCTGATCATCGCAACTTCACTCAATACAATTTGAGAATGCACAGCTAGAAATGATAATAATAAAGAATATACACCAAGTCCAAACCTTAAACGTAACGTTAAGGTTAGCTTACCAATCGATACTTATTTTCGCCTGTAGATTTTCCTCAGGATTTAAAGAATCCGGACCTTCTGATTCAATGTTTGTGGGCTTAATTTCTCCGATTTTTGTGGCTTGGTTTCTAAAATCAATAAAAATTGTAAACATCCAGAAAATCGAGGTTTTCTTTTTGGGTGGTTCTCGACGCGGCGGAGCAACTAGACACGAGATACGGCAAGTACGCGTGACTGAAGCGTCCAAGTACAAGGGCGTCAAAGGCTCCTCTTAAGGACCAACCTGGAACGCCAAAGCGTGCGTCACCGTGTCCTCTACTTTTCTCGGGCCATTAAAGAAAAATCTGTCTCTACTGGAGCCATATGGTAGCATTTTTTCCTGCCCCGTTGTGGTTTTCTTTTCCAGCCATTAATTACATCACGTCTTTAAAGGCCGAGTCTATCAGGGTCATTCCCAGCGATGCCTTCACCGCACTTAGAAACGCTTCAAGAACGCCAAACTCCGTCTCCTAGATCTCCTATGCCACCCGCGTCATTCCGGTTTTTGAAGCTAAGAAAAAAAACATCCTCGGAGATTATGGACGCGAGTAATCACGATCCTCCGCCGTTTGTGCTAATAGTTGAAATGGGCAAAGACCCGGGCGGGGAAGTTAGCTTATAAAATAAGTCCCGGGATTATTTATGCCTCCCCGTAAAAGCTGCAGTTAATTACAGCCTTGGAGACTTATAAATTACAGATTGCGAGGCTCCCGCTATACTTAGAGCAGGGGAGGCACGGCCGGGCTCCCGGAGGACCAGAAGGGCGAGGGACGGGAAGAAACAGGAGCGCGGCGGGACGGGGCCCGTTCCGCTCATGCGGTCCGGGGCACGGCCCTAGATGGCCGCCCCGGAACGGGGTCGTGCGGCCAACCCGCGTTGGGCAGGAGCGCCGCGGCGGCAGGCATTATTAACCACGTCCCGCTGGAGCGCCCAAACTTTTTTGCCCCGAGATCTACTTTTCCCCGCTTGCCTACTTGCTCCACGATGGGCGGCCGATACAACTCAGCACGGGCATAATAAACTAGCGGAATTCCCCGATTATAAGACGTACTCAAGACGTGCAAAACTGAAGGCCTAAAGTACAGGTGCATCCTATGCACGGTAACTTCAAGATTATAAATGTGTTTTTTTTGATTGATCCGTCAGCCGCATAATGAGTTTTGACTCACATATTTGTGTCGTATTCTTACTTCCGATAATTACCGCGACGGGACGAGCTCGAGGTTGGACGTCAGTTGGTTGTCAGCAGCCTGTGCCTGTTGCAGCTAATGGCAGCTCATGTTAGCTCAGCATTATTTTCAATAAAAGAAGCGAGCGGACTGAACAGATGTCCGAGCCCATCCTTGTTCACGCGGAGGAATATTACAAAAACGGAGTGCGAGAGGAGATCCGTTGTTTTTTTCTTTGGCTTTTGGGCAAGAATGCAATGAAACACACGAGGAGAAAGCGCTGCCTCTCAATCTAAGCCATTATAGTATCAAAAACAACCGTTTCCAACAGAGTTGCTAAACTCGGTCTTATTACACTAAGCTAACGCTAGGGGCCAACGACGGGTCTCTTGGTCTCTTTATGTTTCATTGATCTGGCGGCCAGGCCGGGCCGGGCCGGGCCGTGGCAGGCAGCAGGCCGGCAGCGGGATGCTAAATAGGGTTAATCCCCGTCATCTTCACACTCCTTATCTGAATTATCAATGGCTTTTAGCAAGGGGGAGCCACGGCGCAGCATGTGCAGAAAAGGGGGGGGGGGGCGGCCACGTCGAAGGCAATCGACCCCCCTTCCAGAAACGCCCTAAAGCTGGGGAGCACCCCTGAGATCTCCCCGGTGTCAAAGGTCAAGCCAGTGGTCAGCTTTAATGCACTGCAGAACGTCAACTCTGTCATGTAAATTTTTTATTACCCTTCAGGGGCTTAACCACATAAGACAATTTGGATTTGTTTTTAAATCCAGGGCTAGCCTGCACATTCGCAATTTCACATCATAAAATAATACATTTTCCTTGAGTAAATAAATGTGAATATGCGGTTAAGACACACGTATATGAGCTTTTTGACCCGACATCGGCGATTTGCGGAACAATTTGAAAGACTGCCATCAACGTGCAGCGCTGCGTTTGTGAGTTCCTTGAACAGGTCACGGAGTCCAGCTGAAGTGCCGTTTGCGGGGGTCAGGCCTGCCACTTCTCATTTGCACGCGCGCGGCCCGAGGCGTAAGGTGCCATCTTACACCGGTTCGAGCTGCCGGTGCTGTCGAGTCGAGAAAGAAAGTCCCGCGGGCGGAGGAAAAAAAATTGGGGGCTCGCCGGGGCGTCTTTACAAGCTTAGCGTAAGACTTGACTAATCCCCGGGATTCTACCTTGTTCCAGCCTTGCTTAAATGCTGCCGACTGACTGCATCTGTTTCTAAACACGTTGCTAACGGATGCTTAAAAGAAGCATTGATTTTTTTTTTTTTTTTTTTTTTGCAGGAGTGTTAGTCAAGTTAAGTGCAGCGAAAAAAAAACACGTAACAGGCCAACAACGGGCTGCAGAGGACATTTTCAAAGTAAACACACCAAATAAGAGATGGCCCTCAATCAAATAACATCCAAGGCTTTCATTTTGAAGGTGTTCTAGGAGCGGGTTATGTTGAGATTCGCTTGACACATCTCGAGCTATGCTAGCTGCTGACGAGGAACAAACGTACGTTGAATTGTAATGCAATTGGAAATGACAAATATATAGAGAAAAAAAAGTCCCTGGGATTAACCTTCGATGCATAAGGATGTGATGCATTGTCTCAAAACCAGGTTTATGTCATGCGTTATTGATGAAAAGACACATTTTCAAACATTCCTACAAAAACATCTTCCTTTAAAGTCTTGACTTTCATTTTCAGGAGCCAAAAGGTTCCATTTTTATGAAAGTGTAAGAAAATAAGGGATTGGTAGACAATACGCCCCAGTGAAAAATGAACGTGTCAAAACTTGAAGTACCTTTTTCTTTATTTTTTCCCTAAACTAGGGATTTGAACATGGTAATATATAAAATTTTCCCTCAATTTTGAGCTCTCTTCACGTATTATATAGATAGATCAGGTGTGTCAAAAATGGATTTCTAGTACCATATTCCTCTTTAACGCGGACAATATTGCCGCACCCTTGCGAATCCCAAATTAGCAAGAATGCAAAGTGTCAGTGAAGGCAGCGCTGAGCATTTGACACCTTAGAGCCCCCATCTCCCTGGAGCTAACATGACCTTGGTCCCTCCTCCCTCCCACGGAGCAAGTCGATTCTTTAGCCCGGCCTCGGGCTACACGGACCCCGGGCTCATTAGGGGGTGCTGACAGGTCCGGTCGTCACCGTGATCCCTCATCATTAAAGCATGTAAATCTGCCTGTCACGCATACGGGCAGATTTACGTACGCTACTGACACGCACGTTTGACGGGGCGGGAAGGAGCTTCCTACCACGTTCACCTGAGAAATTAGAGGCCCTCATAGCGGTGTCGCCGAGGAGCTCCTGCTCATACATATGATAATAAATATAGAACGCTACGAGCAGCTGCCATCTGATGCGCATCCGTTTGACGAAAAACTAGCCAAGGGGTCAATCGGCATGCTAATTAAATACCGCTTTTATGCGACGTGATTTCTATTTTAATGTTTGATGTCAAGTCAAAACAGAAGCCAATTTCTATTCAGACTTGTGCACAAAATAGCTTTTTTGCAGGTTTCAGAGGTGTTGTTTTATTTTTACATGACCTCCAATCAACAAATTCAACCAAAATGTTCATTTGAATGCTGCAAGCTAATTGGATAACATCATATCCTGTGTGTGTGTTAGGTTTGGACCTGACAACAACTTTAGCATTGCAAAACGGGGTCCAAAATTATATCCTAAAGGGTTGGCGACAGATTAGCAACATTAGCAATGATGTTTTTTCCCCCCACTCTCTCTATTAACTTGGTAAGGACCTAATCGTTCACAAATTTGTGCTAATTCAAACCAAATTGCTAACATGCTATAACAACAAAACAACGCCTCAAAACAAAAGTTCAGTTCCTGATTTGCTACATTAGCACTGACGTCTTTCCTGTTGTATCAGCTTGCAAATATGGTGTACCACATCCTTTAAAAATACATGCTAATTAAAAAAAGCTAGAAGCTAACACACAACCAACAACAAAATGAAGTTTGGCCTCTGATGAGCAACATTAGCACTAATGCCTTTTCTGTCCTAATTGCTAAATTGCTACCAAAAACAAAATGAGACCACAAAATAAGCTTAGCTAATGATTAGCAACATTAGCACTGATGCCTTTTCTGTTGTAATCAACTTGGTCAATTTGACTACCAAATCTTACACAAACACATGCTAAATAAAAGCTAATTGCTGACACACTACCAATAACAAAGTGTCATTTGAAAGTAAAAGTTTAGCTCCTGAGTAGCAACATTAACACTGACGCCTTTTCTGTCGTAATCAACTTGGTAATTTGGAGTACCAAATCCTACAAACATACATGCTAATTAAAGGTAATTTCTAACATCGCTACCGATAAGAAAACGACACCACAAAGTAAAAGTTCAGATCCTGATTATCAACATTAGCATTGGTGCCTTTTCTGTTGTAATCAACTTGGTGATTTTGAGCAGCAAAACTTTCACAAATACATGCAAATTAAAAACTAATTGCTCACTCGCTACTAATCACAAAACGACACCTCAAAATAAAAGTTCAGCTGTTGATGAGCAACATTAGCACTGGTGCCTTTTCTGCCGTAATCAACTTTCAAACATAGACCACCAAACCTTGTCAAAATAAATGCGAATAATTATAAATTAGAAAAAAAGCTAGTAGCTAACTCATGACAAATAACAAAATGAAGTTTGGCCGCCGATGAGCAACATTAGCACTGACACAACTTTTTAGTACCGAATCCTACACGAATACACGTTAATCAAAACTAATTGCTACCCGATAACAAAGCGCCGCCTCAAAATAAATGTTTTCGCCCGTAATTAACTTGGTCAGTTTGAGTACCAAATCCAACCCAAATACATGCCAAACAAATCCAACTGCTAACTCGCTAACAATAACAAAATGACACCTCAAAATAAAAGTTGAGCCCCTGATCAGCAACATTAGCACCGACGCTAAGGCAAAAGGTGCGCAACGGTCTGCGAAACAGACACGGCCGCCAGAAAGCATTTACACGGCAAAGCAAAGCCAAGAATCTGGAGGGCCAAACATCTGCTGGGTCCCCACCGAAGCCTGCCGCATGTATCATTCACAGCGGCCCTCTCCCCTCTTTTCCCGCAGCCGCGCAAAGGAGCCCGGGCGCGGCATATGGACGAGCCGACTGGAGATGCCACAGGCGGCCGGGGCCAGCAAACAAGCTGGCCTTGTTGATTTTACCGCGTGACAAATCCTTACGTTTGGCGGCAAAACGTCCGGCCGCAGAAATGCCGTAGTGCGTAATTTCAGAGTTAAGCTTAGGGTATATAATTTTTCCAAAAGTGTTTTTAATTTAGCGTGCGTGACTTCGAGGCTTGGAAATATTTCCGGGGACCAGCAACAGAAAGTATGTACGTTAGGCTAGCGTAGACAAAACGCGCCGAGCCAGCATGGAGGAAAAAATAAATAAAAATAGAACAGAAAAAAAAAATCACTCACCTGATTGTTGCCATTTGTAGCATCACAGCAGGGAAACATGAAAGAGAAAACAAAAAAAGCAGAGATGACTTTTATTGGATATACTGCCTTATTTTTCAACTCTTGTAACGTTAACCAAATTTACCGTACAAATCAGCGAAAACATCCCACACATGCGGAGCGTGGCAGAGGGTCATGGCGCTTATCACGCCGTCAATCATTTGCCAGAGGCACCGCCAAGTTACGGGCGTCCCGTCATAATCTTTCCCCGCTAATTTTACTAGCGGCGGAAGAGGCTGTAAAGCGACTTGGGTGAAAACAGATAAAAAGCCTGCGTCGGATGATGGCGCTGGATAAAGACACCCAAGGACGGCTAATGCGGGTCGGCGGGGATGATATTTGATAAGGACGCTCAAGTAGATGCTATCGCGCCGGCAAGAGAGGCTAACGCCGGGATCTGCTCCACTTCAACTCGTCCTTGTCTTCTAATCACTTTGTTTGCTTGGCGCAAGCGGAACGCTGCTGCTTTGGCATTACTTTCATTTGATTTCCCCGCATGGGCCCTCTAACCTGCGTGCCCATAACGCAGCGATTGACTTCTGATTTTGTTCTCTGCTAGTGATCTTCATGAGACCACGCAAAGTTGCCGTTGGTAAGTTCAAGTCGGAAAAAATACCACCAGAGGTTAGTCGCAAAAACGTACCGTACATAGAGCAACGGTGGCCATTTAACCCTTACTGGGCACTAAAAACGGTTCAAAAAGAAAAAATAAGAAAATTTGCAGCCAGAAACTTGAAGTCATGATAAGCGTTTTGCAGGCCACATAAAATAATGCGGTGGGCCGCATCTGGCCACCAGGCCTTGAGTTTGACACCTGTTCCATAATAAAGTCTGAAAAACGTTGACCTGGAGAAGAGTCTGGCTAGCCAAAAAATACATAGTAAAATTTGAACCGGATCACCTTTCCTTTTTTTTGTTTGTTTGTTTTTTTGAAGTGAGAGGGGTAGATTCAATAAAATCCAACACCAAGAACAGAGACCCACACACCCCAAGGGACACGGTACGCTAACGTAACATGTTTGGCTAACGTTAAATGACGCATAAACAAGAAAACTGTGAATGTTCCTGTTTACACATGAACAGTAGCAGATACACGGGCCTAGCGTACACTTCAGCGGTTGTCAGCGTGAAATTATATAAAAACGTGTTAATAATCTCACATCGCTCCGGAGTTATAGGTCGCACACCATGGAAAAAAAAAAAGGAGAACTGTGACTTGTAGTGGAGAAAATAGGATATTCGGACAAGCCCACTCCCTGCTTATTCGTTTAGGCTTTTTCAGCCGGCGGATCAAGGAACCGGAGGGGGGTGCGGGGGTGGGTGCGGCTCCACGCAGATGGCTGCGGGCAGAGCCGAGCCACGAGAGCCCGATGAAACCATCGCTCGGGATCTGAAGGACGCAGAGGAAGCTGTCTGAAAGCGTTACAATCAATTGAATGTGAGCCGGGGGATCAAAGGCGTGCCCGTGGGCCGCTCAGTATTTTTAGTGGCGCCTTTAGAGCCATCAGTCATTTTCAATGCTGATTAACTCGTGGAAATCCCGCGCCGATTTTTGGAGGTGTTAATTCTCATTAGTCGGCCGACGCGGAGACGGTGACGGATGCGCGAGCAAAGTGACGCTGACCCCGATTTGATTGGATCCTCCCTTTTACATATGTACTTGCTGTCTTACATCCAACAAAGGCCGTTTAAGGTGTTTTTTTGGCCTTATGCCCTTTGCCTAAAGTTTTTTTTCCATCCGCCGTGGCTTCCTTTCACATTACAAAAAGTCAAATGAGCAAAGTAGGAGTAAAGATTGAGTATTACAGAGGTGACCGCTGGAAGAAGTACCGGCGGTCTTCAAACGTGAGGTTCCGAGCTTCTGTTGCACTCCGCTCTGCACGCGCAACAAGCGGCATGCTTCGGTGGTAGAGTGGTAGTCTCCCGGCTGAGAGGCCGCGGGTTCGATTCCCCGACCTTGTCGAAGTGTCTCTGAGCAAGACGCTGGCCCCCCAGTTGCTCCTGATGCTGAGTCATCAGTAGCTAAATGACTAGTTAGTGCAAATCGCTTTGAGTACTCAAGGTAGAGAAGCGCTATAGAAGTCAAAGTCCATTTACCGTTTACCAAGTTTAACATTAATGTTGTGTGTATAGAAGTCATCATTTACTAAACTAATGGGAGAAAAGCATATGGGAAGAAACGCTCATAACGACGAAGCAAATCCACTTATCAAACTGGCAAATTTGACACCCAAACTGCGCTTCACTCTAAAAGTCGATCCGTAAAGGTTGCGCTTCCCCGCGGCGTAATAAGCAAGACGCGAGCCTTTATTAGTATGTATAAAAGCAATGGAGCGAACACACTCCAGTGACCCCGAAATTAGCTTGCGTGGCCCGACGGCGGGCGACCTGCTGTTTTCCGCTTGGATTGCGACCCTCGCCGCTTTCAGGGAAGGAGATTAGGCCCGGGCCCGATGGTGGAGTAATTGGATGAAAGCGGCCGCGGCTCCCGGTGATCCCATCACAGGCTTCACACCTCGCCGCACCCCGCGACCCCCTACCCCGCGGACCCTCGTCTCATCTCGGATGGGGGAGCTTGGGGGGTCTTGCTTCTCGGTTGGACCTCGTCTACATGGGAAACAAGACGACGCTCATGGAAGGAAACGTTTCGACCTCTGCACCTGTCCCGGGGTTCCTTTCGGGCTAAGTCATGTTTTCCTCAGCTGGAGCCCATTTCCCCTCGTTTTTTATGAGGTCGTTACTTCTGCTTGGCTCTGCAGACGGAGGCTAAGCAAGGTCAGGAATCAGACGTCAATGTTCATTTACGCTTGTACGGATATATCTTTCGGCGGTGGTGAGACAGCTTGTTACAGATGAAAATACGGACTTTTTCAGATACATTGCTAAAGATAAATGATGGAATCTTGCGTGTCTTTTAATTGCACCCAAAAAACTCTGGTCAAAAGACACATAAAGAAACAGCAACCCTAACCTAAAACACATGAAATCATGTCAGGCAGCTCGGTTTACCTTTCATAAAGACTTTATAATGACCTCATAAATTACGCAGTGGAATCTCAAAGGTCAAACTGCTGGATCTCAATCGAATGGCATTTTGTCACTTTTGAAACAAATGATCGCAACGGAAACAATCAGTTCCAGGGTATCTTGGCCATAGGTCACAAGCATCGGTCCTCCAGGATCGCAATCCTGCAGGTTTTCGATGCTTCCGTCTTGCTTCCACCCTCCCACTCACCCCATTACCATAAATATTGTGAGAATATGTCATATATATCATGCCGTGATGTGTTTGCAGCTCCCGGTGTTGTCTTATCCGTGGAAACGGGGTCAAAACGGATCTGTGAATGTTAAAGGTCGCCGACCCCTGATCTTGACCTTTAGACAGTTTATATGCAGTATAGTATCCAGTTTTAGACATTCAAAACAAAAATATTCTGGCCCGAATGGCTACTGTAAAAATGTTGGTGCTCTTGCATGTGGCACCAACAAGGTCCGCCCCTGACCAGGGTCCAGTCCGCCACAGCTAGCCAGTCAGCCTAAATGCCATCACGGTAACAGTTCACCCTCAAGGGCAAAGACGCAAGGTTTTCCTTGGCCTGGCCATACTGTCACAAGCCCGCAGCAGCTGTTCCTCATCCTGCGGCTGACCCTCACATCTGCCAACAGGCCCCGACAACAAAGACTCCATCCCCAACCCGGTTGAGAAGATAGCCCTGTTTTTTTCTTTTTTCGCCCCGACGTGCAGTCATTCCACCGTAGCCAAAGGGGAACGTTGACCTCCATCATTCTCGGTCTGAGCACCTGTCCGCCGCGTATCCGAGGGCGCTCCCCCCATGCTAAAAGGTGAAACAATATATTTCCTTTTATGGCGGAGCTTAAGGTCTCCTGCGCCGCGCCCGCGACACTAAATTACCGCGCGCGGCACCACCCGGCCGCCATTAGCCGTTTCTTTTCAATCTGCCTGCCTTCAGCACGACGAGCCCGGCGGCCATTGAGGATGGTTATAATGGTGTGTACTCTCAACGCCCCCTCCCCGCGAAACCTTTAACACCGACAGCAACCCAATCAGATACACGCCACCCTCGAATTCAACATAGCTGGCGGTGTCTTTGTGCCGATTCGGCGTGCGCCGTATTGACTTCTGCGGAGGGTGGGGGGTTGCCTTAGAGAGGCAAACATCAAATCTTGACACCCCCCCTCCTTGAGTCTGTGAGCAGACGCCCTCATCCATTAGTGACAGAGAGGGGCGGACACCCTGTAAATTATAGACGAGCCCCAGCGAGTGAACAAAGGCGCGTCCGTTCTGTATTCACCCGATGCATCTGCATTCCTCTGCGGGCATTTTCCACCAAATACGACAACAACATTTGCTTGAACGGCAAAACAAAAGGTATTAAGCCCTCCTGCTTCAAGGAAATAGTGCGTCCTTGAAAACAGGTCCCAGGTGTCTAAAAAGCTCTCTGGCATTCTTCCCGCAAAATACGCAGAAATCACCAATTCGGAGCACGATTCTTGACACCATTAAGACCGGAGATGGAACTGTTGTCGAAAGCTCAAAGTCATTGTTTTGCAAGAAGTGACGAGCGAGAACGTGTTCAGAAGCTTTATGGAAAGTATTTGTAGGGGCAGCCGAGGCATTGAGAGAGTCCAGTTTGGTGGCCTCAGTTTTGCATGATGCTTTTTGCAGATGATGTGATACTATTGGATGGAGTTGGCATGCTAGCTGATGCGCTTGATGGGTGATGGATGCTAGTTAGCATAGCATCCTGGATGGATGGATATGGCAAATTACTTGCCTAGTGGATGGGTGCTAGTTAGCTGGGCAGGCTAGCTGCTTAGCTTGATAGATGATGGATGCTTGTTGACTTAGCATGCTAGCTGGAGGAGATGGTGAAAATGTTCACCCGCCCGTTCCCACACCGTAAAGGAAAGGGGCTCCTGTGATCCCACCCCCCTTTTAGCCATTGAGCCATCCCAATCAGGCAGACTGCCACAAGGATCCGATTGCATTTGGCGGCTACTTTAGCAAAACTCGAGTGTTTGTACCGCTGATCCGTGCAACGGCTGCACGTAAAAGGAGCGTTAAGCTCAGACGCCGAAGGCAGGGCGGTCCCTTTGCACTTTTCAAACGGCTGACCTTAGCGGGTCAGAAGATGGATCGGCCCGGTTTGCGCAAAAGCGGCGTTTATGAGAACAATGAGTCGGGATCATCCGCTCGGGGAAAACGAATGGCGATAATTAACGTTCCCTCTCAACATCCTTTCCCATTAAACTCGCATTAATGAAAGCTCCAGATAAAGACGTGAAATATCCTCTGTCAACCCCATTCCCTTTTCTAGAGTGAGGCGATTCTTATAAGGTGCCATTACCGAAGGTCCTATTTTTTTGGGGGGGTGCGGTCCTGACGATGGGATTCAGCGCTGCGGGCTGGAGCCGGCGTCTGGTTCTGAGCGAGCTTTAGTTCCAGACTGTGACCAATAGATTGTCTCCAAAGAGAAAATTGAATTTGGGAGGAGGCGAAAAGTGAGAGGCTTTTTCAAAGGTAACGCGGCACGAAGCCCGCTCGCGGGCGCGCTTCGGCTTTGCGGTCTTTCTTTCCGCGCTCGAGCGTGAACCCCGTGACCGAGCGGGCGAAGCCGCGTTTCTGGGCCCCCCGCTCCAAATGAGATGCCTTTACACCTTCCCAAATTCCCCCAAGATGGGCTCGTGTCTAATCCTCAAACACTGTGTACGTGTTCATCCATTAGCAGCCTGGCCTGGAGGCCTTTCCGCCGCCCCCCCATCTAGCCCTCCAACCTCTCCACGGAGAAGATTGGGTTAATATTATATTGGCGAGGGGAGACATTTCTTATTTATTGAAAGGCAGTCTAGCATGAAAGAGTGTTTGCGGGGCAGCCCCAGTGAATTACCTGACCCCGTCTTAGCCTTCTACCCGATCTGGGAGGCGCCGCCGATAAGTACCTGCGGAGAAGGCGGCTTGTCCGAGACTCTGCCCGCCGACTAGAAAACAAAGCTAACCTGATTATTTGCAGCTTTCTAGTACTTGGATGTGAGGCAAAACGCCACATATATATATATATATATATATATATATATATATATATATATATATATATATATATACACACACACACACGCGCACACATTTTTTCCAAGCGCGATTTTACATATGACCTGAGATTGAAGGGTCATTGTCACACAATGACAAGAAGCACTTGATCGGACGAGAGCAAAATCACCAAGAAGAAGGACAAAGGGTACGTGGAGGCGGGAAGTAATCAGGAAAGCAAACACGCTGATGAGCGACTTGCATTCAAGAGAGCCGGCGGCGCGTTATGATAAGTGTGCCAAACACCCCAGTCTATAGTGGCCCTACTAAAGCGGAGACCATCTTGTCGAGAGCGATAATCATCAAGTCCATGAGCCTCAACCGTTGCCGCTTAAGTGCTTAAGTCGCCGTACCCTCCTCGTTTTTAATGGAACGTCTCACGCCAAACACAAAACGGGAGATCCCGCAAGAGCCTGCGATGGAGAGGTCGCATGCAATATAGGCATACACACCCGCACACACGTGCACACACACTTTCATCGGCAAGCAACGAAAAAGGAAATAAAAATCTCCAGGAGCACTTTTACAACTGACACTAATTGGGAAGCGTTGAGGATTTGCATTTTGCAGAGAGTACGACCCGAGGATATCCCGCTATCAAAGAACAACGGCGAGGTTTTCCACGCTTTGCGCCCATTCGATTGCCGTCTTGATCGCCGCAAGCGGGCATTATCCCTTTTATTAATTGGCCCGGTCTCGCTTGTGGGGATGTTGACGCTTTGACTACAAAGACGTTGGCAGATCCACAGCCCGGTAATTGATTCCTGGCTGATAAGGTACGGCGTTGCGGGCGAGGCGGGTTAGCGACCGGCCGCCGCTTGAGCTTAGAGGTTGATGGGGGGCGGGTGGGGGGGGGGCATCGCGCGGCCCCTGACCCATTTACTTACACCCCTTTTGACAGAGCCGCAGGGCGCAGTCAATAACGGAATATTCAGGTGGAGCCATAAGCCAACGGAAGCGGGATTCGTTGACGGGATGCCGAGGAAAAAGAATGCTGCTGTTTTATTGCATATGGCCGCGGCTGACAAAGGCGAGGCAGTCCACGCTTCACATTGTTTTGCGGCGGGACTCCGCCATGTATATTTGATGCGCGCCTTCCGTCCTTACGCCCGGCTGCAGTCGCAAAACACAAAAACAGTCTTACGATCTATGTGTCTTACATTCAGACGGCACCGCATGTGCTGTATGGAAGCAAAACTGCGATAAAAAAAAACAATGATATAATATAATATAATATAATATAATATAATATAATATAATATAATGTATAATTTTACTTCCCTAACCTTCATAGATAGATAGATAGATAGATAGATAGATCTAACAGCCTGTTAATACTCGATCTTGCTAGATAGATAGATAGATAGATAGATAGATAGATAGATAGATAGATAGATAGATAGATAGATAGATCTAACAGCCTGTTAATACTCGATCTAGATAGATGGATGGATGGATGGATGGATGATAGACAGATAGATAGATAGATAGATAGATAGATAGATAGATAGATAGATAGATAGATAGATAGATAGATAGATAGATAGATAGATAGATAGATAGATAGATAGATAGATAGAATTAGAAGATAATAAAAACAAAGTTGAGTTCCATTACACTGAACAAGTAAATTTATATCTGCGACGGGTTGATAGTGAAGTTCCAAACGAGCCGTCAAAATGGCTTGACGGTTCTTTCTCAACGGATGAAAATGTAGTCGGGATGAAAAATGGATTAAATGTAGCTGCAGGTAAATAAAGCACGGCGTTAAGCTCAGTTGACAAAGCGATTACGATATTAAACCCTTGCGAGCGCGCTCTCCCGGCTCATTTAGGCAAAATGGAATCCTTCACCGGCAGCAAATTGGGATAAAAGAACACCTTGCTTTTGGTTTTTGTTTTGTTTTTTTTGCCGCTAATGCGCGACACAGGGCAAGCCAGCTAGGAAGAGGAGTGCGCCCCCACAATGAGCAAATGGTTCAATCCAATCCCTTCAAGCAAAAGAGGTCGCTGTGAATTATTCACAATGATCAATATTGACACAAGCTTCACATTTTATCGCACTAAATCTTTCACTATGCCGTCGACATGGAATGGTGCCACACACGATTACTGGAATTCGTTCCCTTGGCCTCATTATCAAGCTTTGCATCCGCAAGCACCCGGCATGGAGAAATCAAAGAAATGACATTTGCAGGGGACCGGGAATGCCACGTAAAAAAAACAACAACAACAAAGACAGAATTATGTCATCAAAACACTGGCCAGCATAAAAAAAAAAAAAAAAATATGCATAGATATGTTGGTGGTGTCAAACATATGGCCTGCGGGACAATTCTGGCCTCAAGCGGCTATAATACGGCCCGCAAAATGATTTTGTAAAGTATAAAATTAATAGTATTTCAACAAGTAAATGCATTATGATTAATATTAATCATAATGTTTCACAATTAATAATGATGTTGTGTTCAGGGGTGTCCTGATCCCGATCACGTGATGGGAAATCCGGCCCGATCACATCATTTTCAGCTGATCAGAGCGAGGGTTTGGAAAATGTCATACGATTTTAATTTCATGTCTGTATTCGTTTTAAGGGGTGGAAAGGTACACCAATATTGGCAAGAGAAAAAATTGGTAAAAGAAAACATTATACAATATGAAGATTTTTGACGGTTGACTTCCTCGTTAAAAAGTCGATTCGATTTTAGGATTCCCGCAGAAATCCCATGCAAATCTCACGTAACCCCCTGCAGTGGCAACCTACACGTTCCTGCCCCGTGGCACTCCGTTTCACCGTCCCGTTATATCGGAAACCCCATGCAGGTATCAAAACCCCACGCAGGTATCGGGGTTTGCTATTGGATGAGCTTCAGGAGGCGCGATGCAAAAATCTGGGCGGGCGCGTGACGTACGTCTGGCGCTTTCTTACCCGCCGGGTAGGAATAAAGGAATCAAAGCTGCGCGGCTGATGGGAGCCGACACCCCGGGCGGGAAGAGAACCTGGCGTCGCCGGAGACCAGGCGCGCAAATTAGCCCGTAATTCAATTTGGACTTCATTAGAGCACGCGGCGAGTAATAACCGGCGCGGTCGGACCTCCGCGGACATCTCTATCGGACCACGGCGACACCTTCTCGTGCAATCTTGATGACGGCCCGTCTTTTGACTTTGCACAATGAAAGGAGTCATCGGGCCACAGGTGCGTGCGTGCGTGCGTAGGATCTGGCAGCTTGAGCCTCCAGCTGTTGACGCCGTGGCCCCCGACTTCATGCTCACTCATCCGCGTAATTACCTTATCCAACTGACCCCCGCCCGCCCACCCGCCCGCCCGCCGTTCTACCACCGGTGGCAACAGGCGCGCCGTGCTTCTCAAACTCGCTCCCTCCTGGAAATCATACTTCGCGCTAGGCCCCGGCGAAACTGTTTAAGGCCGGGAACGTTTCAAGAAGCCCAGGAACTCTTGCGGGGGTTCCCGGCGCAAGGTTCTTCATTGTGGCTGACTAGTTTGACGGTAGCGAGGTAGACCAAGACCCTGGTTCGGAAGAGCTACTCGTATAGACCCGTGACGTTTTGCAAGGGCTACTCAAACTACCAGGGGGCATCAGGAAGTTCCCCGTTTGCTTCCCGCGGTCCGAAGGGGCCAATCGCACTTTTGCCGTCATCTTCATCCCGTTCCCCGCTCGAGACGTGGGTGCCCCCAGGAAAATAAGAGGAGCGGGGCCCGGCGCGGACGGGGCGGATTTACTTTCTCCTTTACAAATGATATTAAATCGGGGAAAAGGAAAGTCTTTCAGCTGTGAAATTACCGCTTCTCTCTTGTTTCCGCAGAGCGGGAGAAAGCGGCGGAGGACGGCGGGACGACGACCCCCCCTCCCCGTTGCCGCCGAGGCCGTCGGGGGTCACGAGCTTCCCCTCGGAGATCACCTCCAGGGTCGGCGGACGGCAAACGTCTCTCTTTTTATTTAGTGGCGCCGACAGCCTGACGATATACGGCGTTATCGTCCGTGAGCTCATCCGGAGTCGATGCCGGCTCGCATGAAGTCCAAATTTCATGCTTGAGCTCCTTCGTCAATGACTTCTGCCCTTTCATTCAAAAATAAGCAGACGGGATGTCAATAACCTGTGCTTTAGGATTTTTTTTTTTTGGGGGGGGGGGGGCTCATCTTTGATTATTTTTATGTATTTTTTAATTTTAAATGATTTCCTTTTTACTACCTTACCTTTTATTTATCGTTTATGTATCTAAAATATACTGTCAATTTGAATAAATAGTTCCCTGCAGTTCACTAGCTGATAATCGTTGCAGTAGAAAGTTACTTTTTTCGTTGTTGGGCAGTTCTCAATAATTTTCAAAATAATTTTTAAACCTTCACACACTTATTTATTGCAAATTTTACTTATCGTTTCTCATTTATTCTTTTTTACTTTATTTATATTTATTTGTTTTATTTTACATTATACCATTAATATCTCACCTTTTATGTATTGTTTATTTATCTTAAATTTACTGTAAATTTAAAATTTTAGTTAAGTGCGCTTCACACAGCTTATGGACCATCGGAATAAAAGAAAGAAAACAAATGTATTTGTCGAAATGCTTTATATTAGTACCGATAATCAGCCTGGCTCATAATCGTTGTTAGGCTGTAGTTTTCTGCGCTTTACAATCATATTGCAGAACCTTCTGACATTTTTATTGCAAATATGAATTTTATTCATCTTTAATGAATCTTTTGTATTTTTGTTTTTTTTAATGTATCCTATCTTATTTCTATTCATTCTTTATTTCTCTAAAACGAAGCAGGGTAGCAGGCATTCCTGGTCCAGGGTTCAAGTCAACCGTAAAAAAGGAAAAAAAAGACATTGCAGCTGGACTAGACCGGGCCGGACCGAACCGGACCGGAGCGGGCGCGGGGATCAATTCCGAGGGAAACAGCCTTATAATGACTGGGATTAATGATGAAAAATTCGGTGTCATCCGGCCGGCTCTCGGTTGTTTATCACGCGGGGAGCTGCCGGGCTTTGCCGATAGTTGCCTCCGAGCCTGACCCGGCGGCGAGGAGGAGGAGGAGGAGGAGGAGGAGGAGGAAGGCCGGCTCGCTGCAAATGTGGCTCCAGCTGGAGGACTAATGCTGCCGCTCGCTGGGGCGTTCATCCAGAAGACCGCGGATACGCTTGCAACTGACACTCCAGCTGGAGCTACCGCGCCCAAAAGTCCAAAAGCAAACTTTTACATGCACGCGAGGCATATTGTTTTCAAACATTGTCCTCGCATTTTGCAAGGATTGCGTAGGTTATATACATTGCTGCGGGTTTCAGATTTCCCACATTTTGAGTGGTCGGTGAATGCAGCGCCACTGTAACTGTTTTTTTTCTCCTTTTCCTTGTCACACCGCTCAAGTTCATTTTGCCAGCGAATATTCAAAGGTGCGCAGCATCCGTATTCCGCCAAGTTTACGATTGCGCGTGTATGCCAAAGGACGGACTCGGACGTCGGTTCAGCCTGCTCGCTTCTTTGATCGCAAATATTGCCGTAACAACCTCAGGAGCTGCCGTTAGTTGCAACAGGCGCTGGCTGCTAACAGCCAACTGACGTCCGCCCCCGAGCTCATTCCGTTACGGTAATTATTGTAAGGAAGGATACGGCTGTTATAAAAGGCAGACTGAGGCTGGGACCGGACACCATTCGGTGCTCTCAACTCGACTGGTAGGCAAGACTTTTACAAGTCCATTACGTCTCAGCGGCTCAACTTCATTCCCCGCGCGTCACGTCGGTATCTTACAAGCGGAAGGGCGAACCGTGTGAAATGGGCTTGAGACTGATATCATGTCGTTATCGGGGCAACGCAGTCTGCGGTCAAGGCACAGTATCTGTAAGGTGAAAATGGGGCTTCCGTCAAGTGGCGAAAATCCATAAAATAATCCAAGGAAAATAAAGGGTAGGTAGATAGCCTTCATTATCATTCCAGCTGCACACGTTCAAGGCATGAAATCCTGACAACCAGCTGGAATCGTCCAAGAAACATACAAGATTGACTAACGGGGACAGATGCTCCGTACGGAGGGCAGAGCTCAAGTCTGGAAAAAAATCCCTGCGCAAGTGGCGACAAAACGACACTACAACATATCTTGCACAACATGTAGATGGCTGGGGGAGGGGCCGCGGGGGATGGGGGGCCATGACGTTTTTTCTTAAATTTATACGGTGCTTATCCGCACTATTTCAAAGTGACATCGGAACCACAGTAATGATTGTTTTAGTAACTCTGCTTTGTTCAAAAGTGATCAGTTGGAACGGAAACAAATCAGTTGAGTCATATGTGTCTAATATCTTTGGAAATGTCGCCCGACGGCTCTCCCCAGCCTATATGGAGCAGCTGAGTGCCGCTAGTACCGCTTGCGCTGCTAGCGCTGCCAGCCGCTAACTGCTGCTCATTGCTGTCAAAAGGCTCAAAGCTCAGGTAAATGACCAATACCGCTTCACCTTGCCCGCGTCACATGACCAATGACCAGCGATGTCATTTTCAGTCTACAGCAAGTGGCAGAACATGATTTTAAAGGTATCAAATTAACCCTTTTTCGCGAGCGGGAAAGTAAGCCCGTCTTTGTGATTTGACCGAGAAGACAACCTTTCCCACTGGCCAACATTGATGCCTCGGCGTTGTGTGTTAACGGCATGCGGACACGGCGCTAATGGACACGCGGCCGCTATCCAGGAATGCGGAGCATAGGCAGATATGGAGACCCCGAGCAAGGGTGCCGGGCAGCAATTAAGTCCGGGCGGCTGGGAGGGGCGCAGGTGTGCGCGCCGGCGATAAGGACAGCGGAGCGCCCATTACTCATCGGCGGCGAGTATACTGCCAGCGGATGACGCCTCGGCTCTGGCGGCCCGCTTAAGCTTTTTACTTTTTTTTTGCAGAAGAGGAGAGTGTGTGGCGGAACAGAGTGGATAAAGGATAGATAGCAATGAAAAGTGCATTTCATCATGCCCGAATAGACGGATGGGGGGGGGGGTGATGCTTGTGTATGCAACATTGGCCAGGGAAGAGTAAAATAGGCACTAAGCTTGCTTGATTGCGTCTGCTGTGTGACCACGAAAAGAGCCTAATGTGGACTTTATGGAGAAAGCTGCATTTTCCCAAAAAATTGAATCAAATATACTGGTGGCTACGATGGTCATGAAGTGCTAATCGATTAGCCCATCCGTTTTCAATAGCTGCTGCACCTACAAAATACTAGGGTGAACAAAAAAGCAAACAAAAACACCTGATAGGACAAGAAAACAGAAGAGAAATAAAGAAGAAGCACACAAGAAAAAGAAGCAAACAACAAAAGAAGAGCACACGAGAAAAAAGAGGCACGCACGAAAAGAGACGCAAACCATTTGAAATGTATATTACGTTTAATGTAAGCCGGAATTCCACATATTTGGCTTAAAGGGATATAGTCCCTTGAATTTGCTATTTTTAGCAGTAAAAGAGTAGCTCATACAATGCCAGGGACATCATTTCACGGTTTTTAAGAGTCCACACATTCAATCCCAGATATATATGTATCTGAGATTGAATACTTGTACTCTTAAAAAACGTGAAAATACATCCCATCCATGGCATCAACTGAGTTCAGTATCTGTGATTTTATGTCTGGACTCTTAAAACGTGAAAATACGTCGCCGGTATTGAATGAGTTACCTTTTTACAGCAAAAAAAAAAAATAGCAAAACAAAGAGACTATATCCCTTAAAGCAAATTATTTTGAATTTGGGCTAACAGGCTAACTTTATACCTGATATAAATTCCAAAGGGAATATATTACTAAACTGGACGATAAGTCGATGGCAAACCTGAACGGGTGATGAAACCGACTGTTTGTCCTGGGTTTTAGAAGCATAAAGTCAATATTATCAGCAAAGAAAGTATAATCTTCTTATAGGCTCCTTTGAACGTATTCCCAAAAGACTCTAGCGGTTGTCCCGCTGATATGCTGACATTCTAGTTCCTCAACAAGATCCAGCGCTTCATCTGCAGGCGCAGAATCAGCCGCGCCCCCAAGGTTCTCGGCGGCCGCCTTTTCCGACGGTCAGCACATCGTCGCCGGCCTCGACCGGGGCGAAGGGCATCCCGTCTCGTCCGCCTAGCGACAAACAGATGCGGGGCGCCCGGCGTGCCGCGGCATGCATATGGATGCGCGGGTTCAAGCGCTTGACACGGGAACGGATCCTCGCGCGGTATCGGCGACGCTCGGGGACCGGGGGAAAAGGGCATCTCTCTGCGGAAACAAACTCATTGTCATCCGTGACATTTGTCTGCGTGCCACCTTTTCACATAGCCCGCTAAAGCTGTCTAGTGGCGCAATTACATGATGCATGGGCTTTGTGCGCGCCGGTAATCGTTTGAAAGGTGCGACAAAGGAGATCGGATGTCGCGCGGGGAACGCGGACCGCCAGGGAAAGTAATACTGCACCCGCAATCTTGCAGGTTTTTGCCGAACATTGAACCGTTTTCTCCCAAAAAATGCTGTACCGTATTTCTTTGACAGTTTTATGTCGAATCGTCTCTCAATATAAGGATCAAGTTTTAGGATTCCGCATTACAAGGAAGGCTTGAGCTGAGCGTCAAACTCAGAAGCTCACCTGTAACGTGACACCTTATGAAAAACCTATTAGTAATTTGGTAGAAATAAAACCGAAGTAACTTTTGTTTTTGCTCGGTTAAAGAAATTTGATGTATACAGAGAAAGACAAAACACGTATTTACTTCATAAAATAAAGTATGTGTTAGGTACATGCAACCTAGAACATTTAATAAACATCAAAACAGTAGGAAGACAACTAGCTTTTTCTCGCGAGGAGAGCTGCACCTTCAGATCTCCTCCTGGTCCAACAGCACGTCTCGTCATTTATTCATTTGGCTTGGCCTTAGTTACAAAGCCGCTGGTGCCCTTAAGGGTTGGGGGAGACACTTGGCAGGCGCACCATATCTCTTCTTTATAAACAAAAAACCATTAACACACGTTCAAACTGATAGTCTTTAGGTAACGGAGAAACATGATTTTAAACGTGGGATGCGAAGAGAAGGCCTGAGTCAAAATTCGACGGGTTTCCAATCAGAGCAGCATTTGTTTTTCCTCATCTTCAAGTCATGATAACCACGGTTTAATGAAGACTCCTTGAGCATTTTTTCGGATAATCCCACTCACAGACAAAGGAAGGTAGAGCTCAAAACAAAAAACAATACCTCTTTAGCATATCCCATTTGAGTGTTTACACCAAAACATCCTTTCCTGTTCCTCCCAATAAAAAAACAGCTTACGGATGCAGATATCTGCAGCTCTTTCTTCCCCCACGCAGGGGGCTCAGAAAGCCTACTCGCCGCAGTTCAGTCACAGGCAATGAAAAAGTCAAAACTGGGTCTTATTTGACTAAGATCGGGCGGAGGCGGCTCGCAGGCTATAATTCACGGAGAAAAACAAATCGGGCGGCGTTCAAATATGCAAATGGGATCTTCTTGGACTACTTTGGCAGATGACGGCAAGCGGAGCGAACAAGGATCCCGGAGAAGAGTTGGCCGACATCTAGACGGGACCGGCGCTAAACCCCCTCCGCCGACCCGTCACCTGCTTGGCACCCCCCGCTTTTAATTAGCTGCCGGTAATCAAACGGCGTGCGGATTAAGACCCCCGAAAATATTGGAGGCGGTGATAAATCCTCAAGAGAGACAAAGACCCTCGCCCGGCTAAACAAAATGCTGAAACTGTTTATTATGTTGACTTGCGGGTAAAGATTGGAGCAGAGGGAAGGGAAGGGGATTGAAGGGGGGTTGGGTTTTAGGCGGGGGCTTATCGCCGGGATAGCGGAAAACCCAGTGGAGACCGGCAATGTGTAAATCACCAAACCAAGAAGAAGACTGCAATAATTAGAACGGACCCACACGGCGTGAACACAAGCACACACGCTAGGCCCAAAGTATGATGGTGGACCGTGGGTCTAAAGCCTGGCTTGCCATTTCCAAGACCAGATCTCAATTTGATGGCAAGGTTAGGATTTGCTATTGTGGAATGCCGTTTTATACTTGTCCTCGTTTTAAGCTTGGTTCAGGATTTCAAAAGGGGCTTTGAAACCCGGCACGGCTTTGGAAATTAGTCCGAAATTTAGACCTTGCCTAAGTCTCCCATAGTCTCCTCCTCAAAAAACCCAATGTCCACATTGCTTTGTTTATATTAAGAAATCGCTGCTAAACAATCCAACACATTGTGGACTCAAACTGTCCAATCAGAAAGAACCTCCGCCTCTGATGTCATCAGTATCCAAAATCTTACAAAAGTCAGTTGACTGTTAGCGGCCAGTTGATGTTGCAGCTAACAGCAGCTGGTGTTAGCTGAGGTTGTTACGGCATCATTTTCAGTAAAAGAAGCGAGCAGACTGAACCCACGTCTGAGCCCAACCTCGTTCACACACAGGAATAGTACGAAAACTGAGAGGATCGTGTAAAAGTAATATTTAAAGTTGTAAAAGTAGCAACGACTGGAAATTGACCCCCAAATTAAGGGTGCGTCCTACACAGGTGTGTCCCATATTTGGAGATTTAGGGTAATACATTTCCACTTTACTGGCGGTTATCTGTAAACCAAGTACTTCCGTTTACTCTAGTGGAATAAAAAACGAGTGCTTCATGAAGCTTCGTACTCCCATCAACAGATTTTAAAAGGTGGTCCGATATCGCCGCACGCTTGGACCAAAGCGCGCATGGCATCCATTGGCCGTCTCTGATCAGAACCATCCCGAGAGTGGTACTTGCTGAAAAATCCATGCCCATTAAGACAGAAAGATTCGCTTACAGCTCCATAAAAAGCCCGGCATCAATCGATACAGCCGCGCTATTCGCTAACGATGCCGGCCTGTTTTGATTTTGGGTTAACTAAGCGGCGCCGGACGGGAAAAACCTTCCGCCTCGGTCCAGAACGGCGCCGCGGGAGTAACATCGTGACGGTCGACTCGGGCATCTTTTGTCCGGCCCGGCGAGACGCGCGCAGACGGGGCCCGCGGACACGTAGTCCGCAAGCTTCCCCGGCGGATCCGGCGGCGCTACGGAGCCTCCTCCCCCACCCCGGAACCCCCCGCTCAAAACCCGCGCGCAAAGAAAAAGACGCACGCTTTAATACGGCAAAAGACGCATTCTTCTGGCTTTGGGCTGCGTCTGCTTTCCGCGAGCTTCCGACGCTGACCCAAATTGGCCTCCCACACACATTGACACGAGGGGGATCCTGAGGAAAAGCCCTCGCGCATATTTGCACGGAAGACCCAAATATGACTCACAGCGAAAAAAATTCATGTCTGCTGGAGAACTGGCCCACTAAAAGCAGAGGTCGATATTAACGCATACAATGGCGAATGCATAATGCCGTTATTTTTATTTTTAATTTTTGTTCCAGCTTTTTCTTTTTTTGTTAAAGAATCCATAGCAGACATTCAAACCCGGGTATTTTTCACAAATTTTCAAATGTCTTTTGGCCAAAAGAGGGTCTAAAAATGGCAGGGGAATTACTTAAGAAGAAATTCAGGAAAAAAAGAAAGGATTACTTTTGGTACTAAAGCTACCACAGTAATCAATTCATTTTGGTGATTAAGTTAAAGTAATGAAAAAAGCCTTCCATTTTTTTCCAAAGCTGACAGTGCGCCTTACAAAGCACCAGCATTTCAGTTATAAAGGTATTTTTCACAATTCAAATTTTGATAACACCCTGTTTGAAATTTTGATATGCTATATCTGCCCCATTTTTAAAGCAATTTATATTGGGACAAGGCGCAAAAACCGCCAGTTTTAGTAAAAGAAAACACCATTTTATGAAATCCAATTCATTGCAATTTGATTTTTTTTAAAAAAAGAGATTTATTATATAAATGAATTGGTTTATACCGATTGGTTTATATATTAATAACGTTTGACTAATCTGATTGTTTTGTAGACACTCCCTTTAGCACAGCTCCATCTAGTGGACGTATAACGCAAGCCCAGCCACTACTGTAGCTTCTATTCTATGCGCCTTATAATGCGGTGCGCCCTTCATCTGAAAACAGTTTGAAATGGGGTCACACGTTGAAGGTGCGCCTTCTAGTGCGGAAAATAGTATTTGGAACGGAATGAGTTCAACAAAATAGTGTCAGCATTGATTTTCCACACCGGACTGTCTATCAATCAGAAAGGTAGAAATACAATTGAGTGGCGGCTCTCGGGATATCGCTGGATGAGCGGAGGGAATCCAAAGAAGCGGCGGAGTCCTTCAGACCGCCGCATAATTAAGCGCCGCATAGCTACGCCCATCGATCGGTTAAAAGAAAAAAAAGAAAAATCTTTGTCGATTGATAAGCATAATATAACCCCGCTTTTATGTTTTGGGTCAAACTGACCCGTTTGAAAATGAAAGTACGTGGTGATTGTTGTTTTTCAGAATGGGACTTCTGCTGACGTGTGATGAATGAGGAAAATCCGGGTCAAAATGACCCAAGGATAATATGGCTCTTCTGGAAGGAAGAAATGAATCATAAAATTTGATACAAAATTTAAAAACACATGAGCAGGGATCAATTTGACCCAGGATGCTATTACTAACCCAGAGAAATAAACATAACGCTTCAAGCGTTGCCTTTTTGCTCCAAAATTCTCAGCGCATTTTCTGTTGTACTTTAACTTTGTTCTTCTTAGTGTAACGATTCTTGCTTCCGATTGGCTTGACGCGTTTCTCCCGACCATTTACTGACATTTGTGTTAATCCGGGGCAGAAGAAAATGACTGGAGGAGCCGTTTCAGCCCCGATTCAAATATCCAATGACTGATGTCAAACCGATTGCTAAAACGTCTTTAGCGTCTTGACGTTAGGACGAAAAATGGCAAAGGCTGCAGCCGCTGCTTCCACGTTCATGATTAGCAAGGGGATGTTCTGTATTTTCAGCGCTATAAGGCGCACCTCCAATAAATGGCCTATTTTAAAACGGTTTTAATATATATAGGGTGCATTGCATTATAAGGCGGATAGAATAGAAGCTACAGTAGTGTCTGGGCTTAATTCATTTGAAAAAACGAAATTTGTGGAGCATTACTGGCAGACCCGTTTCAGGCCTAATAACCAATGACCGATCTAAAAAAAAAAAAAAATCTAAAACGTCTCCCGTGTCGACGTCAAGACAAAAAATATATCAAAGCTGTAGCCGCCGCTTCCATGTTCATGATTAGCAACAGTACGTTCCCCGCCTTGTGATCAATCCCTTTGAATCGTTCTGGCAAATCCCGCAGCCATTTTCCAGGCCCTCCATTATGTCTGTCAGTCCGTCCGCCTGCGGGAAAGAAAGGGGAAAAAAAAAATGTCTGCGGCCTCTCATCTCCCGCTCTTCCTCGGCACGTCGGCCGGCGTGTCTGTGAGGATTCATCATGCATCCTTAGGACTCGATCAAGGGGAAAACACCCTCCCTCTTGCTCTGCCTCCTCCGGCTCTTCTTGCCCTCATCCAACATTAATGCTTCTTGCTTTTTTAATGAGGAAGTGAGTGTCCCTGTGCAGCGTGTCCGTAGAGGGCTTGCAGCGAGGGGGGGGGGGGGGGGGGGGGGGGGCAAGAGCTGTACTAGTGCAGGAAAAAAAATAAAAAACATCCCCTGGCTCACGAAGCTGAAATGCCAGCCTAGCAGGGAAGGATGGAAGGAAGGGAAGGGTGCTCGTTAGGCCTGGAGGAGAGCGCGCGAGGGGCTGGATGCTCTCGGTAAATATTGCCATGCCCTCAATCAGCCCGCAACCAGGAAAACAAGCCGACTGCGCCGAGAGGATCGGGCGTTAAGATGAGAGAGAGAGAGCGAGAGAGAGAGAGTCACGCGTGCTGGGCCAGTCAAGGAACGCTTCGTTGCATCTTTGGCTTATTTACGTCCTCCGTTCTTGCCTTTTCAAGCGGACGTCCCCAACCGCCGGTCCGCGGCCCGCTACAGATCCACGGATCAACTCCACCTGAAATATTTTGATCCGGGTCTAATAGCTATTTTATTTTGAAAGCTGCCCGCATGCGCTCGGATTCGTTTGGGTCGTTTGAGCGCCAAAATTTCACTCGCAAATAAGTTAAATGAGCGAGAGGGGGAAAAGGCTCAGTCAAGAGACAGGTGACGAGCCCACGACTTCAAGAAGTAGAACGCTTTTAACGCACAATATCAGGAGTCCTACTTGAAATAATGATTTCTTGTTGTAAGGACTTTTAGAGCTACTTTGTGGGCAAAAAGACCCACAAACTGACCAAGAAACAGATGAGCTTGCGAATAGAGGCGGCCTCAAAGGTAAGTGAGTGCCAAAATTTCAACACAACAAATGAGTTCACAGCAGCTGGGCCGAGTTCATTCTTTAACCAGTCACTATAAGTTGCGGGCGTTATACCCGAAAATAAAAATGCATCACGAGAATTAATCATTAAACATTTTGGGAACACCATTGAACTCATTCACTGCCAATGACGGGAATAGACGTCAAAGATTTCTTTTGACTGGATTGGCAGTGAGTTAATGTTGGTGTGATCAAAGTTCTTGGAGAGCAAAGCCGGTGGTGAAGGTCTTAAAAAGTTTGTGAAAAACTGCTTTCAAGAAGTAGGAAACAAAATAAGGGGTAAAAACAACAAATATGCCCCCGAGCGCTCAAGAAATGTAATATCATATGTCCCAAGAATCTCTTAAACGTTAAATATTGTTGTGCGGCTTTCCCGACACGCGCCTTAACGCGTTTATTTCTCAAAATGTGCTTGTTTTCATTCCGCCGCATTGCCTTAGTGAAAAGCAACGCCGCTCTCCACAGAGCGGGCCGGCGCTTATTAAAAACATAAATCTGCGTTATTAAAAAAACGCCGCAGCCAGTGAGTGAGTGCCGAGATGATTGGGCGCGGAGATAGCGGGCGGGGCAATGACAAACGGCCACGCTCACATGAGCGGAAATGCACAAGAGCACACTATGGTGACCTAGAAACAAAACGTCTGGAGAGAGAGCGTTTGGGTGGGCGTCGGTCACGTAGCGCTTCACTCGGCTGCGGATTAGCTATCAAGCTATCGGTAGAAAAGTCTGCGTTTCACTTTGTTCGTTTGCTTGGCTTCGACGTGTCTGTTTCGTTCTTCTTCTCGAGCTTCCGTCGCGTTTTGTTTTCGTCTTTTTCTTTCTGGCTCGTCGGTTTTTTGACTTGTCACTGATAATTACAAAAAAAAAAAATTGCAGAATTGACGCTGTTTCAATTTTAATAGGACTTTTTTCCATGAAAGAAACCCGGCAGACGAAAACGAGATCTCATTTAAAATGAGACAACGTGACCTGCGAGACCAAAACAAACACGGCGGACGAAGTTGTAAAAAATGTTCATAGGCAGCAAAGTTTGTTAAAAAAAAATAGAATGAACTTCCAGGCGTCATCATCTTCTGGATAATGCAACCTGTTAAGCTCCATCATGTCTGTTTTGTTCCTCTTCTCCAGCTTTGGTTTTCACTTCTTACGCTACGTGACTCGGCGCCAATCCATATTTGGGCCTTCCTACACCTATTTGAGCATGTTTGTGTGGCTTAGCCGCCCGGCGGAATCAGACGCACAAAAGACACTTGTTTGATGCGCCTCCGCAGCCTCCTCGCATCCCCCCGCTAAAAGCACACGGCGGGTATTTGGAAATGATGTGCAACAAAGACGGCGAGTCGCTGGCAGCCAATTAAATCAAGGAAATGGCCTTCATCATTGTATGATTAATGGAACGCGCCATTAGTGCAGCATAATGCAACCTCCCACCAATGCTTCTGTGCTACCTGTGTGTGTCTGTTTGTACGTGCGCGCGTGTGTCCTTTGTTTTTGGTACATAGTGGGGACCAAACGCCAGCTTTGACTGTGTTTCTGGGGACATCTTGTACTCGTGGGCACCGTTTTGGTGGTCCTCACAAGTTTGGACCTTTTTTTAGGATCACAATTGGATTTTAGATTGAGGTTAGGGTGAGGGTTAGGTAACGGCAACATTGAACATCCCGCTGGAAACGAGTGGGTGCGGGCACAGGTTAAAAACTACTACGTATTGTGAAAAAACAAAAAACAATGTCTTGGCCCACCATTTTTCTTCAAAATAGTTTGATTCAAAGAAGATAAACAAATCTTTTTCTTTGGGGGGGTTATCCAGTTTAGTTTTAATCTTGAGTTCTATTCTAAAAAAGCGTGCTACATTTATGCATTTTATTGATTTATTTGGGGTAGCGTTTTTATTTAAAACATTTGAAGTTCACCCCGGAAAATAAAATTTCAAACAAAAAGGAGTAACGCGAAAGATGATCAAAAACGAATTTGCAAAAAGGGGGGAGGTTATGTTAAGACTCCGATAAAGAATGATTAAAATAGAAAATAAACAAATATTACAAAAAACATCAACAAGTACTTTGAAGCTAGGAGATGTCCATGGGATGTCCCCACTACAATAGAAAACCCCAATGTGTGCGTGTGCGTGCGCGTGCGTCCCCAGGGTGTCGTAGCTGGAGGTATTCATCTCTCCCTCCTCCCTCCCGAGTGCTAATTCCGCTGTTATTCAGACAGAAAGGGAAGGGGGCGGCGGCCGGGCCGGGCCGGTGATGAAGCACCGTGGCCTTTGGAAATTCATTTACGGACGCCATTCATCTCTTTCCCATTCAACCGCCGGCCGACCCGGCGGGCGCGCCGGGAGGCTCGCTAGCCGGCCGCGCGCCAGATGCGCACTGGTCTCCTTATGATACTTATTTGGGAAAAAAAAACGGATCCTTGGCAGTCCACGGATACTTTGCTTGGATAAAGGGCGCTCCAAATAAAGTGCTCCGGGATGTATGAGCGCCCATCAAGGAAAAAGACTTCCATTTTTTTGTTTTAAAATGAGATGGACTAGTTGCTTTGTTGTTGCTTTTTAAAATGGACGCAAAATCAAATTTGCAATGGTTTACTTCCTGTTATGAAGCAGCCCGTTTAGGCGTCAGAGTTATTTCGCTTCGAGCTAATTAGTTCAGGTCCATTCTGGACACGGCTCCCGCTCTTCTATCCAGCGCCCAACATCGCATTTTATTATATCCGCGCTTGTTGACGATTGTTGTTTTTGTTTGGATTGTATCGCTTGAGCGAGTCTCTTCTCACGTTTCAGGCTAGAAAACAAAAACAAGCGTGTATCCATCCTGATGGGTATCGCTACGTGCTGGTTTTCAAATTAAGAGCAAATGGATTGGAACATGACAAAATTGTATTGGCGCAGTGTGACTATGCTAAATGTATTTTGTTGGTAGGTTTTATACAGAGCTTCTAGAAATGGCTGGAACTAAATGTAATAAGTAGTAATTTATTGCTTTAATATTTAGTATAATTCAGATAATTTATAACTTAATCCATTTAGTATCAGCCATTTTAAAAGTTCCTTTAGACAGATGTTTAAAAAAAAAAAAAAAGAATGGGGGGATGGATTTTCTTAAAAAGTGTTCAAATACGTCTTTGGGATTGAATGAGTTAGCAAAACAGACACAGATGGCGTAGCACTCTATTTTACATGAAAAAAAACAATCTGCAAAAGCTTTGTGCTGGTTAAGAAAAATAAATAATCAGGGTTGAGCTTAAACCAGGTGACCGAACGCTTGCATCAGAAAAGCATCACGTGACGCAAGAGTGCCGTGCCGGAAAAAGCCAAAGTCCCGCTGCCCCGATAGGCCTTAAACGACCGAGTCACCCCCCCCGACACAAAGACGACTCCCCAAAACATCCGTGGGCAAAGCGTCCGCCCCTTTCCGTGTCGAACTAGCACTTAGCGACCGCGCCCCTCCGCCGGCCAATCAACCTCCACTTAGCCCAGTGGACCGGTCCGGCTGGCCTCTCCGTCCTCGTACGCACCCCCCCGACCTCTTCAGCCAAATTTAGAGAGGGGGGGGCATTTTGGGATCAAAGTTTCCCATGCCGATTGGGCGCCCGGCGAGCGCCGTCCCGCGCGTCCAAAATGGGGGCCCCGCAAGCCATGGCGAGGCACGGGAGCGCAGCGCAAAGGCGCGGGCGTTAACAGGCAGAGCCGCGCGCTAATTACGAGCTGGAACGGGAGCGCGTGAGCTGGAACGGGAGCGCGTGAGCTGGAACGGGAGCGCGTGAGCTGGAACGGGAGCGCGTGAGCTGGAACGGGAGCGCGTGAGCTGGAACGGCTGGAACGGGAGCGCGTGAGCTGGAACGGGAGCGCCTTTCGTCTCGGAAGGCGTCAGGCGCCGCGGTAGGCAAATGAAGGACGACAAATGCGTTATGGGAGCAAATGGAGACAGACAGCCAGAGGAAGGCCGCCGCGGCCGACCAGATGTCGCCCGCACCTGCCGCGCGGCGGGGAGGGGGGCGTCGCCGCTCATCCCCAACGCCCGCAAATATTCGCTTTGAGGAGGGAGGCCCATTTTCCGATGGGCCGTTACCTCGCTCGTTGCCACGTATCCGGAAAGCTTGCGCCAACGGGAACTGGCGGAAAACGGCGGAGGGAGAAAAATTTGATTTGGAGGGTTAGGACTTTGTTCTAAGAACTGGAGACAGAGTCCGACTTTTCAACTCTATTCTGACTTCATTCTCGGAATTCTGCTTACAAAAGTGAAAAAAGTCACACCATTGACTTTTACACAAAAATCCACTTTGAGGCGGAACACCAATGACGGAAATGTTCTGATGACCTGTTACCTTTATTGCGCGTATTGGGGTCACGGCACCGATTAATACTCGTATAGTAACTATCCGTGGATGAAGAAAAGGATGGCGGGATTTTCACTTTTAGTTTTAAAATTCTGACCGTTATCAAAAGTAGAGTCGAGAAGAGAGGGAGGATTCTGAGTGAGAATTCTGAAGTCAGAATTCTATGGAAGAGGAGCGGAGCCAGTTAAGGTCAAAAAGCTTCACGATTTTCACTTTTATCGCATAGCTCTGATTTCTCAAAATTCTCACTCTAAAAGGGAGAATTGTGACTATTGTCAGAACTGGGATTCTGCCATCAAAGTCTGAAGTCTGAAGGTGGGGTTCTGACCCAAACTTCTCATTTTAAAGTGCCAACAAATCCTCCTCCGTAAAGTTATTCCTTGGTTTGTCAACTGAATTTTGGCTATTTGGCTATTCCTTTCTTTGTCTTTTGTTTTGATGTCCAATGCATCCTGGGTAACGCGCTCATCCAAAAAAGTACGAGCGATTTCTCGGCCTTCCGAAAAGTCGGAAGCGCTCGGGATTCCGGGCCCGGACGCGGAATTCATCGATCCCGAGAAAGCCGCCATCCATCAAGGGAGCCGTTCGATAGCTGGCCTAGCGCCCCGTGGTAATTCCTCCCCGACAGACGACGCGTCCCGACCTCAACCGGCGCGCGTGTACGTTGCGCAATCGCTCCCGTCCGCCATGAATTATGCATCCCAATAAGCGCGGCGGTCCACGTTGTAGCGGCGGCGGCGGCGGCGGCGGCGGCGGCGGGGAACACGCCCAACATGTGTTTGGCTATTAATGATTCCGGCTCCCGTATTCGCCGGGGCCACCGGCTAGCGCGCTAATTGCCGCGCCTCGGCTGCGTCTCGCTAACGCTGCGAGGCGAGCGGAGGCTCATCAAATATGTAGTCCAAACATTTGCTTTCGGACCGAACAGCCCGGTTGGCGTGAGGCTGGGGTATTGCGCCGGCGTGATGAAATAAAGGCGTAACGGGCGCTCAAAGATCACGCCGCTGTTTTAAAGGCTGCGTTCGCCAGTGATTTCCTTTGGTGCAAATTCATTTCTTCTTCTTGTTGATGTTTTCAAACAATTCAAAACCTAAACATCTCCTTTGGGCTTTCACACATCTTGCCAACTCATTAGATCCCAAAGACGTGTTGATACGTCTTTACAGAGACCGGAAGTTCTATCCCAGGGACTGCTTTTCAGATTTTTTTTTTCAAATATTATGATTAAGGAGGGTCTCAAAATAGTTTTTTTCTGGAAAATAAACAAAGAAATAAATAAAGTACCTGGAATAGAGAGGTTAAAAATGCGTAAAAATGTGTCTTTGGGATTGAGTAAGTTATGAGAAGCTCACTCGTTTTTTTCTTTAGCCGACAGTCCAAACAAATGAAATGAAATGAATGTATTTTTGTGGTATTAAGGTGCTTTTAGATTCAGAGTCTTTGCTTTTTCTCCAGTCTCTTATTACTGATGACTCTGAAAAATTTGAGTAATGTAAGAGTTGTTTCTCCAAGATGGCAGCCAGCACGCCTTGAATATTTTCGGCGGGGATTAGCGCAACGGAAATGGATGGCAAAATGTCCCCGTCGTTTGTCAACGGTGTCTTGAAAGCGTATGGAGTTTTCCGAGAGCACGAATGGCGCCCCGGGTAAATGAGGCTTCCTCTTAACAACAAACTAATGTGGCGTCCGCCGCAGATTCATGCGCGCTTGCTTGGCAGGCTTAATGGCCTCCCCGCTTGAGATGCGAAAGCCATCGCCGCGTATCAGCGCCCGCCGACGCGCCCGTCCCAGGGGCGAACGCCGCCTACCCCCCCCCGGCCCCAACATAATGAATGGCGGGGCTATTGAAGGTTTCCTAATTGATTGTGGATAAAACAGAATATTACTCAGACGGGGATGGCAGTTTCCTGCTCCGGCTGCTAAATTGTACCCTGTCCATGCTAGAGGGACTTTCACTAACCCGGTCCTTCTCCAATAATAGGGTGGGCACCCGTGGGGTGGGGGTTGCGCAAGATGACTCCAGGGAAAATGCTTTTTTAGCCTGGGGATGTGGAATTGCAAAAAATCCGGCACTTAGATCAGCCTGTTTTTTTTTTTCAGCTTTTGACTAACCTGTAACCTGTATAAACGCAGTACAAATAGTAAACAGTCGTTGAAAGTTGATTTAGTTTTGCTTTTGTTTTTTTCTGTTAATGTTAAAAGGATACTTTTTTAGGTATGCGGTTTTTAGAATTGCTTTTTGTAACTAAATTCTATAGATGATTATCTTATTTCTAGTCAACACGGTGAGTGGGGGATCGTGGAAGGTTTTCTCTTTCGGGGGGGACAAATATAATCTAAGTGAGAATCGCTGCGTATCCAATGAGGGGTTTACAATACGCATCATAGAAACTGTGATTTTTTTCTATCAGAGTAGGGCGATCACGTCGGTTTGAGTTTATGCCACCTACATACGACCGAATATCCAATTAGAAGTGTATATAATCATTTTAAGAATTGTACATGACATGAAATGACTTTATTCAAACACAGATATATGGAAAAAAATGATCCGTTGAAAGTTTTGCGGTCATAAGTCCACCCCCCTAATACGGGGGTTGAAAATGAGGAAAAAGAAACTCTTGACTTGTACTTGGAGGAATACGGTGAGTTTATAAATCCTGAGTTAGGCAAGCCGGGGCCGAGCACACACCGCAAGTTTGTGCAGGGCCAGCGATGACTGGAAAAAAAGAAATTATCTTGGTTCATTCTAATTAAAAGTAAATTACAGGCATGAAATTGCTGGAGCGCGGTTTCTGTTTTCGCACTTTTTCAAAGCCTTCACCTTTTCATGCCGCTGCTCAAGTCGCAACAAGAGTTGAGAGTTTACCGATAAACACAGATAAAATTTCTGTTTTGCCGTTTCAAACGGTAATTACCGTTTCTGCTGCATTTGACGTCTCCGGAGGATAGCAACAGGACAGCGGTGATAGCAGCGGTGTCGGTATTTTTCCATTTTGAAAAAAAACTTTAATTCGTTATTTTTTCTTCATTTTCGTAATTTTCACTGGCAAAATCGTTTAAACGTGCTTGCAAATACGCTGGAATAAACTTTTAGGCCGAATGCAAACGCCATAGCATTTTTTCCACATAATGCAGGGGTGTCATTACTATAGCTTCTATTCTATGTGCCTTATCATTCAGTGCGCCCTATATATGAAAACCGTTTTAAAAGATGCCATTCATTGCGGGTGTGCCTTATCGCGCAGAAAACACGGTACCACAACAAATAAATGTCCTGGGAGGGCTAATGTGCTCTCTCTGGATATTTTTTATGTTTTGTCCGTACTTAATAAATCGTGTGTATGTTTCAACCATAACAGAACACTTTGGCAAGCTCCGACCAGGGAAAGGGCCCAAAGAAACCAATCGAGTACGCTAAAATGACTGGCATCCAACTCGGAAAACAGTTTTTACATTTGTGTCCAAAGCCGGCGGCAAGAATTCTGTTTTAAATCCACGTGGACACTAGACGCCGTCCGTCGGTATCAATTGGCACAAAGAATCCCGGCGCTTGAATCCTTCCTTGTGCTCAACGCGTGTCACCTTCTGATCATAATTGGACTCAACATGGAGGAAGACACGGGGGGGGCAACAAGCAAGAGAGAAGCTGAAAAGTCACACAAAGGTTAGCGGGGGTTCCCAAAGGACGCTAAATCCCTTCTCTGAAAGCTTCTTGTTTGGAAAGCATGAAACCCGATTCCCGTAACAAGTCTCTGATCAGCCCGGCCTCAAGGCCCAAAGGACTCAATTAGACGGCGGCGATCCCTTCCGACCGAGCCGCCCCGTCTTTGTTCGGCCTGCCGCGACGTCTTCGGATCGCCGGCCAACGGAACCGAGCTTCGTCCGTCCGTACCCGGACGGGGGAAACGGGCAGCTGTAGCCGTCGGATGCCAAGCCGCTTTTCGCTTTTTATTTGCCCACGGGAAGACACTTGCGCAAGCTAGCAAGAAATAATGCAGCTACTACTATGGAAATTTACAGAAATTTAGGTGCCAATTTGGAGCCGAAACCGTTCAAACCTTCTCACAAACACGTTTGAACAACATTGAGAGTACTTCTAGGCTAAATGATAAAAAAAAAAAAAAATTCATAAAATGCCACAAGCGCATGCACAAGTAATTGCTGTTTTTGTAGGACCATTACATGTACAAGTACACAACTCCAATACCAAAGATCACAAATACTTTGACACCCCCCAAAAAAAGACAGATGATTAACACCACTTGACGCCGATCTTAGCAAATTTGCATGAAAAAACTGCTAGAAATCATGTCTTTATTCTCTTTTATTCATATTCTTTTTCTAAATTATTGCAGATAAATTCAGGCTTCAAAGGGTTAAAGATATTATTTATTAGTATAGCCTTTTCGTGAAAATGACAATTTTTTTATTGCAAAAAAGCAGTGGGTACCAGTGCCTTGATATCAGGCCTGGTCTGGATACTCCATCCTTAAATATGGCCGTATTTCCCTTAATGCCCTTTACAAAATCATCTCGCAGGCCAGATGGAAGCCATTTGCGGGCCAGAATCAGCCCGTGGGAAAAAAAAAATCATAGACGGTACGGCTTTGAAAAAATGTCGAGAAAAACTGCTAGGGGCTGCAATATTGGTACCGCAACGGAGGTTATATCAGGTCGAAGGTTTGGCCCCAAGCTATCATAAATGCTAACACCCTGTTCAGACACGCCGTTCAAGTCGATTGACAAGGCCGATAGCGCGTACGATTGACCGCAATTTGGATGCCTTCGCTTGGTATTCCCGAGCATTTCCGAGCATCAGAAAGCAAAAACCGAGTCCGCTTCGGACACGTGTTCGGGCAATGCGCTGCCTGTCAAGTATGCTAATCAAAGCCAAACTAATCCTTCAAAATAAACTGTCTTTATGGTACGGGTAACATAGGCTTTTATTTTGAAGGTCTTCCCCAAAGCATTGTCATGACAACACTGTCAACTTGATAGTCTTCGGTTCAGAGTGGGCAGTCTCCCATGCTGTTCCAAACATAATTGCGTTCACACGCCGTTGTGAGGAAATAGGGTTCAAACAAAAAAACAACAATGAAGCGACCAGTCAAGTTCTGTTTTTTTTTTTTTTACTGCTTATTTTTTTTCTTGATTGATGTCCATTTTTTCAGCTGTATATATATAGATTAGTGCGATGTCACGCAGACCGAAATAGCCGAGGCGGTCGACCGGTAGACCGCGGTGGACGCGTTGAGAAGCCTGCTCCAGAGCTTCCACGAGACAGCGAGCGATCAAAACAAATCGCGTTGGCCTTTCAGCAGGGGCTGAAAAAAAAAAGACAAGAAAAAAAATGTTTGCGGGCCCCGCCCTCCACTCGAGCGCGCCGCTATCAAGCGGCTGGAGATAAGCTTCCCGTGGAGCGGCAAAAGGCCAGTCCAAACACGGACCCGCCGCCGCTTTTAACGAGGGCCGGCCAACCCGCGCTCCAGCGCGCCGCTCCGTAAATTAGGGCGAGCAAATACCAGCGCCGAACGCGACGGAGGCTCGGCGGTGCTCGCCGAGGGCCGAACAAAGGGCGGGAGAAAGGCTGATACGCCGCAGGGTTACCATGTACAAAGCGGCAGGGAGGAACCAGAACCTGGCATTACTTTTAAAAGACTTGAAAGGTCCTGGAGCCAAGCTTCACAACACTGTCAAAAAAGATGAGATAAAAGCTATGCAGCGCTTTCATATTTAACTCAGTCCATGCCAAAGACGGATTTTTACGTTTTATTAAAGAGTTCAATCCCAGTGACTCATTTAGTCTACTCTTTTAGCGGCTGGACATAGTCAAGTAAAAAAGATTTATTTAATCGAGACTAAAATCATTAGATAAATAAGTACTGAAGTAATTAAATACTTGAAGTAAGTCCTATAATGATTACTTTAAATGTATCATTTTCTATTAAACACTATTATTTCTTTGTATAATCAAGTCCTATAGTGATTACTTTAGGTAATTAAATACTAATGTAATCAATTACTTTATCAATAAAGTACAAAACAGGTTTATTTCTCTAACGAGGTACTTTAGACACCTATTACTTTATGGAAATATGTACTAAATACATTTATTTCATTGGATAATCATGCCCTGAAGTGATTACATAAGGTACTTGAGTACACATCTAATCGATTGCGTTTTGTAATTAAGTACCAACGAATTGTATTTCATTTGGGTAATCAAATACTAAAGGGAATACTTTCTGTAATTAAGTGCTAAAGAAGAGTGGAGTACTTTAAGTAAACAAGTCCTTAAGTGATTGATTACTTTAGGTATTACGTAGCAAAGTAATCAATTACCTGACTAATAAAGTACTGCAGAATTTAAATTGGGTAATCCCGTACTAACATGTTTACTTTACTTTAAAGCATTCTATTACTATTACAGGAAAACTGTACAAAAGAAAATGTATTTCTTTGGGTGATTAAGTCTTAGAGGGATGACGGGAGGCACGGAAGTAATCAACTACACAAAGTAATCTGGCAATTAATTCCGAAGAGTGAGGAAAAAGTAGTCGTTCATAGTCCGAAATTTACGGTAATTTGTCACCGTATGTGGGCGGAACACGGCAGCACAAGCTGATGACTTTCCATCGTATGAAAATCGGGAACTCGATCCAGACCTTCGATTGAAACGTTTCCAGACGGCCTTCAAGGAGAAACGTGGTTTTATTGCGAAGAAATGGGAAAAACCTCTTTTCGGACACATAAAAAAATCGCTAAAAAATCGCACCGTCCTCGAGACAGAGGAAAATGTAACGGAGGAAATGCGGCCGAGCTTTAGCTCCGAGCTTTGTTTTTCCCGTAGCCTGGAGGACGGTCGGCGGGGGAGGAGGGAGAAAAGGCCACCTGATGCCACGCCGCTTCCCGCCGTCGACCGCTTTTGTAGGCCCGAGAGAAAGACGGAAACAAAGAAGAGACGGGACTCACGGCGGGACGCTCCCGTATCCGTCATCCGGCCCGGCCCCCGACGCCTCGTTAGCCCGCTCCCCGCGGCCCCCTCGCGGCGGAGGGATGGAGGGCCGGCGTCGGCCGTTAGGATAGGAACGTGCCCGGACGGGGCTGCGGAACAAAGTGCGAGAACACGCACCTGGTCCACGGGGGATCTCCAGCCCCTGATCGAGCCTTTCGAGCCAAGCTTGTTAAATCTGATCTTTTCAATAAAAGGGCCTCCGGTGGCGGCCGGTATAATTTTTCAATTATTTTTGTTTGGAAAGACTGTCGGACCCTAGTCCGGAAACCGATCTGAATCCTGGGCACCCGACTCCGATTTGACTAGGGCACTGACTTGACTAAGGCCAGCTACGTTCAATTCCGGAAAATGAACTAACAAAACAAACAAACAATCTTTGATCCGGTCGTTTAACATGACTGTGAGCACCGAAGCACGCAGTCTTTTTCTTTCAGCCATTTCAGCCAACGGAGGCATAATAAAATTTGGTTTTACCAAAAATCGGCATGAAAATAGTCTTTTTTCTGTTGTGGCGTTTCATCTCGTCTTGATTTAGACCATAGAGGTCCAACTCCAGTCCTCGAGGGCCGGTATCCTTCATATTTTTAAATCCTCTCTCTCAAAGACACTTGATCCAAGTGATGAGGGTCATTTTCAAGCTCCTGTTAATGAACCAATCATTTGAACGAGGGGTGTTGGGGTGAGAAAACCGGAAAACATTCAGGATACCGGCCCTCGAGGACTGGGTTTTGACGCCTATGATTTAGACCTTGCGAATTGGGACCCTTGTGACTTGCACCTGACTTGAACTCGGACCTTTGTGACCCGGACTTGACTTCGGCTCAGACGTTAGTGACTCAAATCTGACTCAACGTGACACTTGGGACTGGAATTCCACTGGGACTCAAAAAACCTTTGGCGGCGGATCCGTTAAGACTACGAATTCATGTCGAATTTGGCAGTCGCTTCATACCGATTGTCACAACACGTCCGTTTAGGTAAAGCGGCATTAGCGCACGGCCTGCAAGGATCAAAGCGAATAAATACGCAGGCATCGGTCCGGCCTCCACACGCCGTGGAAAGCGGTGAAAATGAGCCCATTTACCACTGCGGCCTTCGACGCGGATCCAATGAAAAGCCCAGTCAAGCTCATATTGATGCAAATAAATGAATTTCTGCCAGGATCCCAGCGAGCGGCGTTACCCATGAATGCAAAGCCCAATAACAGCCAAAATTGAGGGATAAACACACTCCACGCCAACACACGCGATTTATTGCAGAAATATCCATATCGACAGTGCTATTACATACCCATTCATGCCATATTGCAATTTTATGTGCAGACGGGCTACAGAATATATTGCGCCTCCACAGTATATCTTTGCAAATATATTTCCAACGTATCTCCGAGGTTGCAGTGGTACAGCTAAATGCGGGCTAGGGCGGCTAGAACGTTACCTTTGCCTCTTTAAAAGCCGTAGGTTTTGTACCAACCTTCGAAACACGTTCCACGTTATGGTCAGGTTTTCGATTTGTGGGTTATCGTGAACAATGACAAGCTGGTAAGCTGATAGAGCTCAGAAATACACGGGAAGACTCTTCCCCATCATAGCAAAGCAGACAAACGTTTGATATGTTTTTATGTATATATGATTAACAGTTTGTTGTTCTTGTACTATTTTGGACAGGATTAAAAAAAATGATAATCCATTTGAAGTTGCCGTTTTAAAGTATATAATTATATAGCATGGTTATATTGGTCCCGCCCACTTGACAATGGAATAGAAAGCAAGCCATTACACGGCCTAATTAAATGCGCGCATTCATAAAAGATACAGCACAAAACAATCATTTATACAAGACGTCGTAGCGCGCGCCCCCCGTGCGGACGACTATTACATTCCTCGCCTTTCAACAGCTGTCGCCTCACGTGTTGCCGTCTCGCTACCTGCTGCCGTTCGTCCCCGACATCAATCAGAGCGTCCCCGCTGCGTTGTAATGTGTTTGAAGCCCCTCCCCCCAGCCCACGCGGACCATCAGCCCCTTTGCAATTACAAGAGGGAAAGGTCACAGCATCCAATTAGAGCGTCACGTTGGATAGGACGCCGGAGGGTCATTCCGGGAGCCCTCGGAGCGCATCGTAGATCCTCCGTTCGGGCCGCAAAGGACAAGCGGGCCCCTTTGGATTCCCGCCGTTTGACTGATTGCGGCGCGGCTAAACGAGGCGCCGGCAGCCACTTTAATGGACGGCCATGCGCAATTGATGTAAACCCGGCTGGAGATTGATACTCTGCGTCGCGGCGTTCCAAAGTGCCGCGATTGGTTTGTCCCGTATGATGAAGCGTGTCATCGCCGCGGACTGACCCCGCGGCGACCCCCGCCCCGTCCCGGATCAATCGGGTCTCAGGTCGGGATCGGATCCAGCCCCGCCCACCGACCGCATCCTCATCACTCTCCGAAGAGCGCGTTCTCTATAGCGGGGGCAGTTTCCATGGAGGGCCGCGTTCGGATCGATTTACTGATGCGAGGGAGGTCCGATTTGAAATTTTCCTTCCTAATTTATCGAGGACACCCAAATCGGTCAATGAAACAATTGCAGTCCAAACCCATCCTTGCATGAAAAAACTAAACAAGACTGTAATTTAGGGCCCCTAGGAACCTGCACAACAGGAAGGACTGGAGCTTGACACCCGTGATCCAGGGTTAAGGATCCCTGCATAGGATTCTTTTATTTTTTTAACTGAGGTTACGGTTTTAAAGTAAGGCATTAAAGCTTTGGTTGGTTTTCAAAGTAGGGGTTTGAACTAGGATTATGGTTTCAAGTAGGGTTCCAATCTAAAATTTTTAAAGTAGGATTTCAAAATGGAGTTTTGGCTTCCAAGCAGGATTTCAAACTGGTCAAAAACTCGAGTTAAAAAATCTTCTTCCGAAAACATGGATATAAATGTTGCTCTTTGTTTAGTTATATTTTATTAAGATCTTGGTACATTGAGGAAAGCTCTACAGCACAGGTTTCAAACTCCAGTCGTCGAGGGCCGGTATCCTGCACGTTTTTGAAACTTCTGTCTCGTATTCAAATGATTGGGGTCATTTTCCAGCTCCCGCGGAGATTGCTAATCATTAGATTCAAGTATTTTGGGGAAGGAAACCTGGAAAACATGCAGGATACCGGCCCACGAGGACTGGAGTTTGTCACTTGTGCTCTACGGTACATGAAACAGCTTTAATAGGGGCAGATGTCATTTTTAGTCAACGCCGCGGGCCACTTCAAAATGCTCGGCGGGCCACAAACGGCCCCTGGGCCATAGGTCGGACACCGCCCGAGGGGGATTTAGCATGTGGAGGCCATTGTTTTGTCTGGGCGCTGGAAGGACGCTGAAGAGAAAGGGCCACGCGCACACGCGGAGAAAAAGCCAGGGTGGGTCAGTGCGCTTTGAGGCGATCTGGGCCAATTAGGGACAAGTGACAGCGCAGCTACATGCTTGTGACACAACTAGACCGCAGAGCGCTTGCTTCCCCGACCAGTGCCAACACCCCACAGCTTTCAACCTCCAAAAGACATTTCAACGCCTCCACTTTCCCTTCCGAAAAGCATTTCAAAATAAAGTGGCGTCTCACCGCCGCTACTGAATTGGAGGATGGAGGGAAAGTCTTTTTCTATACTTTTAATTGTAGAAATAGAGATCTTGGGAGACTTTCCTACAGAGTCCCGAGTCGGTGGATGTAGAAGCCTTGTGAGTTTTGTCGGTCTGTTTGAAATCGGGAGCTCATCCAATCTTCAAATTAGCCATTTTATTTTGATAAGACAAATTTGGGTATCCGTTTAAGTATACTGTATACCGGTACCGGTTATACTTGAACGAGACCCCTGACGTTCCGCGTCTCGAGGTTATTTGTAGCAGATATAAAGTGTCGAAAGGTTGAAGGCCAGATGAGACAGTTTTCCAGATGTTGATGTTCACAAAGGGCTTCTCAGACAACGATGCCAAAAACTGTATAAACTGGACTTCATTAAACAATTTTTCATGAGAAAACTATTGACAGGAAAGACCAAAATTGTTTCTGTGAACATTTTGTTGCTGTAAAATATCTCAAAAGAGACGGCCAGGTGGGAGGTATTTGATGAAATGACACGGAATAACCCAAGTGAACCTAGACAAGAGGAAGCCAAACAATTTAGTGGGGAGGGGGGGGCACGTGGATTAAAGGGGCAGGGGCAAGTGGGGTTAGTTTGGCCGCAGAGAGGAGGAAGCTCGGGAAGGGGGCCGGTCCAAATGACCGCTGGCAGCTGTTATTGCCGCGCTGCCTTCTTCCCGTCAGCACATAATGACGCCTTCCCAGAGTGCAAGGAGGTGGCGAGCCACCTGGTCGCAGCGCCGTCGGCGGCTCCGGCACCGTGCCCCGTGATTAATGAGACGGGGCACGGCGCGACATGGAGCTTGGCGCCGCGCGCCGCACTGAAGCTAACACCTAAAAGTCACCTCCTCGTCTTATTTAGGCGTGAAAAAACAAGCCGGCGACGGCCCGCCAACATCAGCCGCGCCGCCTCCTCATCTTGTTCACCCTTGACCGAGCGCGGAGTGCATCAAATATGCGGCGACCGCCGCTTTGAGGCGGAGGCCGGCCCTGTGCCTGATGGGGGATGAGGGACGGTCTGCGGGGGGCGGCGGGTGGCGCTTAACGTCTGCCACTCAAAGAAGTTAATGATGCCGCGTTTCCCGACCCGGCCCGCCGTCTCCCGCTGCGGCTGACGGAGCGTGAGCGCGCCGGCGCCGCTGGCACACGTACGCGGTCAGGAGAACGGGGACGCCACTGTGGGCTAGCGGGGGTTCGCAAAGTAAAGGTCTGCGGGTAATTGAACGGGCCCTGGCAAGTAGGGGGCACCTCTGAGACCCTTCAGGGTGGTTTGGGCCATCTCACGCTTTCTGGAGTCCAGTCATTACGTTTTGCGAAACGTCATTTCTTGAGTCGTCGTTATCAATAAAAGAGACTGGAGGCGAGAACGCAATCGGGGTCAGAGCAACTGACAAGAGAGACGGGCGTCAGCTCAGTCACCTGGTCCGACGAGAGCCTCGCCATCTCTGCCTTTAATTATTTTGCCTACAAAACATAAAGGGATCCATGAATGATTCATTAGCTATTTACGCTTTTTCTGTCCTGGCAGTGAATGAGTTTATCATTCTACCTGTCAGTGGCACATATCAAATAAAAATGCAAAACTTGCAGTAAATAGGTGACAATTTGGCAGAACATTTATCTCATTCACTGCCAATGACGGCTATAGACGTCAAAGATCAATTTTTAATATCCAGGCAGGGAATGAGATAAATAGAAGTTTCAGTAGGATATTCAAATAGGAAAATATTCGATTTCTACAACCATCTTCAGACAGACAAGCCTACCAATGTTCGAACGGCTACCTTCTACCGGTTTCAAAAATTCCTCGGGGGCAAGTCGCTTGAAAATGGGCAACATGACTCAAAAATGTGTGCTTCCATTTCCACCGCGGAGTTTATTACTCGGGGGTTACATTTTGGAAGAAATAAGAAATAATTCAGCCAAAGAACACAAAGGAAAAATAAATGAAATAATTTGGCCCGTTCGGGCTTGAATGACTACGCCCCGGTCGGCATTGAATTTCAGATGAAAGAAAGCCGAAATGGTTTTGTTCTTCCCTTCCCAATAACGCCGCTGCCCTCATCACTATCCTTTATTGAGCCTAGCCACACATTACGCTTTCATTAAAAAAGCTCTGCTAATTTCATTTTCAACAAACGGCTAGCTGGTTATTTGATCCCTTTTCAGAATAGAGGTGTGTCGGCCTGCCGGTTTGAAATGGTTATCGTCCGCAGCCAGTTACGGAGCAGCGATTTCGGGTATAGGCGCAACGGAGGAAACGGGGAGGGGGGGGTTCAAGATGGAGCGATAGCAAGGGAGGCAAAGGTCTGGTCCCGCCTCCCCAAAGTGTCTGAAGGCCCATTGTCATGTAAAAGCTGGCAGGAAAGCGTCGGAAGGGTTAAGACTGGTAGACGTCGCGCTAGCTTTCGGGGGCCATTCGTCATAAAGCGGGAAATGAGGTGAAACTGACAATGATTTATGTCGGAGTTTTGGGCCTTCGCAAGAGAAGCGTGGAAGTGTAAGAACAAACAGCATGACAGATGCTTCGTATCCCCCTGGCCGCAAATTGAAAGATGGCTGCTTTTCTTGTTCTGACAAGAGGAATCGCTGGGACTTCTTCTCCTGGAAACGCGGCCATTATCGCCGACGTTTTCCGCCGCTCGACCCATGGTCAATCGATGACCGGTCGGGGGTCGTGTCTGGAGCGGGTTCAAAGGTCGCAAATCTGGACTCATCCGGGTCATCGACGTGCCGCGGGCGAGGATAAATCATGCCGGCAACTTCCGTGCCTCGCCCGTTCCGAAGATCCGATAAGAGCTGTGCTTGTGACATCCTACAATTTGGACCTGTGTCCGGGCCTGTGATTTATCGAACCGTCCCGCCCTCTGCCCACCCGTGTTTGATTCCGTTCATTTTGGTCAGGCTTTCAGGGTACCGGAATGTCTTTGAAAGTCGGGGACCACCCTGTCTTGGTTGCTCATTTTCATACTTGTTGATGTTCAATAACCAAAGAAGTAAACGGCATTTTATTTTTCGGGGCAGATAGTGTCACCAAGTCCCGTAATTCCCCAAGAATAGGACCTACTTTTTTCCCAACATTGAAGGCCGAAAGTATGGGCGCATCCTATAAACAATAAATTAAAAAACGACATTCGAGGAAGATTGATCCATAACAATCTGGAAGTATTTTAGGAATGGCAAACTCCCCGTAGTGTGATACTTAAGTGATCGTGCCATGTCGACATTCGACACCATCTGGGTGAAATTTCAGCTCCCTAGTGTCTTTCAATGCTTCAATTCTCCAAAATGTCCAATTAATTTGAATGCATGATCCAACATTCTCACATCTGAATAAATAACTTATTAATTTAATTATAATGACCCGAATCAGCATTAGTGTTCAACATGTTTTTCTTATGTGGGTGAGTTAAGGTACTAAAGAAAGAGTCAATTAAACAAATAGCACATCAGGTGCATGAACTAACGTCCGATTAATTGCAAGTGTATCCCGCATATTTCCACCATTTTCCACAAGCGCCCACTTAGCGGCTGCAGCAGCGGCCAAAATCGATATTCATGAAGTGTCAGAGTTATAATTCACGTGCCTGTTCCACATGCACACCAGGGGGACCTTTCAAAAGGGAAAAAAAAAAAAAAAGTGAAAATGCAAATGACTCAGTTAATGCCCGGGCTTGGATGTGTTGGCCAATTAAGCCATTCTTTTCAGCTCCATTACGACGCAACGTCCGGGGCTTCATTTTTCCCAATAACTGCGCCATTTAGCTCTCGCACGGTACAATGCTCTTCAAAAAAAAAAAAAAGTGAGTTTGCACATGTGTGCGTTAGCAGATGCCTTTACAAATTAGCTGTAACGTCCTTGCATTTAAATGTTCAATCGTCCTATAGAATATTCACAATATCACCTTGTATATCTGCATGGAGAACACAGGTGTCAAACTCCGGTCCTCGAGGTCCGGTGTCCTGCATGTTCTCCAGGTTCCTCTCCCCAAACACCAGCTTTTCAAGATTAGCTCATTAGCAAGCTCCACAGGAGCTTGAAAATCATCCTAATCGTTTGAATCAGGTGTGTTGGAGAGAGAAGAATCTTAAAGATGCGGGATACCGGACCTCCACAAGCGGAGTTTGACACCTACGCTGTAGAACAACCGCGTCCTCCAAATGTTACGTGGGCCGTATCTTCCCAAACACAGCCTTTCTTAAAGGCCAGACAAAGAGAAACACGGGAGGCACCTGCCGGCACGTTAATAGCTTGGCCCCGGACGGCGCGGAGCGCGGAGGCCAGCAGCAGAGGCGGACAGATAAGATTGTGCTTTGCATTTGAATGGGCTTTTTTGGAATCTTATTCCCTCGGCCTTTGACCGCGCTTAAGTGATCCGCGCGAGGCGGACGGCTCCGATCTGCCGACGAGACAAAGAGCCTCGGCGTCCCGTCCATCGTCCGTCATTTTGCCGCTTATCACGTTGGGTCACGTTGCGTAAGGAGCGACGCAGGTAGCCAGGGCCGCCCTCTGTGACGTCAAGCGTCTAAAGTTTTGCTTCTAAACCTGGGTTCCGTCCAACCCCAGGGGTACAGGGAGTCTGTCTCGGGTTCGGCGGATGATCCCGTGCCATCCAATGGCCAATCAGTAGTCAACGTGAGACCGACTTTGTAGTACAGTTCGTTCCTAACTCATTCGATCCCAAAGATAGATAGATAGATAGATAGATACTTTATTCATCCCCGTAGGGAAATTCACAGATGCATTTTAATGAGAGCAGAGATTCAATCCCACATACTTTTTTTTACAGTTCTTTCCATTTTATCCACGTATTTGGCTGAGAAGACTCTAAAAATTGCTGGTATTACGCAATCAACTACTTTTGGGGTAATTTAGTGCTAAACTTAGTGATTAGTTAAGCTACCAAAGTAAATAATTAGATGAGTACTTAAGGTACTAGAGAAATTGATTATTTGAGTACTTAATTCATTTAATTCCAGGCATTTTTAGACCCCCTTTTAGCCAAACACTTAGGAAGAAAAAAAAATGCACATAAGTACCTGGGATTGAATGTGTGGCCTTAAAAACACGTAAAAATGAGTTCCTAAATGAAAAATGAGTTCATAATTGAATCCATACTAGCTTTGTCAGGCAAAGAAAGACAATGTTTTTCCCATCATAAAACATGCGCCAAAAATACAGAAGCGCTCGCCGATAGCCTGAGTTCCGTAAACAAGGGAGCAGTTTTTTCCACTAGTGACCTCAACCGGAGCTCAAAATGTTCCCAGTTTCCTGGTTGAAGCCACATGGGGGTTTACCTTCTCCCCTCAGTAGACCGGCAAACTAAATTGCACTGTAAGTTTTCTTGGAATTACAAGAAATGATACGGAGGCCCCGTAACAGGTCCAGGTGGCACTTAAGATGCCACCTATTCTTCCACGTGCAAGGTGACCCTCAACCGGACTCTTGTTGTAACAATGCGACGGTCAGGATATAAAAGGTCAACGGAACGGCGCTTTTCTGAACACGATCAAATAGTGCGAGTATCACTTTCAAGCGGTGGGAGAGGAAGCCAAAGGAGGAGGGTGAAAGGGAGCGACGGAGGGAGAAGAGACGGGAGGATCCAGTATCAAATCCCGGCCTGACCAGCTGTCCGGGGAGATAAGCGTCCCTTGCAGCAAATGTAATCGGAGCCCCGCGCAATCTCGGACTGCGCCGTAAAGAAACGACTAAGTCATAACAGATCCGGGGACGCAATAACTCCGGATGGGAGATTTCATTCGTCAAACCCCACTGAAATCTATTTAAACAAAGCCGGAAAAACGGTAACCCGACACCTGTTTGGGTGATTTGTGATCACGGACTCCCCCTTTGCATAATTCCATACCTTCATCCTTCAAGTCATCTACCCATCCATCCTCAGAGTGGACGTAATGAGGCTGAAATGCAGTCTCCCGTGCTCCCCGGGGGCTACTTTCATGGGGGAGCTGTCCTTCGGAAAATGATTTTACCTCAGCTATCTCTCAGGGTACGTGTGACTTTCAGGTACATTTTCCATCCAAATAAGCAAGCCCCTTTGAGAGAAAAACAGTGCAGACAGTATGGTTTTGTCGTGGTTCAAAAGAGGTTGAGAGTTGAGACAATAGCAAGACTTTTAGAGATCAAGACAAAGATTTTTAGAGGTCATACATCGTAAAAACCAATACTTTTAAAGGTCAAGAACTGAAAAAATTCAAACTACCCTCAACTCTGTGAAAGGACTCTGAAAAAGTGGTCTCTGATCTGGAGAAATACACCACGATGCTCTACGCCGGTGTAAACAGGTGAATAACCGGGGCTGGTGAAGACCTTCGGGCCGGATCGATTACGGAACCTTATACTGTTGCAAAGCTGTGTAACCAAGGATATAATGACCACTCGAAGCGGGGACACCGGTGCAGAAAGACACGCCGCTGAGTCCACACGCATCCACCAGACGGTAGATCAATTCCAACGATATCCGCTTCAAAGCCAAATCGTCCGGCACCTGAACTTCAGCCCTCCACGCGGTCACCTTTTTCTCTGTGCTCCCGGTGATGGATTATCCTTTTCAGGCGGGCTCCCAGGGTCCGGGCGAAGGTGCCCGGGGGAGAGGTTGCGTCGACCGAGTTGAATTACGGTCCTGGTGCGGGCCGCGGAGGGCAAAGGCTTCTTTAGGGGTCGCGGGATCCGAGCCGCCTCCGAGAGATCTACAGGGATCGCGCCGAAGGTCGCGGTTGTCGATAAATGCTGCCGTGACTCACTTGTTCTCGGGTCTACTCGTCAGCAAAAAAAGCTCAGAGGTAAAGTTCATCCTCGCAGATATAGGCTGTGTCCGCTCATCAGAAAAAAAAGGAAGCTTGAATAAATCACAATAATTGGCTCAATATTAAACGTGAAATCAAAGCGGAATCCAGCCATTAAAGCAGAAGCCTCCGAGCAAGTCTGCGCTTTGGACTTGATCGATAACGGGCCTGCAGATATGTATCAATAATTTACAGCGCTGTCTGCTCGCCGGCAGGGAGGGCTGAGTTCATTTAAACCTCTTACACTTGTTTCTTGTGAACCGCTGCCCCCCCAAAAGGATAAAAAAAAAAGCAAGCGCACCATCGTAAACTCCTCGGCCGACATTTACGGCAACTGCTGGAATCGCACTCGCGTTGGAAAAATGTATTGACGCCTTGTTCCAAAGGTTGCTATGTTGCGTGACCTTTGTGGGGTGTTTGTTGAGCCCCCCCCCCCAAAAAAAAATACACTACATACTTTTTTCAGCAGGAGTTCTGGGCCTGAGGAAAGTCAGCTTTTGCATCTATCAAAACATTTTTTTTCTAAGCGTTAGACTCCATTTTGAGGCCACTTAATAGCACAAAACGCTTCGCGCGCCGCGTCGCAACGACAATTGGCACTCGGGTTAATTTGTAGCCGACGTTAATGCAAATGTTGATTTTGGAGCAAAAGTGGGCCGGTGCCAAAAGCGGGGCGGACAAAAGCCGGAGAGGCGCATTGTGGCCGTTGGAGAGGCCATCAATAACAGCGCGACTAGAAAAGAGTGAAAGCGCCAGAGTGTGAGAGGAGGCCGTATAATGGAACAAAAAGGCCGCTGCCGATGGGTCTTAGCCGGGCGTTAATGGGCGTGAGAAGAGGCCGGCTCGCCGTTCCGAGGCTGACGGCTCACTCCTTCTTCTTCTTCTTCTTCTTGTGACGGGACGCGCGCCGTCCGTCTTTCATCTGCTTTGCAAACTCCGCCGTGAAATAATGGCGGGGATGCTGGGACTAGCTCATCCTTGAGTGATGGCGCTCTTATCTATCCATCTATCTATCGAGCTAGCTAGTTAGCTTGCTGCACAGCTACTTAGAAGTTTCTCTTTTTGTCCGTCTGCCTGTCCGTCTTAGCTATTTATCTGGTTAGGTAGCTAGCTAACTAGCGTCATAGCTACTTTGACATCCATCTAGCTATCTATCTAGTCAGGTAGCTAGTTAGCTAGCTTCATAGATACTTAAAGTTAGTCCATCCATCCATCCATCCATCCAATTTAGCAAGTTAGGTACTGTAGCTAGCTAGCTTCATAGCTAGTACTTTTACTATTTTTGGATGGATAAAGTGTGTGAAGTCAGACAATGCAAATGTGATTAAACCATTTTTTTTTTTCGCACAGTTATCCGACTCCTTTTGTCACTACTGCTACCCCCTCACCCCAAAAAAGGCAAAGCGCCCCCAGACCTTATCATTTGCCGCTCGCTGAACCGAGAGCTTGTGAGCTTTGGAACTGGAAGTGCGAGCGCGCGAACGGCACCAGATAACACCACCTGGTCCGCAGTCGAGCCGCGCCGATGCGGCGCTGAAGCGTCTTAATCGCAAACGTGTCCTCACTCGCACTTTCAGCGAGCTGGAAGATGTTCCCCACACTCCGACGGCGCCTCGCTATCTGCCAACGCCATTTGCACTTTTTCTGTTTGAGCTGCACGGAAATGGATAAGGTTGAAAAAATGGCAGGATTTTCACTTCGCTCTCACAATTCTGACGTTATTCTCATATTCTCATGTCAGTCCGATTTCCATATTTAAACTCGACACTCGGACTTCTGAGTTCCTGACTATTCTCAGAATTCGCACCTCCGTCAGAAATGTCAGTAGAATTCTCACTCTTCTTGCCCACTTTGAATTTTTACTTTAAATTGATTAAGTCTGAGGTCAATTAGAATTTCGACTATTCGTCATCAGAATTCTGATGTTATTGTCAAAATTCTCACTTTCTTTCAGTGTCGTGTCAGCGAAAATACTGACTATTAAAGTATTAAGTCAAAATTTTAGGGGGTGTCAACACAGAAATTTCTATTGGGCCCCATTTGTGAGTTGCCATTGAAAGGATGAAAGCAAAAATCGGGATTTCATGATGTCCATGTGCACGGCAGTAAATGAGCCCGACATGGGCTAAATTTGACACCTATAGCGTGTACTTCTGGACCACCTGTTTGCTAGCGTTTAGAAGGGACAGCAGCGTGGTGTATTGAAAGTTGTCACGTTTTGACAAGCTCTGCAATATTCCCGGTGTTTTTTGTATGCGTTTCCCTTGATGTCCCACATCATAAAGGTCGAAAATCTGCGTGTGTACATGCTGAAAGACCGCAATTAATAAACGACTGTTGTCTAACCGGCGCACGCAGCGCCATACCTTGCCTCTCTTATTTGAATCAGACGGAGACAGGATCATTTTTACACAGTCCTCTCGTAATATTCTTGGACGTCGGTTCAGTCCGCTCACTTCTTTTGGAAAATACAGCAGATCGAAAGAAAACGGCGTCGACAAAAGAAGGAACAGCCCTTGCTGATTGCGGGCGTTGCGGCTAGCGAGGGCACGTTTAACTCCGAGCGGGAGCTAACTAAACGTTCGGATTCCACATCCTAACTGTAGCACGCATCATTAATGCGCGGTAATGATTGCATTGTTGCCGGGGTCTTCATTAGCCTTCATTATGACTGGAGGACTTCCACGTGGGGATTCAATGAGCGCGCCGGCTTGCGCTTGTTGTTTTGCGCGTTGATTGCGCGCGCGCCGCCGCGGCCACCGTCTCATTTCTGAAAAGTCATAATGAGCCCAGATGAGCGGCGGTGAAAGGCTTCAACCTGGCTCCCCACCTGCTCGGCTCCTCCCTCCCTCCTTTTATTAGCCGCTCCTCCTCTTTCTCCCCGTGCGTTTAGCGCTCGCCTGGCTCTCCCCTCCGCTCCGTTCCCTCGCTAATTACTTCGCCGAATGCAACCAGCCTCGCCTCTTAATTGGAGAACCGGTGCGTTAGGTGATATCGGAGGAGGCTTTGCTGCGAAAAAATAGTCAACCCATCCCATTTCAGGAAAAACATCTGGTCCATTTGCATATTTTCGCCCTCAAATATCTTCCCAGGTGTCTTCGTAAAAATGTACGCTGCCACTTTCAAGGCCGCATTTCATCAGATTTTTCATATATATATATATATATATATATATATATATATATATATATATATATATATATATATATATATATATATATATATATATAAATGTGAGGCAGCAGCAATTTATTCAGCGAGCGTGCCCGACACAGGCTTCAGAATGATTTATGAAGCTGCTCGTTGACCCGCTTCATTCGGAAAAAGGGAAAAGGGGGGCACATCCTATCTTATAAGCGACAGATCTATCGCGCCGCGCCCACTCTCTGACACTTTTGGAAGGCGGGATTACAGAGATGCTCATTGAATTTCTCTCCTTTTTTTTGGGAGTAAAAAGATCAATCAAAATCTGACTCAGAAAGGAAGTCTCAAATCTCCAAAATCCGCATTTTGGTTCGAAGTGACTATTTTAGGCTCATTCTACAAAAATAGATTTTGCTCAAAATTTCAACCACTTAAATTTGTGATTAAAATTCATATTTGGCACGGAAGGAACATTTGCTGAACCACCATAAAGCCGTAAATTTCGGACTATAAGTCGAAACCTATTTTTCATGCTTTGAGCCATGCAGTTTATAGTCCCGTGCGGCATCTTTGCAGATTTTCTCACCAGAGGGCAGTCTCCCACAAAAACAAAGGGAGAAGGAAAAAGATGCTATGGAAGTATTAATTTTGGGTTCGAAGTGCAAGTTAACTCACCACCAGGGGGCGCATTCTATTTGTAAATGCAATCGGGTATGTTACTGTTGTGTTGGTGCATAATTCTGACAATGTGAATGCGCCGGTGTTATGTTTATGTTCTTATTTCTAAACGTGCAGGTTAGTTGATGAAATCATGTTTGACAAAAAGTTGGAAATTATTTACAGAAGATAATACAATCAGTCTCCGCAGAACGTTTAACTCATTCGCTGCCATTGACTGCAATAGACATCAAAGATTGCTTTTTATAGGACCGGTGACAGGTAAGAGTAGCTCATAATCGACGTTGAAAGTAAAACGCCATGTATCAATCGTACATATTTTTGTTAGCAAATAACAGCAGTTGCCATTTCCTTGGCGGTGGTACTCCATCATCCACTGTACGGTCCATTTGTTAGCGGAGCGCGAACCAGACCTAACATTTTCGGAAAACGTGTACCTTCACCAGTATTGCTCCTATCAATAATATAGAGGTGTCATCTTTTTTCTAACGGGGTGGCCGGGATCATGTCCAACCTTGAAGCTCCTCTCGCTGGACCCTCACTTCAATCTGCTTCAGAGCTTCAATTCAATTATCTCACCGGGCTCCATGCTCAGCCGCTCGTGAACGGGTTGGGGCTGGGGAGGGGGGGCGGGTGCGCATGTTCGCCGGGACGGACCGATCACGGGCACAAAAGCGTTTTAACGCCGATACGGATTTAAACGTTGCTTTTTTTCTTGTGCCATTAGCTTCAGCTTTACAATCACCGGAGGGATGTCAGGGCCTGATAAAGCTAATCACCGAGCTAAGCCAAAGGCGGGGAGATTAAGCCCGGCACTGGCCGCCCCCCCAACCCCCAAAGCCCCCCTGAAGATCTCGGTTGAAAGAGAATACTAAGAAAGCCCCGAGCCCTGAAAATGAGACGACAGAACGGCTAATCAATCAGGAATTTTGGATGCTAAAGGACTCCGCTGTTGGTGATAGATTAGGTGAGAAAAAATATTCAGTCGTCTGTCACGTTTAATGATGAGTCATCAAAATTTGTTTACATACCGTGCCCACTAACGTTTTTTTTTGTACAATTGTACAATTAAGAGTGATTCGAGGCCCTCGATCAAAAAGAAAATCAAGCTAACTGCAGCAACAAATGCTCACGCCATACACGAACGCAACACCAACCACATAATCAAGTTCACTTCCCCAAATATCAAATTGATATCAACTTTTATTTTGAAGTAGATCCCGGCAGCGTGTCGCAGCATAATGGTGGTCTTGCCTCATTACCCATGTCAACAAAGCTATGTTGTACAAAATCAAATTTAATTGCGAATTATTCTACTTAAGGATGCGTTAAAGAAAGACAATTATGCTGATATTGCATCATACAGCTCCTGTTCCCAGTGATACACCACAGCTCCAATATTAGCAGATACTCTGTAACGATGAGCCAGAAAGCAAACAGCGAAAAAGAAACGCTTCGGAAGATCGAGAGGAGGAACAAAGCGACATGTTGGAGCTAAACAAATGAACGCTCAAAGTATGCCAGGGACCCAAAGGTTTCCAGAAGTAAAATGGCCTCTGCGACTGGTCATTTTTGACCAAAACAGGCTCACTCACACACGTTATTGTAGTTCGGATGTGACTCCATTTCATAAGCTAAATGGAGATATTTGTCTAAAATATCACTAATGTTCTCTGTAAGTAAAATAGTCCGCAGTAAACCTAAGTTAAAAAAAATCTAAATGCTCTAAACGTATTATGTGAATAATGCGTAATCCCCAATTATTCAATAGCATTTTCAGTAGGATATCCGGAGACCCAAAAATCAGAGAGCTACACGATGGATATGCCTGTGAATTTTTATATTCAAAAATAGTTGAACATAAATGTTGCAATCACGAGTAACGCGGGAGAAGATGTTAGCCTATAAACCTGCGGTGTCAAACTCATTTTTTTTAATCAACTAAATTTGGAGTGTATTCGTCAAACACTTGGCTAGTTTTGAAATCGGAGGATTCTAAAAACTGTTCAAAAGAGAGACTGGGACGTTGAAAAATATCAAAGATGAAGACAATGTGCAAGTTTGGTATTTCAGCCAGAAACGTGAAGTCAGGATTACCCGGGCCACATAAAACGATGCGGCGGGCCGGACCTGGCCCCCGGGCCTCGACTTTGACACCTGCGCTCGAAGCTTTTCCGAAGGCAACACAAAAGACGACGCGCGCTATAAGGCTGAGAAATACGACGAGGAAGCAAACCCTAAAATAATCCAGCGAGTCCATCTATTTTTTATGAATTTTCATTTAGACCCGGAGAGCGGCTCTTACAGCGATCAATAGATCAAGCTGCTGTCGCGGTGTCGCACCTGGGGGGGTCGGGATGCTGGTGGGGGGGGGCGTCTTATAAGGCCCATGGGAAAGCATAGGGGACTAGATCAAAAGGTGGACACCACCCCCCACTATATTCTCTCAACATGTAAGCCAATTTCCTCCAGATCACAAGGCAGCAATAACTGCAAATACGCTTAGGGGGAAGTAGGAGATGTTCTCGGGGCGGCGGCGGCGCTTAAAAGAGCACAAAGAGGCCTCTCGCCGAGAACGGCCCGCAGACAACAGGTACGGTAAAAAAAAAAAAACATTGCGGTGGAATTATGTTTCCGATACAACGTACGGCAAAGCCCGGAGCACCAACGGAAGTCCGCCTCGAGCTCTTCTTCAAAGGTCATTTCATCTCAGGATGGGATTTTTTTTTTGACATAATCCAGGACACTTGAGTAAGAAAAAAAAATCCATTACAGCGTCGATGGCCAACCGCTGGATTTATGTCTAGGTTCAGAGACTTGCCTGAAGTCAGTCAGAAATGGCCGCCTAAAACCAAAAAGATCAACTCACACATCCTCATGCTTGGGTTCTTGGGAATATTTTGCACATCTTGTTATGATCGTCATGTCCAGCCAACGTACAAAAATCCGGTTTCAAGTTTTGGTGAAAATGGACACCCAAGAAATGGTCAAAATGACCCCAAAACACAAAACTTTGACAAAGCATCATGGCTGACTTCCTGTTCAAAATTGGGACTTTTTAAAGACAATTTGTGATTGAAATTTGCGTCTGCAGTGTTGAAATCAATAGCTAACAGTTACTTTAGTAGGATGATGTCCATCCCAGATTCATTTTGGATATTGCTCTGAAACCAGCCAATTAAATGTGACAACATTTCAAATCTGACTAAGCACTTATGTAGAGGGGTCTTTCATTTTATTTTGAATTAATTTGAGGGGCAATTTTCAAATTTTGTGGAACATTCATGGAAGGATTGTTTTATTTTGTTTTTTTTTTTTGCTATGTTGTTTTTTTCCAGGTTAATCCCAGGGGCCTGAATGGGCAGTTTTTATTCATTTTTATATGGCTTTGATAACAGTTATAATTATGAAAGTCATTGACGTTTAATAAGACATAAGCCTTTTACTCTGCATGACTATAAATTGTCGGGCTTCATTTGAACGCGCCGTACACGGTCCCCATGTCAGCAATTACCGGAGCCTCGAACGCGTCAAACAGTCGGTAAAATTGGTCGTAAACGGTTTTGGTGTTTAGCAAAGAAATAAAGATGGGAAGAGGGGCACAGCATACAATACATAACGTACGGACAATTTTTTCTGCCTCAAATCAGAAACAATCTCATCTCCGCATGTACCGAATCGCCCTCCGAGTAACGGTTTGTTTTGATTACGTATAAACGGCGGCCAATCGTACGTAGACGCGCGGGTCGTCTCGGGCAAAGCGATTACCAGCCCGTACGAGGCGGCCAAAAACAAAAGAGGGACGGGGACTCACATGCTACTTCCAAGGAGGCGTTGCGGCTGACGGCCTCGCCCAGGTAGTTGCGGGCCACGCAGACGTAGGCGCCCTCGTCGGGCTTGCTCCGCCGCCCGTGGACGATGCGCAGGAAGAAGAGCGAGCCGCTGGGCAGCAGCATGCGGTGCGAGCGCGGGTCGTCCTTGTCCGTCTCCACCCGCTCGCCGTCCTTGTACCACTCCACCGTGGGCGTGGGCCGGCCCTCCGCTTTGCAGTTGAGGGTGGCCGGCTCGCCCTTGGACACGATCAGGTCAGAGGGGTGCTCCGCGATCCGGGGCGGCGAGTCCTCCTGGCGCAGACGGGATCCTTGGGAAGAAGATCAGATTCAACCTTAGAATAAATCTACATCGCTTGTCCCGTACTTTCTCCTGTGGTAGCGCGAAGCATTTCTTCGGCGGGAAACCTTGTCGAAATCATCAAAGCGAAAGCTGTCTGCGGAAGGAGCGAGCACAAGAAGAAAGGGGGCACCGTGACCTGACTACGGGACGGGGCGGCCTGTGGGTGACCTTCATGTTCTTGGAGAAGAAGGTAGTGGACACTGTATAAGCTGATAGTGGACACTGTATAGCAGGGACACGCATACGCACTATTGCGTGTTGATTTTCGCGTTGCTGCCGCGTGCTCCCCAAAAACCCTTTAGGACGCCGACCTTTTGGAACTAATGAATGAAAAGAGAAGGCTTGACCGGATGTGCTTTCAGAGCGGCAGGAGCTCTGTAGCTGTAAACACATCCCCGTCCGTTCTCCTCGCGATCAAAAACAATCAAAGGTCTCTTGTCTTCCTTCCTGTGTGACGTTTATTAAATGTTCTAGGTTATTAGATGTTCTAGATTGACACAACCTGACACTTCATGTAAACCGGATGATAGAAGTTTGACGTGTGGTTTTTGGAGATTGATACATACATGCATTATACATATTGGTGCATTCATGTGAATATCGAAAAATATTCCATCATAAATTAAGCTACAATAAAACTACCCAACTGCAGTGCTTGATTGGCTTGATGTTAAGAGGAGCGCAGGCCACGAGTGTCATCTAGGCATTGTTTAAAAAAAAAAAAACATGTCGTTGTAGTCACTGGCACACAACTGAAGTACAGTATTTTACAGGACGAAAATTCTCGTCCATGGCACTGAAAGAGTTAGGCAGAGCTAGCCTTTCACAAATTTACGGTTGGGCCTTTGCCAATGTCTATAACTATTACTCACTAAGCTACATTTTGCCTTGGGTTAGGCAATGTTAAAAAAAAAAAAAAGCAGATCCTTTAATCAGCATTTGAACCGGACAAAAAGCAACCATCTGCTCTTCTCCACGCTACAAGCGCAAGCTTGTGGATAATTGGACCCAAGGGTGACCACTGTGAAGGGAGTCGAAAAAAAAAAAAATGCCCGCATCGCTTCCTTTGCACACATTTCACATCACAGGGAAGAGGCGCAAACAAGTCAAAAACTGTTGAGTCCATCCTTGTCAGGATGGGAAATTTATGCTCGGGGTCTGGACTCGTGTCAAATGCTAATCCCCCTGGGGGGGGGGGGGGGGACTCCCTTTTTGATTAGGGACGGCAGCGGCTGAGTCTGGCAGCAAAGATAATACTCCCCGAGTCTTGAAAGCCGTGTGTGTCCACTTCCTGTGTGGCTTGGCCATCTTGAAACGGAGGAAGCCCGCGGAGTCATCGCAAAATCAAAGGGGCGGCCTTGCGTCATCAAACGGCCGAGGCCATCAAAGGAAAACGCGGGCCTTTAAACTCGCTAATTGTTGGAGCCGGTTGGCAGACAACATGTTAATACTCCTTCTGTGATGTCACGGGTCACATTGAGCCCATTTGGCGGCCAAATGTTAACCGTCCGCTTATTTTGCAGGATAAAGCAAAGCTAAATCATTCGTAATTCGTCGTTGAAATTAGCTTTACGTTTCGCACGAATATAGATAACAAAATGCTGCAGGGCAGAATTTAAGTACGCTCTTATGTAGTAGCGTTGGTTACATTTGGCCCAAGCCAAAAAATTCAAACGTCAATAAAGTCCGAAATTTACAGAGTCAAAACCAGAGAATTCTAATTTTAAAGTCAGAAAATTCTGAGTCTAGTCCCAATTCCAAACATTGTGAATTTAAAGTCTGAAAATCCTGACACAGACGGTCACATTTGGCCCAAATCCAAAAATGCTAACTATAAAATGAAGAATTCCTACTTTAAAAGGAAAATTGTGAGCGAAAAGTCAAAATTATGACTTTAATTTCAGAATTCTGACAAAGTCATAATTCCTAGACAAAACTGAGAACCCTGCAAACATTTTGTTTTTCTTTCACTGGCCACAAACCTCTTCCGTACCTTCAAGCAAGTTAGCAACATTTTGAAATGTCACATCTGCCCGGGAACATCTTTGGTCTTGCAAAAAATGAACATAAAACACGCTTTGTCATGACATGATTTGTTGCATTCGTGCATGTCATTGAGCCCAGTTGATGGGCGCGCCCTTTCTTGGGGGAGCTCGCACATTAGCCAAATAGCACCTAGCTTATTGTGCTTGGTCAGGACTAATCTCACAAAGGAGGAAAAATAAAATAAGTTGGCTAGGCTAGTGCTTTGTTTGGCTCGCTATGCACATGTAGCGCTGGCCCATCCACTTAAATCTCCCTAGGGGGGCCTAGTGGAGGGGGGGGGGGGGGGGGGGGGCAACATTGTGGCGGCTGCTTGGATGCGCATCCTGTGTTTCACCTCAAAAAAGAAAGAAAAGGGAGGGTGGCATATTGACCCGTGAACAGAAGGTAGTCTGTACTGCCGCCTGCCTAATTGCTGCTAATTTCCCCGCCCCCGACCCCCCACCCCCAATTCCCTGCCATTGATTGGTGATCAGGTCTGGTTGCTCGCTAAATAGACCCAGAACAGAGCTTGATTCTATGCTAACACCATTAAAAACTCACATGGAGGGACGGACAGAAAACGTACCGTTTTTGACTGGGATTATGAACCGACAACAATTAAAAAAAAGATTTATTTTGTCATGTTTAGGCAACACATAAAAGGCAGTCATTTTATTTCGATACTATTAGAGCCTTTCCCAATACACAAAAAAAAATTATTATTTGTGCAAATATTTAGGAGAAAAATAACACAATTTCTCTCTCTATAAACATGGTGAATAAATGTCATTCAATTTATTCCATTCATGGACCGCTTTGTCTCTCGCTCTTTTTAATGCCGTCCTGCCATTTTCCTTGATATGGCCCTCAAACAAAAATATTGGGACAGCCCCGGTAAACATGAATGTGTTGAGCAAAACTGTGCGTCCCGCTTTTGCCCTTTCGCCGTCCTGCTCTCAAGACGTGAACTGCTCTGTCTCTTGCTCTTTTTGATGCCATCAGTGCATCCTGACATTTTCCTACATTTGTGGCCCTCAAACAAAACTATTGGGACAGCACTGGTGAACATGAACGTGTCGAGCAAAAGTGTGTGTCCCGCCTGGCCGCTTTTGGCCTTCCGCCGTCCAACTCTCGTGACAACTGCTCTGTCTCTTGCTCTTTTAAACCGATCGGCGCCGTCCTATGTACCCCTCAAACCAAAATACGGGGACAGCCCAGGTCAACATGAATGTGTCGAGCAAAAGCGTGCGCTCGCCTAGCCGCTTTTGGCCTCCCGCCGTCGTGACACGGACTACTCCGTCTCTTGCTCTGTTTAATGCGATCAGCGCCGCAGTGTAATCAAGTGCTCACCGAGTTGGAGGCGAGTGCACTTCACCGGGTCTCAAGGCACACATGCGCTAATCAAAAGACACCCCCGCCCCGCAAAGCTACAAGCCCTCTGTTTGCAATATAACGCTAGCAATAGTTTCACAGGCAGGCGGGCAGCCACCACTGGAGGTAAACGGGAGCCCACAGACGAGCAGACAGCTAATGAAATCAGAGAGGGATTACTGAACCAGAAGCCTGCCTTTTTTTCTTGCTAGATTACTTATGTCAGGCTCACTGGAGTCTGCTGTAATTTCCCCAAGAAATACAACACGCATCAAACCGTCTTGTGGTGCGAAAGGTTTAATGTCTTTACTGGGCTACAACGAAACCGAGGGGAAAAAAAAACAACAGCACGGTGACCAATGGTAATTGCCATATTCATGTGTAACAGAAGGCGCTAAATGTTTGATTATATTTTTCAAATTTTATCATTAACTCCCAGGAGAAATTTCCGAATACTGGCCCCCCGAAAAAAAAAAAAAAGAAATCAATAGCCGAGCGCCGGTAATCCGTCGGGGCATAAAATTGGAAGAAAGGTTCCCTTAACGCTTGTGCAGTATTTTGACCATTTTGGTGTCATATGGTTCCATTTCATTCTTGCAGTATTTTAGCAAAGGGATGGCACACTTCAGGTAGTGGGATAATGTCAGAATAAATCTACATAAGTTATTCAATATTTACTCTTGTTATATTGGAATGCATTTATGAAGCAGTCTAACCTTGTTTGAATCATGAAAAAGAAAGTTGTCACAAGAAGAAAGGAGACACCGTGACCCAACTACAGGACAGGATGGTCTGTGGATTGCTGTTATGTTCTTGAAGAAGAAGAAGATAGTAGCCACTGTATGAAGTGACAACTGATAGTATAGCACATGCACACGCACACACATCTATCGCGTGTCGATTGTCGCGTCGCCGCTGTGTGTGTTCATTCAATCTCAATCTGTTCATCCAATCAGGAGCGGTGAGAGATACTCGTGCTAGATACTAGTAACTGCGGGAAGACATTTCTGTCGGTTTTCCTAACGCAGAAAACAAATTAAAAGCCTGCGTTTTCCTTCCTTGTGTGTTGCTTATTAAATGTACTAGGTTGCCTAAACCTGATAGATAACTAAGTGGTCGTGCCATGGGGTTAGGGTGAAATTTCAGCTCCCTAGAATTTTCTTTCAGGGCTTTCCCTTTGATGTGAAATGCTGTTGATATAAAGATCAAGGATTGGAAAAAATACCAAAATCTAGCTGAAGCCCGAGCAGAAAGGTGAATTCCATGATGGAAAACCCAATAAGAATGTGGAACACCGCAAAGAAAGTCCAAGGGAGTGGCGGATACCACCTTTGCCCCCCCCATCCGTCTTCCAGCATACCCCTATCCGTCACGTCAGTGCGGAAGGAAGCGGAAACGGCCAAAGAATGACGTTCCTGACCATGCGGAACTTCCCGGCAGTCCGCCATGACGCTTGAATGCCACGGACGGCTAACCTGAGATTCATCATCCCAGCTTGTCAGCGGCATATCAACTCCACTCCACTCCAATACTGTGCATGGAAAAGCACCTTCCCGAGGGTCTTCTGTGCCTTGTCGAAATGTAACAGGGGCTATTTAAACCCGTATAACCCTCCCCTTTTCGCGTGTGAAAAAACATACGTCCATATAGCTCTGTTTATTAAAAATAAATGATTGCCACACTAATCTGCATATTGCGTTTTATTTAACATTCACAAGCCGAAAGAAGTTTCACCAAATTCTGTCCGATCAGAAAGAATCTCTGTCTCTTGACGTCATCGGCGTTTTTCACGAGAATTAGAGTAGAGTGACGATGGTTTAAGATGGTTACATGCAAATTGCAGAATTTGGCAAAACTCATTTGACTTGACTTTTTGAGACCTTCGGTTTTAATGAAGAAAAAAAACAAACCGGGGTACCTATACCAGATAGGGCGCACCGGAGACACTTAGCGTCCGTTTGCTAGCCGCTAGGCGGAGGAATTTTGAAATTTTGGCCAATTGCGGTCCTATCGGAAAGAATCTGCGTCTCTTAAGGTCATTGGCATCTTTGACAAGAATTTGTGTAGAGTGATAACGTAAATTTCTGGTTCAAGATCCGATGCGGCTTACGGTGCGGAAAATACGGAACTAAAAATCCGTTTGAGTATCAGCTCTGAAAAGAAACATACGGGTCTTTCTCAATCACGGCATCGTTGCCAGGTGATTATTCTGCGATTGTGTGGAACAAAAGCGGTGTGTTTCCACTCCCGTTTGTGCTTTGCGCCTCGCATGCTAACACAGCCCCGCCGGAGAAACCACAGCAAACACAAAAACTCCCAACATTACAACGTGTGGCTACTTGAGAATGTTCCCGCTGTGAATGGAGATGAATGACATCAATTGATTCTCGCTTCTCACTCCAGCTTTGTCATGAGCTCACCTGTGTTGCCGAGCGCTCTCAATGGAAGCGTCTGAGCCGTTTATTACCTCAAGAAATAAAACCGGAGTCAATCGCGGGCAACCGTGCACCTCGGTGAGTCATACGGAGGAGGTAAACGGAGAAAGCGGACACGTTGGACACGTTTTCATGTTTCTTGGCCGGGCGATATGGCCCAAAATGTTTCTTTCCTCCAATCATTCTGGGCGATTACCATTTTACGATGTTATTGGGGGGAAAAACTGCTACTTTCCGTTAAAAGTGATGTGGCAAATTAGCAACCTCTTTCACACTGGGTTAGGGTTAGGGGTTAACCCTAACCCTTAACTCATTCAATCCCAATGCACCTTGACGGTTTTGACATTTCATCCCAGGTACTTATGTACCTTTTATTTTGGAATTAACTTTGCAGTAAAGGTCTAAAAATTGCTTGCTGTAAATTATTTAAATAATAAAGCCTGATAAAGAAATCTGCGCAAAAGCCAAGCGGCCAAAGGTGAACCGCGTTAGAACGAGGGAACACAGTGGTTATTCAGTGCAGTCCCTGGAAACCTCCAACTCCTTCACCGACGCAAAGGACAGTGAGATGGGTAAGTGCCCATAAAAAAAAAAAAAAAAAAAAAAAAACATAAAAACGGTCTCCGATGGTCAGTAGCTCCTGCGTCACCGATCGGCATCAGTATTCAGTCAAGCCACCACCCGGATGGGTGTTAGCGGATCACGCCGTTACAGCGGAACTACTTGACGGTTCAAACGTTCAAGGGCGCCATTAAGGCTCCATTCCAATTGCGAGTCTGACCGGGAGCCAGGAGATGCATTCAATCAAGTCGGGCACCTTATTTATGAAGCGGCACTCTCGACGCCTCGTCATTGGCTAGCCACCTCTGAATTCATTCACCGGGCATCGGACTAGAGTCTAGTCCGATTGAAAAGAAACATTTGGGTCACTAGACCCATAGTTCCTCTTGAAACTGAATTGTGGACAATTTAGCGGGGGTGGGCTTCCAGAGAGTACGGCTTACGCATGTACAATAGGTGTGTGTTCTAGCGGCAGGTGTGTATTGTATAAGTGCAGGTGTGTTAGACAGGTGAGGGCACGGTCCTCCCTCATGCCGGCCTCTACCTGCACAGGTGCACGGCCATGTTTGAATTCCTCCCTCATGACAGTGGGCAGATCTCATCGCTGCGTACGTGAGCGGGGCAAACTTTTGGCTTCATAACGCCACGTTTTTCCTTCCGCGGCACGCGCTTTGTTGGTCTGTGTTCTCCTCGGAGGGGGGAATAAAAAAACATCAAAGATCTAAGACGTTTCCAGTCTACGTTAACTGATTTCACACTGGCTCCCACCTAGCGTTAGCATTCCTTTGATGAAACCCTGTTCGTGCTAGCGTAGCGGGGGTCCCTATTCTGCTAAACTGCGAAACCAAACATTCTATTTTAAGGAGAGAAGTCTCAGTCAGGGGAAAAAAATGAATATTTAACAACAGTATCACAAAATACTGTCAACCCTACACGATCCGACACAGGAAGTCGTCTATACTAAAAAAAAAAACAGGAAACTGAGTATGGGAGATCTGGAGGAGCTATGCTAACCGCTAAAGCTAATTGCATCATCCTGAAAGGAAGTCGTTATACACTATACATCCAGCTCGCTGAGTGACAGAGAACAAGAGAGGCCATGCTAACCGATAAAGCTAATTTCATTATCAGAAAAGGAAGTCGAGTCGTACGCTAAAACAGGGGTGTCAAACATACGGCCCCCGGGTCGCGTGAATGGCTTTAATCCGGCCCGCGAGATGATTTTGTAAAGTATAAAAATGAGCGGAATTTTTTAACGATTATTTCATAATTAATACTAATGTTGATATTTGATAAAAATGAATCATTTTGTGTTTTTTTTTGGACAGTATTAAAAATACGATAACACATTTAAAGTTGTTGTTTTAAAGTTATATAAGTATATACCACGAGTGCACAAAACACCCAGCTTGCAGAGTGCATCATTTGATCAACTTGATCATAATTGATCGGCTATTGCTATTTTTTCATGCGAAATGTCGGCCTGAAAAAAAAAATCCATTAATGCTGGAGCCCCGCAAAAACATATACAGATGAAACAAATGGCATTGAAGTTTTGGGTCTTTTAGGTCTTTCTTCTCTGCTCTGTAAATGTCACGGCTACGCTTCACTGATGCTTAATAAAGCAAAGGTAAAGTGGGGGGAAAAGTGCTCCCGTCCCCTGTTTTATTTGCGGACTCGCGGGGAGGAAAAAAAAAGAAAGAAAATCAGTCAGTGACATTTTGGATTGTAGGTAAAGTCATTAGTGCGGGAAGGAGGCCCGGAGTCGGCCGCTAGCTGAAACCCGAGCCGCTCTGTAGCCAAACGCGGCTATTAGCTGATGGCGGCAGCTGACGAGTGTCCGTCCCGGCCGCCTTTGTTCCCGTTTGTCCCCGACCGTCTCTTTTGCCGCTCTTTGCTATCCACGGCCGCCGTTTTTTTGACGCTAATCGGGGAATAAACACGAGGAAGGTTGACGAGAGCGCGGGCGACAGCGGGCCTTTCCGGCCCGTCTCGGGACCGAGCCGCCTCGGTTGCGCGGCGGCCCCGTTCGGGCAAATGAGCCGCCATTACGATAATGCGCTGTAAACGCGGTCCGCTGATGCAGAACGATCGCATTTGGGGCGCGGCGAGATCCTCACTTGGAGTCGTTTGACGGAGGAGGCGCCGCTACCGAGCTCGCGCGACACCTGCTCGGGTCAAGATGACCCATTTTAAGAAGTTGACGTTTTTGATTGCTTGACAAACGGTTGGGAATAATTACTCACGCGGAACAAATATTGTTCATATGTGTTTAAAAATGTGGGACAACACGTCTCGGGTCAAACTGACCCTTTAAATCAGGGGTCCCCAAACTTTTTCTCGTGTGACTTTTCCATCCTCTGGTAGGAGGGTCGTAAATAAATAAATAAATTAATCTCTGATATTGTTGAGGTGGCCGGGCAAGACGTGGAGGTGGGCCGTAGTTTGGATGAATAATCACAAACTGGGTCAAGTTGACCCACAAACATTCACACACTTCATACAAATAGGAGAGATTTAGTTGTATTGTGTGCTCGTTTTGCAAAATGTCGACAGAGTTAATGCTTTGTCTTTTTATTTGTTTCCGCTACTATTGGATAATTAAACACAATCTGGGTCAAATTGACCCTGAAACATTATTGCCATTTTCTGAGAAAATAAAATATAAAAGGAAGGTTAACGACTCGGATCTCAATGACCGCATTTGATTAAGGTCTCGGCAAGCCCGCTCCTTCACGCGTCCTCTTGAGGATTTGACTTTTTCTGGACTCAGCATTCGCGAAACCGCAAGCCTGGCTGCCGGGGGAGGGTGTGGAGGCGGGGTAAAACGGTGCATCCATTAATGTGAAAAGCGCAGCGTTCCCACTTTCGGCAACTGTCAGCGTGACGTCACCTACGGCTCGGAATTGCCAAGGCACGGGTCACAAGTGCAGCAGGCGCTAATCCACCTGGGACCAGGAACTTGGCGCATGCAGTGGGACAAGTTTCCAGGAACAGATTTCAGATAACCAAGCTCGCTAAGTTTTGGTGAAATTTGCCTTTTTTTCAGGACAACTGGGTGGTTCTCCACCTGTTTTCACTGACGTATACCGAATTTGAAAGCACTTTGGTCTCTAGGAATGCCCAAACTTGGTTCCTCCGGGTGCCAGATTCAGAAAAATAGATCGATGTAAGGGCCAGGGTTACACTAGATATTGCTAATAGTAGCTAATTAAACACCGAAGAAATCAATTAATCAAGCATTGGCGATTATGTGATAGAGCTTGATTTCCCATATAGGATAAGATTATAAAATAAGATTATAAGGTTCAGATCTGATTTCTGCCACCAAATCGTCACTCAGCCGAGGCACTTTCTTTCATATATTCTCTTGAGTGGCGTGGCTTTGCTCAGAGACTCGAGAAAATCACGCCAACGTGAACATGATAGCGTGATAAGTATGTGGGCATCCCTACTAAGCAGGCCCGAAGTTTGGATGTGTTTTCTGCCACCAAATCGTCACCCCGCCAAGGCACTTTCTCTCACGCATGCTTTGTTCGGAGACCTGAACATATGTCCAACTTTCCTCGGATCGCTGGCAAAAAGGACCATTCAACTCTTACTGTACCCCTATAATCTGACAGCGTCTCCCCTCCCTCCCCCGTCTTGGCTAATTTCAAATGCACGCCCCCCGCTTGGGCCGGGACAACATCTCCCGCTCACCTTTTCTCGCCGGGTGTGTTAATCACAGCGCCTGACGCCATTCACAAGCCTCGGCTTTGTTACTGGAGAATACAACTCCAGACCCTTTTTTTTGTCCCCTAAGTGGACTCTTAGAGGAGGGGAGGGCCCCTCCCCTCTTCTCCCAAGGACCCCGCGGATTACCTTTGAAAAAGGATGGAAGGGGGGGAGGAGCGGACGATTAGGAAGATCCGCCGCGACCGGGCGATGCCATCGGGCCACTGCTTAGCAACCGCTGGCCTGACACCAAGAAAAGGTGCCGGAAAGGCTCAGACACGTTTTTATATGGAGACGTTCAAACTTTGCGCGATGACAACAACGTGCGGGAGCAGCCGCGAGCAACAAAAGCAGCGGTTGAGGGGCGGGAAACAAAAAGCTTTGCGCCAAGCGGCGGACAAAAGCCCCCTTTGCGCGCAGGTGTTTGCGCAACAAGCTGCACCTTGACCCAAATGGACTGGCGAGTGTTTAAAAAGCCATAAAAAGCATCATTGGGGCGACCGGCCGGCGTGAGTCACGCTTTCTTTCTCCAAAGCGCTCCTTGCTAATGTGTGAATCACAGAAGACAGTCAACAAATAGACACCGCCCTCATTCCGCCATCACACCATATTGACACATTTCTGCAGGGAAAAGTGGCCCGCTCGCGATGAGAGACCACACTTGTTTCCAATGCTCTCTTGGCGCAGTTTTAGGACGAGCGAGAAGATAATACAAATCGAATGCATGTGATGTCATTTCGGTTGACATCGAGTGGAAAATGTTATATTTAAAAGCAGGATTGGCGCACGGAAATAAATCGTTATCAAATTAGCGAGACAAAACGGTACTTTTTGCAGCTATAAAATGGTTGAAAAAGTTACCATTTCTTGATGTCTTTAACGCAAGGACAGAAAGGGTTTCCCCTTTCAAAATGAGAGCAAATTAGTTGGAACGCAAAGCAACATATTGCTAAATTAGATTAAATTAGATTCAACTTTAATGTTCTTGCACAAGTCACGGGTGCAAGCCAACAAAATGCAGTTTTCATAAATATAAGTACTTTTTTTTTTTTAAATCTAAATGCTTTGCCCTCCTGAGGGGGTTGTTGAAGAAAAGAAATATTTCTCACGGGCTACGTACTGCATTACACCACGAGATATTCACCTAACAGACATGAAAACGTGCTGCCAGGGATTGACGCGGGGTGGCCGGAGCCTCCCCCTGCCACCATCTCGCGCCGCCCCTGCATCCTCGTACAAAGCCCAAGTCACGTTAGGGGACCAAGACAACGCTGCATTTTCAATCTAAAAAAAAAGCCAAGTGAAACGAGTTTATCTTTAAAAAAAAATGTTGAGCAACGAACAAGTTGGGCACAAGCGGACAGCAAAAGCTCCGTGACTCGCCGTGAGTCACAGTTTCTTTCCCTTGAATCTCATCCCGGTCAAGTGATCAGCAACACTTGACACCGCCTTCATTCCACCATGCAGATAAGACACAAAGAAGCGTTTGGAGGGACCAAGAAACAAACAAAAAAAACACAAACACACAATCGCTCCATAGCCAATATGTCAATTTGATATGAAAGTCCAGATGAATGAAACGAGTCCCGCACAACAGGTTCGAACGACCTCCTGTTCCACTTCACCTCCGAGCAGCATCTCCACCACATTTTCAAGAACTCCAAATTTTGCCTGGCGTATTCATGAAGCCGTTTGGATTTTTTCGAATTTCATTTAAAACGAATCCCCACTCAGTCACATAAAGGCAAAGATCGCCGTTTTTCTCCATTTTAACGATTTGAACGTCAAAAAAACGTCAGTTCGTTTGTGTTCTTGAAGTTTTGCAAGTTTGCCATAAAAAAATCATGCAGCTGGAAAAGAGTGACCAGGTTTTGAGTTAAGCGTCGGCTTTGAATCATCCACGTGAAACGCACCAAAAACGTGTTGAACTTACCATCAACTTGAAGGCAAAATAATCCAAGCAGCGGAATGAATGCGAGCGGACTCATTCTCGCATATTCCAACATCCGAGAGAGGCGCGCGAACCCTCCAAAATTCAGCGCGGATTTATTCCGTCAAAACTGACAAAAACGCACAAAATTCAGAAGATCCATTCAAGGAAATGAAGAAGGAGAAGAAAAAATAAAAGTAGGTCACCCGGCGAATCGGGCTCGCTGTTCCGCTCAAGCGGCGTTTCGGTCCATAAAAAAAAAAAAAAAAAAAAGTCCCGGATGGGTTTAGCGCTTTCCCCCGGCTCGGTTCGGATCGGCTTCGGCGGATCAGGCGCGCGTCGGCGAGCTGCGCGTCGCGGTCGTCAGACGTCGCTCGTCGGCCTCGGTGACGCGCGGCGCGCGTATCCGCCGCGACATTTCCCCCGGAGTCGACTCGAGCAAACAAGTTGGGCAGAGGCGGAGGCGGAGGCGGAGGCGGAGGCGGCGCGCGGGTCCTTCCCTCGCTTGGAGTCGGATCGCATCAACAACGCACGCCCTCGCGCTCTGGGACGCGCGCGCCGCGCACCCGCTTTGCGCAGCCGCTTTGCGCAGCCGAGGTCAAAGCCGAGGGTGGCGAGCCCGGGTGCCGCAACAAAGTTGGCTTCGACCCCCGGGGGCTTTTGGATGTCTTGGCCGTGGGATTGCAAAGAAAAACGTACCGAAAGGGCTTCAAAAGGAAGGGTGAATTATTGCCTGGATCGGCGGTTCTCAAAGTAAGGTCCGCGGACCGCTTGGGGGTCCGTGAAATAACTTGCTTGCCGGCTATTTTCAGACTCTCCTTTACCCTAATCCTCTTTTTAAAAATCTGTCAGTAAGTAGCCGTGAACAAACGTTGGGGCGCTTTAACTCATTGAATCCCCAAAACGTTTTTGTGAAGGTTTTTTGTAAAAATCCAGACGTTCAATCCCAGACGTTTGTATTTTTTCCCACAATTTTTTTCGAGTGTTTGACCAAAAGCAGAATCTAAAATGGCTGGCAGTAATTTAATCAGTAAACAGTTAGGTAACTATTTTAGTTCATTAATAAAGTAGTGATTTACTGTATTACCTTCAAAGTCAGCCCAAATCGGGTGATATTAACGCCAGGCTAGTGAAAAATACCCCGGACACCCAAGGGTTAAAATGCTGCTCCTTGTCTCTCATTGGATCCTTCTGGCCAAATCTTGTGATTCCACAGACAACAATAATACAGTATTTTGCCTTGGGTTTTGCATATTAATTAAGTTCCAAACATATAATTTTTCCAAAAGCTCGGTAACAAAAATGCACTCAGTAAAAGGCGTGTACTGTAAATGCTATTTCGAATTGAAATTATTCAACATTTATTCGAACCTTCAAATGGCTGAATAAAGCATTTGCATATTGTTTACAAACTCATCTCGCGGGCCGGATTACACCTGTTGGCGGTCCAGAACCGGCCCGCTGGCCATATGTTTGAAACGTCCTGTTTATTTTTTTACCAAGCAACCCCTAACCGCATTCCTGCACCAAAAAGAAAAACACTTAAAACGGAGATGCACAAGCATATTTTGTTCAGCAAATCCAGAAGATACATCATGTTTTATTGTTGGCAACTCTGCCGAAAAATTGCGTCACGAATGCCACCGCCCATCAGTATAGAACTTAAAATAAAAACACGCAAAGTTTCACAAATGTATCAATAAGATGCCTCATGTTCCAATTCCTTTGCTCTTTATTTGAAAAGACACCTCTACTGTTCCTGTCATGAAATTAAAAAGCATTCAATTGAGTTGATACTTGCAGTTCACGTTTCATAAACTCTGATTTGACTCTTAAACTTTTTTTTTCTTGTACAAAACTGGTTGTTTAGATACAAATCAAACCAAATTGGGTCAAATTGATCCCAGTAGCGGCTGTTTTTTTTCCATCCAAGAGTTTGAAGAAACAGCTCAGTCAAACAAACAAAAAAATAATTTTAAAAAATGTGTGTGTTTTTGTTGTTATTGTTGTTTTTAATAAAAGGCACTTAACATTTTGACCCAAGTTGCTGGGCTATTCAATGTATAACAACCTTTAACCACCCCCCCCCCCAAAAAAAAGGAAGAAATTATACAACATGACACATAAATTTGATTGATTTGCTGCGAATCAACCCAAATATCAGCCGATCCGTATCTAACCCAAACTGGGTTCTTTGTTACTGTGTTACAAGACCCCCCCCCCCCCCCCCCCCCCCCCAAAAAAAAAAAAAAAAACTTCCATGATGTGTTGGCATGAACTGATTCCTTATTTTATTTTTTTTAACCAAAGCTTTGTGAGCAAAAGAAGCTGGATTGGAAAAAAGCTCAACTCAACTGTTTTCTCATGATTTTTAGATGTACTGTATGCTTGTGATGCTGATTTTTGGCCGTCAGACACATCGAGGCGGCAGTTGTGACACAAGCTGTTGAGGTTCACAGCGAAGGGGGCGGGGCGGGGGGGCAAAAGGGAAGGGCTGCGGTGCATGCGGTCTGCCCAGCAACCTCCTCGTCTCCATAGTGAACTGCGAGCTCCCCCTACTGGTCGTTCTGCCAACAACCGCCTCGCCACACCCTCTACTCGACCGGCTCAACGCAAATGTCTCACAAAGCTCATGATTCATCCATCGGCAGAAGGTTTGTTATGGTTGTCGCGATGTTTGCTCACGCATTTTTTTCTCGCAGCAGTTGGATGGCCTCGTTGAGCTCATAATATTTCAAAAACGGATTTCTTTTTTTCGACCAATGCATGCAAACAAAATAATAGCCTGGTATTTCTCCTCTTTCTTGATATGTGTAGGGCTCCACTGCACACAAAGAAATGCGTCTATTCGTAATAACTCCACTGCCAGCAGAGGATAAAATGTTTTTACTTGAATAACCATCAAAAGGAATCAATGGGATCATTGAATAGGAATCATTAACCGATCTCTAGCCGTCATTGGCATTGAATGAGTAAAAAAAGTGAATAAATCCATTCATATGAACTCGTACGCTGGCAGCCCAGTTATTTTTTGTTTTTATTTTTTATTTGTATAACTGTCAGTACGAGTCAAAACGGGTCTTTGACGTCAATAACCGTCATTGGCAGCGAATGAGTTGAGGCACACACAATCAATCAGTTCATTATAACTCTGCTGCCAGCCCAGTTACAGTAAAAAAAAAAAAATGTTGTCTTTTTGACTTGAATAACCGTCAAAAGGAGTCAATACGGATCTTTGACGTATATAGCCGTCATTGGCATTGAATGAGTTGGGGTACAAAAATAAATGAATCCATTCATATTAACTCGCTCGCTGCCAGTTCAAATGTTTTTTTTGACATGTATTACTATAAATAGGACTTCATACGGATCTACGGCCGTCATTGGCATTGAATGAGTCCAAATGTTTTCTTTACTGTTGCACTCCTTTCCTATTTAGACAGAAACTGTCAGTCTAAGAAAAAAAAAAAACACAATACATAGTGAATTCCAAACATGCAGGTGATTACTGATGTTTTTTTTTTTTTTTTCTACTATGCGGCTCCACCCCCACCCCCACCCCAAAGGGATTCTAGTCATTACAAAGCAGGCGCTTTCAATGGCATGTGACAAAGAGAAGAAGAAGAGCCGGAGCGAGATGCTTCCATGCGCGTTGTGAGTTGGGGCGCAGTCGCACGAGAGCAACAGCATCTAGCGCATGTACGGATGGCCTTTAATAAGAGCAGCCGGGGCGGGCGGGCGAGCGGGCGGGCGGGCGTGTCGCAGCTCGCCCTCCGAACTGGCCGCTTTGCAGAAAAGCGCGCGTTTGATTTGGGTTCAAAGGGTGCCCTAACAAAAAACTCTTTTGTATGGTACCACCAATGTCTACAGAGTCATACAATATTGTGATGAGTCAAAATGGCTGCCACTTTTGGGGATGCCTTTTCAGAAAACGCTTAGCGCTGAAAGAGTTAAATGGTGTGCGTTTCATGACGTGAAGCACGTTGACTTACTTTTTGAATAGGGCCGGAATTTAGGTGGTGTTTTCTTGTTTATGGCAGAATAAATAGGGATCTTTGACGTCTATAGCCGCCATCGGCATTGAATGAGATGAAATGAACGTCTTCGTAATAATGCCGCCGACAGCTCAGCTCAAATGATGTTTTGACTTTGACTTGTATTACTGTCGGTGGGAGTCAATATAAGTCTTAGCCCGACTCCCATCATGCAAAGTTCTTGCTATGCATTCTATGCGCCCGAGTCGGGCGGTGCGAACTCGTGAAAAATCCTGGGACGGCCGAGTCGGGCGCTGGCCAGGGGTTAAAGAGCGATGACGCGCGTTTTGCGGGGAGGCCGCAACGGACCGCTGAAATTTCCATTGATTTCAACAGGTCCGAGAGACGCGTGGCCCCGCCCCTCCCCCGCGGCCCCATTAGCATTCTGAGGATTTGCCATGCAAAGGAGGGCGCGACGGAGGGCCCGTTAATCGCCGTTTGCCCCTTTCTTTCTTTATTTATTTATCTTGACTCGGCGCGGCATAAGTAAGGACATTTACCGTATCGCCCATCACGTCTCATCAGTGTGGCTGATGGAAAAAGGGAGGGGCCGGATGGCGCAAAGGTCATTTAGGAAGACGAAAAGCCCGCCCGCCAACATAAACAAGGGCCCGTATGGCCCCGCTGACGGAAAAGTAACTGGGGTGTAATTCTCCGGCTCCCCCCGCCGCCGGCGCCGCCGTTTCAATCGGCGTGTCTGCCGCTGATGTATTTCGCCGCTTCTTAAATATCAGCAAACGAGGATTTATTTTAATTAAAAAAAAGAAAAAAAGCCCGGACCCTCGCGGAACTTCAACACATAAAAATGAAATGTGGCGAGTCTTAATGGGCAACTTGCGCCCGATAACTTTTGTGGCGTCCGCCTCACTATTAACAACAGACTATATATATAAATATATATATATATATATATATATATATATATATATATATATATTTTTTTTTTTTTTTAAAGGTGACTTCACTGATTCATAGTGTTATTTTTTTTGTCCCCATTTGGTGTTTTTCGGGAATGAAGACTGATGAGTTTGTAATCGCATGAAAGGTAATAATGAAATGACTTTGCAATTGTTGCGCTTGTGCCATCTGCTTCTATAATGGATGGATTGTGGCATAACCGTATTTGTTACAGGCCCTTTGTGTCTTGAATGACAAGAGAAAAAAGAAAAAGGGAAATAATACTTTGGTGGTCTCAGGACACTCCCAATTTTTTATTTTTTTAATATAACGTCATAAAACGTTTGAAAACTCCACAGGAAAAGTTTTAAGCAAAAATAGTTGTTGTGTTTGCCTGACTATAATGACTTTAATTTTCTCCCAAAAATCTATGTTACGGCCTCCAATCAGAGGTTGGCATTTTTATTTTCAGAATTTTTGCCGGTTCCTCATTTATTATTTGTTGGCGCAAACATTGGCCAAATGGTCTCCTGTTGTGTTGGTCTTTGCTCCTGTTGTCACAAGGAAACTTCAAAAATTTGCCAATTTTTCAAAAAATTCCCTGAGACTGATAAAGTACTTGGCATGTTGCCAGGAAATTATTCAAAATTTCAGAAAGAAACATACAATCCGGTTGAATGATTAGTGGGACTCTGCTTTGATGTCCTCCAAGATCTTAGCGGAGATAAGGTTACATAGGGGGAATCTTTCCTCATGCCCCAAACAGAGGACATAGCTGAAGTCTGGAAAAAAAAAAATCCCCGCACATGCGCCAACACTACAACATATCTCGCACAACATGTAGACGGCTGTGGGAGGGGGCCCATCAAGCGTAAATCGGTACCTGGGATTGAAATTCTGGACCCTTGAAAAACAAATCCCATCGCAGGGTCCGAACAAAACGTCGGCTGCCGCGATGAGATGTTCGCTCGCAGGCAACCCGGGGCGGGGCGGAGCGGGCGGGAGAAGGGGGCGGGCCTTGAAAGTGTTTTTAATTGCGCGGCGGGTCAGAGGTTGGGGTATCAGCGTCGCTCCGGATCAGACGGGAGCGGCATTTGGGGAGCCCTTAGCCGGATCCCTTTCATTCCCTCGCTCGGCTCGGAGCGGGGACGATTAGGAGCCGGATGGAGGGGGACGCCTGCGCGCGGGGCGGTGATTAATGTAGATGTCAGGAGCGGCCCTCCCTCCCTCCCTCCCGCCCCGCCATCCGTAACGACACCTGGGGAAGGCGGAACGGGCCCACCTGCCGCCCGGGCTCCCCGAGCAGGGCATGATTCTTCCCCGTGATCCTCCTCTGTCAGCACTGCTGTCAGCCGCCTCAGATCGGGGGCCTTATTAATGGGGCTCCGTGTCAAACGCCGATATTAAGCTGTGCTCTGCACCGCCGCGTCCTTCGCCGCCGACGCGCACACATCGACGCGGCGGCGTGGCGCCGACACACTTTTTAAGGTTTATTAGAAAGGAGCCCACAGATCAAGCGTATTAAACATGTCATTTCCCGCACTTTAATCCACACGGTAGCGGAAAAGTGACGAGGCTCTCCTTGGCGAAGACGCATCGGCCGGCGACGCCAATCATCGGCGCTCAGGACGGAATAAGACGCGTGCGGGAAGGTACTTTCCTTTCCACCCGCGCCCGTGTGGCGTGTGACGCGCGGCATTGGCTGCGATCTTGTTTTTGCTATTTATGACTAAGGGGGGAAGGAGGCCAGCTTGAAACACAAAATGGAGGACGCGACGGGAGATTGGGCAAGAGCGAGGCCTCGGTGCGCCGGTTTTGGTTTTAATGCCGTCACAAAAAAATCTAATTGTGTGGTTGCATGTTAGAGCACAAAAAAGGGGCGTGACAAAAAATTTCAGGCGTGACTATTTTGTTTGATATACACTTCAATGAATATATATAAAATCCATATACCATCTTTTGGCATAAATATCTGATGACCTGCGGCTTGTAGTCCGGTGCGGTATATGCATGAAAAATATGTGAGGGTTTTTTGTTCAATTTTTTTTTGCTGCGGCTTATAAATCCGTGCAGCTCATAGCCCGAAAAATACGGTAAATGCGGACCGTCCAGGATCAAATTTGAAGGACAAAGACATAAACCGCTCCTGAAAATCTAGCATTCCATTCCACGCGGGAGAGGCTAATAGGCTGTTATGTGTCCATCGGACATTTCTCTATGAACTTTTTCACCGCGTTAGCCTTAATTCAAGGCCGCCTCTGCTGACCGCTTCCATGGAATTTCCCCGTTAAGGTGAAAAACGGCATTTCTGCCGGCGCTAACGAGCTGACCCAGATTCCCCCTCTTTCCGAGGCTTCCGCCCCGGAGAACGGACCTCCGCGGCGGGGTGCCGGGCGGCGGCCGTGACAGGACCGCACAAACGACGGCGGAGCGATTGCTTAGCCGCTTCGCTAACGAGTCCGAAGAGCAAAGTCTCGGGAAGGGAGGACGCCGGCCGCCCGAGTTCTCCCCGCCGTCCTTACGGCCAAGCCGGCGCTCTTCCCACGCAGAACCTCATCAAGCGGGGCCCCGAGGCCTCTGCCCACTCATTTTCCCCACTAAACTACTGACCGCGCGGAAAAAAAGTTGCAAAGCAACGCGCCGGGAGTCGTCTGACGACGGCTTCCGATGAAGCCGGACGCTCGTTGCGCTACTCATCAAGACGGTAAAAACGGCCCACCGGGGCCGCATTCCGCCCGCGTGTCTGAGTTCATTACCGGGAAGAACCAGAGTTGATGATGATAGGAGCTAGCGTATTTTACGGAAAAGACGATGCGGGGGTCCTGATGAAACACTGGAAAACTTGTGCGATACAATAGTGCTGGGTATTGTCTTGTAAAACCGTATTTATTTATATATATATATATATATATATATATATATATATATATGCATGTAACGTTTAAATAGTTTTTTTCATGTTGTTGGCACACAATGCTATCACCAACACAAGCTAACAAGTTTGACAGGGCATCCCATTAGCCTGAGGTTGAGCAGCACTGTGTTTGTTTCCATTCTAAGCTTACATTTTCTCGCGTGGGAATTCAGTACACCGCCGAGGCACTCGTGAATCAAACAGTGGAAATGTATGACATCCTACTATTTGTCAAAATAAGGTAAAAGAGAAAAAAAAAAGTTGTTTGCTTGTCACTTGGGTCCGGCGAATTGTGGAGCTCTTCTGTTCGAAGGAAAATGGAGTTATTATATTTCGACATGGCCCCTCGGAATCACAGCGACACCACCCACAGTCCAAAGCGGCCTGGCGACGCCATAAAAACATTCATTTACTAAAAGCTCGGCGAGCGCAAAACATCGGCGGCTAAAATTGCCGGGCTTGTGCCACTGACTGGCCCCGCCCCCTTTTGCTAATCAATCGCAGGCCGTCCGCATCGGGCTTCAGCTTTAATCCTTCTCCCAAAGTGGACAGTGATTTACCGCCCCGGGTCACAGTCAAACCCACATTTCCAACAAACGCCGCAAAGGGGACACACTGACCTTTTTGGGGAGCGATGACAGACAAACCCATGTCAACATTGCAATTTGGTCCTGAAATCAACTCCATTTGCCAATGATGTTAATTAAGGATGATTAAAAAAAGAAAAAAAGGCTTGAGACTTCATTTAACATTTGATATTCAGCAACACCCAATGCTAGCGGCTAGCAGCACTCAACCACTCTCCAGCTCGTGCTAGCTGAGGTTGTTACGGCAATATTTTCAAGAAATGAAGCGAGCGGACCGAACCAACGTCCGAGTCCGTCCTTGTTCACAAACAGGAATGGTCGGGAAGGGTCGCGGAAAGGTTATGTCTCCAGTCGATTCAGTTAAAAGGTAATTCCATTTGACTCGTTTATTAACTGTGGTCTCTTGAACGAAACTTCATGGAACTCGGATGGGGAGCCGCTTCGGTATTTTTGGTCAAATCAACATGAACCACGTCGCGAGGAAAAAGAAAATACACTCTTTCATTGGCGACTGCTCACAATGTAAGAAATCATAGAAAATACCAGGCCCTAAAATTAAGAGCGCATCCTATACCCAGGTACGTCCCATAATTGGGGAATTACGTTAGTTGCCGATCAATGGATTCATTCTGACAATTCAAGCCAGGGCGACGGGCAAATCGCACGAGAGGGACGAACAAAAGGACTCGGCCGAGTCAAGTTGGTCAACGTCCCCCCTTTGCCTCGGGGCCGATTGTACCCCGCACAATAGGGATGGCTTCGGTGCGGTCTAATGAAGCCAGGTTTGTTGTGGCGGCGTCCCCCAGGGCCGCGGCGGCCTTGCCACTTCACACTCTAATTGCTGCCTCATAAGCGGCAAATCCACTTAACGGCGGTGGCGTATCGATCGCTGGCCGGCACGCACCGAGGCGACCGGGCGCCTCCCGGACCCCGGCTCGCGGGGGAGGGGGGAGGCGGCCTTTTACGACCTGAGGGACGGACCTATAAAAAGAAGGTCCCCCTGACAAAATAAATACCCAAAGAGGGTCAGGGAGATACAATTACCGCCGCGCGGCCCTGACCCCGAGAGGAGGTGAACAATAGGCGGCGGGATGAAGCGGGCGTCATTACCGAGACCCCTTCAATTTGCTCCAATAATGAGCGCCGGAGAAGCGCTTTCCCTCCGTCCCAGCAGAGCCATTACCGGCGCAGCCGGAATTGGCGCCGGGACGCAAACACACCCGGAAGCTTATGACGCCGCAAATTGACGCGTACGAATCGCCGGTCGGTACGAGGGGGAAACGCGGCCCGTTCGTCCATGTTCCTCAACGAAAAATACGTGCCGTCCGTCAAATAGGACGGATCCTGCGGAGGGGGGAAAGGGTTCCCCGACCAGGTGTTCGTCGCAGCAATCGGAAAGAAACCGAGGTATCGTCCGTTGTTCCGTAACTGACGGACGCTGACGCTTTGGTTCGGCTTGAAATAAAGAGCAAACTGGTGAAAAGAGCATTTTTTTTGCAAACGCTCTAAAACGGATGTAAACCAAACTAGAGTCCTATTAAATCTTTTTAAGCCTTGTAAATGATAGTAGTTATTTCCCATTTGAATTCATGTTATTCACAGTTGTGGAGATTTTGAGTTTTGCGCTTATAAGTCCACACCCTAATATGGGGTTTGAAAATGAACCGAAATATTCAGACTTGTACTCGGAGAAATCCGCGACATGAGGATGCCTCATATAAACACTTGGATTGTGGATTCCACTTGACCGACAAAAACGTCCACCGCGACTGCTTTGAACGGCGCACATGAGATAACTTTCACCTTGCGCAGACCAAAAAGTCCGAGGCGCACTCCCACATTCATGATCTTCCTTTTTCCAACGGTTCCTCTCGCCAGTTATCGGCGACGACGGCGCTAAACGGAACGCCTGGAAATGACAACAAAAAAAAGGCAGCGCTTGCATTTTCCGGCCAGTTATTTGCGGCAAGTGACGGAATGGGGTCAAGAACGAGGAGCTTAGCCCGGCTTCCATCAAAGATGATTATCCTCCCCGTACGTAGGGCCCGACATCAAAGTGGAAAGCAATCAAGATTTTGATATTTTTTAATTCGCTAATCTGCTTTAACGCAGGACTAAACGACTCTTCTATCCCGCCTTTGTTGTTTTAATCTGTCTTATTTTCAAGGCCCGCCGCCGTATCGGCGACGTCTGCTCCTCCGAGAATAGCTTCTTTATCCGCGCGGTGGCGCTTGGGAAAACGGCGCGGCGGATGCGTACGCTCGTCTCCACGCGTTTGTTGACGGGTTTTAACGAAAGCGCCGAACAGACGCTGTTTCTCCGCCGAATAGGGGTCAGGCGCCGTAAAAATCAACGGAGCTGTAAAAATCAGCCAAAATGGCTATTTGCCGCCTGGCGTCGTCTCGCCATTCCTGGAAACGATTTCATCGGCGGGATTTTGGCAGGAGGAGGACGTCGAATGATTCCTGATGGATCCTTTTGTTTAGCGGCGGACGCCGTTGGCTCACGGTGTCGGCGCACCGCTCGAAAGCGAGTGCCTTGGCGCCTTCTGTTGCGCCGCCGTACGAGCGCTACAAATCTGCTCGTTTTTTTCAGGTATCGGCACTTTCAAACTTTTCAAATGACGACGGGCCGTAAATAGTTCAATGTGCTTGAAATCCTGATCGATTGAGTTGAAAAAAGTTGAAAAAAAATAGAATCTTTCCTTTAACTTTTTTTTTTTTAACATCGTATTTCTCAGAGTACAAGTCTAGTTTTTTCCTCATTCCTCACAGCCATAGTCACTGCTGAGCTATTTTTCAGAATAGACTCCAGTCCTCAAGGGCCGGTATCCCGCATGTTTTGCGACTTTCACACCTGATTGAAATGATCAGGGTCATTTTCAAGCTCCTGCCGACCTTGCTAGTAAGCTAATCGTTTGAATGCAGGAGTGCAGGATACCGACCCTCGAGGACAGGAGTGCCAGACCTACAAGGAGGGTGAAAACAAACGACATCTTAATTGACTTTTAGGAGACGGCCAGTTGAGCTCGGCAAGCGGCCAATCAGATTGTGCCCTGTTTAGAAGTCCGATAAAAAATACCAACCGAAAAACAAAAACAGCTCATTACTGCTGAGAGATGTTATTTAAAGTGACTAAAAGCCTGACTTTTTAATGCTTTCAATGCTTTGTCTTTACACATCGATGAAAAAGCATTGAAAAAAGACAAATGGGAGCTGAAATTTCACCCAGATAGCGACAACATGCCCAAGTTCAACACGGCGCCAACCGTAGTGATCACACTACCAGGAGTGTGCCATCCATTGGCTAAACTATAGCGAGAATAAAGTGGAAGAAAATGAACGAAAAATTAGAGGAAAAAACGTTTTTTATCCAAAAAGATTTGTTTCCTTGTTACTCTCACTTTTGTCCACCGTTGACTTGAAAATGCTTGGCTCGTGTACTTGTGATCTATCTTGCAAGGCGGCTGTTATCTTCAATTAAATTGGCGGAAAAGAGGACTGCCAAGCGCTTCCGAAAACGAAATAAATAAAAAAACACACTGAAGAAGAGAGAATGCGCCGTTGGTCTTAAAGCCTTCCAGAAGACAAAGAGAAGCGGCCTTGAACGTGCGGCTTTATTTATAGTCCTCCCTGAGACTTCAGCGTTTGCCATCAAGGTCCAAGGCGTAAAACTGAAAAGTTCATCTGGGCTCTAAAGTAGTCAGGTTGTTTTACCTTTACAACGGACGCGCAGAGAAGGCCACCGAGAGCAGTTTTACGACCCAACTTTAAAAAAAAAAACGGGCGAGTACAAGCTGTAAGAACCGTAAAAATATACGTCCATGTCGGCGCTGTTTTCTTTCCTTCACCTTGCCGCGATTTATCGTGACTATGAGCATCCGATCTCAGAAATGAGGATATTATTGACATGAGGCTACATTGCTGCCTTTATTTCTTTCTTTCTTATATTGGGGAACGCGGCAATTATCGTGGATGACTTGCAAATGGGAACCGTGGTCAAATCCTGAAACTTTATGCCGTGCGTAGAGGACTTTTGAAATTGAGCTATTTTGACCTCGAACGTTTCGCACTCGCAAAACCATTACGACATACTAGATAGATAGATAGATAGATAATTAAAGATAATTAAATACTAAAGATAACTAGATGGCTAGCTGCTAACCAACTAGCAAGTTAGCTACATAGCTAGCTTCCTCGCGTGTTAGCTAGCAAAATACAGACAACTTAGTTGCCAGAAAAGTACCGTTAAATTACTTAACGCATTTTCTACAGTTGCGGTAAAAAAAAATAAAATAAAATGTGTCGGTACTGTTGGTTTTACACAGGACATTTTACCGTAAAAAGCTTTTTTTGTACCATTAATTTACAGTAACACGTTTTCTACATTTACGGTAAAAAATAAATGACTTTTACACGGAGCATTTTGAAACAATAAAATCAACAGTATCAAAATGTTTTTTTTAGTACACGTAGAAAATCCGTTTAATAATTTAATGGTACCTTGCCGGAATTTTACCATTAAAAACAGCTTCTTTTTTTTCTTACAGTGTAAAAAATTCTGTTCTATTGGGTGTGGAGGTACAAAAAATGTACTGCTTCTGTTGTGTGTTTCTCTGTCGCTAACAGTGCAGTTTGGTGCAGCCAAGAAAAAAAAGAAGAAAAGAAACCTGTTCACTCCATCAAACTGCACCCTCAGATTGGACTGAATATTCAGGCGGCTAGAAGCATATGGGTGGAGTTTCAGCAGTATCGCGCGCTCGCTTATATGTAAGATGAAAACCATCAGCGAGAGAAGGCGGCCGGGCGGGTCAAAGGCCACAATTTGCGAGGTGACGAACGGTCCGGCGTTTCTGCGAGCCGGTGTCATCCCGGCAGAAGCGAGGAAAGAAAGCCGGCGCCTTAATAAGATTCCTTGTTGGGAAAGCGACTATTGATTTTGACGACCGGCCGCCCGGTGACCCGCTCCTCGTGGCCCCAGCTCAATTGAGACGCCCGTGTCGCCGGAGATCCCCGCTTGGCGCCAAAACACTCCCCTGGACGATTTATTTCCATCAGCCGGAGTCTTGTTTTCTTTCTGAGTTTTTTTTTTGTTTGTTTTTTCCATCATCATCCCTCTCTGGAAATGTGGGATTTCACCACAATAGATCCTTGACTTGAGGATCCTGACACACAATTTCCTACTTTAAATTCGGGTTCCTCTCTTGGGGAGATGCGGCAGCAGGGTGTGCGTGTTACCATAAAGCAGGCTTGCTCAAACTTTTGGAGTCAGGACCCCTTGGCAGTACATTATAAGCGAGTGTTTCATTCACCAACATATTATATTTGACAACATATAGATGAAAATATGTCACTTTTCGCATACTGGTTTACAAAATAAAAACTGCAAAAAAAAAACTGTTAACATAAATATATGTTTTTTACTTCACGGACCCCCTGCTGTCAGGCCACGGACCCCCGGGGGTCCGCGGACCCCATTTTGAGAACCGTGGGTTTATAGGACGCACCCCTATTTTTGGCCTTTATTCTCAGGGAAAAAAAAGGTGGGAAATTACGGTTTGTTCAAACGTATTTGCGACTAAATTGACATGAGTTTGCCTTTCAGAAATGTTTACTCCTCGTTAGAAGCTTTCGTACATATCCCACTCCGGCATTTTTTTAAGGCCTCGCATCAATTAAAAAATATTCTCTGAAGAGAGAGCGGTCGAGATGGAGCGCAAATCCGGGTCCTTGAATTAACACGCGAGACACTATGAGCAAATGGAAAAACGCCATCAAAGGCAGAATGAATGAAAATACTGATCCCAAATGAAAAAGAGAAGAGAAAAAGAAAATAAAGCTGGCATCCAAGGTCATCCTCCCCCCCATGGCAACAAAACATTTCAGCACACAACGGCGCAGCCGCGGCGCGGCGCGGCGCGGCGCGGCGCGTCCATAGCTCAAACCAATTTGGGGCCGGGAATCAATATGGCTGAAATATTGGCTTTTTATGACTGGCTACAGACAGTGTAGCTGCGGGGCCGAGCGACCGGAGTCACGTGTTCGCCCCGATTTGATTTAAACAAGCCCGGAAAGGCGCAAACAAACACCTGCCCTTATTACTCTTAGTATTCTCATTATTATCATCCGTCCGTCACTCCATTTTCAGGACTGCTGGGAGGGAGATGGAGACAGCAAAAAAAAAAGAAAAACCAGCGACGAAATACCCAGATAAGACCCACTTTTCCCCCCCAAAATGAAGGCCAAAAGAATGGGTGCATCCTTGAAATGGTATGTTGCCGTGACGACGTCCCGTTTATAAAGTAAAATGCTCTTTTTTTGCGGTGTTTGGAAACTGGAGTAGAATCGCTGTGTTTTTTTTTTGTGCGGGGGTGGCGAGTTGCAACACCATAGCATGTTGTTGCCGTGGTGACGTCCTGTTTACAAGGTAAAAGGCTGTTTTTGGGCGGTGTTTGGCAACTGGAGAAAACATTGTGGGTGGGACAGGGGTGGTGCAACACCATAGCACACCTTTTCTGTGACGACGAGCTGTTTACAAAGTGGTTTTTTTTTAGGGTGTGTGTGTGTGTAAGTGTATTCAACCGTCTTAACTTTGGGTGTGCTGTATGAGATGAAAATATTATTACAGTATTTTATTAGCTTGATTCTGTAGCACGCCGTCGTTGTGACGACTTCCAAAAGGGCTTCCATTAAGAAGCCGGCGCCGGAGCGAGCGAGAGCCCCCCCCCCGGCAGCATTACACTCATTAACGCCCTCAATTTGCCTTAACGGCTTTCCCTATCAGCGCTCGCGTCCGTCCATCAGCTCGGACTGTGTATTTTTCCGCCCGTAACGAATCCGTTCATCCAGGCAAAGACGCTGGGCCGGGCGACCCCAAAGAAGGGGCCGCGCCCGCGGAAGAGGCGTGGCCAGCGAGCCTTCGCCCCGTAACGCCTGTTTTAAAAGTCCATATATGAGCCGCGTTCCTCCTAGTAACGCTTTTGCAAGCGAGTCGGCGTTTTGGCGTCAAATGTCATTCCGGGAGTGCCTGTAAAAATCCATTTCGAATGCGGGCTATCAAAATCAAAACTAATGGAGGAGTTTCTACTGGAAGCATGATATTACGCATGATGTTCTTGCCTTTCAAAAAATATGCCAACAAGGCGTCCTGAGATTAAGTTTCATTGCTGATTTTTCTAATTCAGTCATTCAATCCCAAAAACGGATTATTAGGTCTCTTTCAAGAGTCTATGACATGCAATACCAGGTTTTTTTATATGCTTATTTATTCGTTTACGAGATGCTAGCAGCAAATGCGGAAGAAAGGAAGAAAAACTTTAATTAGGTGGAAATGTGTTTTTTTTTTTTATATAAAAATATGATATAAAAAAACGACAGTAAATTTGAAAAATATTATTAAATAAATGAATAAAAAATGAAAAAAAAAATAAACTAAAACTATAAAATGTTTTTTTTGGATAGATTTTTCAGCCTGGTATCCATCTAGTAAAATATCTGATGGGCGCAGCCTTACTTCCACTACTAACAAATAATCCTGTGACGTCAATCCGACATCCAATCAAAGAAAAATGTCCAAGTAATTTAGCGAGACAAGAAGCAAAATTTGCCTATTGTGTTTCCGAGCTACGTGTCATTTTGGGGGTGTATATAAAAATCGATTTCAAATGTGGTTATCAAAATCTAAACTAATGGAGTACTTTCTACTGGAAGCATGATATCGAACATGATGATTTTGCTTTTCATGTACCGTAGGTTGATCCGATTGGTTTGGAGTCGCGTGTGCCGCGTGGCAATCATGTACTGCGGTGCCTCCCACTGACCCCGGCACTGAACCCCCCCCTGCCCCACCGCCCCTCCTTGTAGACTTGGCCTGAGGATCAATAAGTAATTTTTTGGAGCTGATTAGTTTGCAGCAGGAAGGTGTTCGCTGTCTGTTGTGTCCTGAGGATATAATCAAACACTACAAAAAAAAAAAGTAATATCGCTGCTGTTCTTGGCCTAATAGTACGACATGCAACGTGCTTTTAGAGAGGGTGATTAGGGGTAATGGTTTGGAAAAAAAAAAAAAGCAGGGGAACAATGACAGTGTTGGCTGTCCAGTGTGCACCGTTTGCAAAGACCTACTGGAATATGCATTTGAAATGTACGAGTACCGTATTTTCCACTCTATAAGACACGTTTAAAGGAGTTTTCATTTTTGGGGGATGAAAAAGGAGAAGGAGCAGATAAAATACAACAGGAGTAGATCCAACTCCCGAGCGGAGGTGGATTACGACTCCTGCCTTCGTTAGTCGACGATGGCGTCGAATGCCAATCACGTGTCTTGTAGGAGTGCCGTCTCGCTCAGGAAACGGGAGAACAGTGGAAGCAGAGCGTTGGAAATCTCATACATGGATTTCTTTTATAATAAATAGCAATTTATTTTAGTCTTATCATGTTTGGTCAGCTACGGGCTTCCCTCGAATGCCAATCACGTGTCTTGTAGGAGTACCGTCTCACTCAGGAAACGGGAGAACAGTGGAAGCAGAGCGCTGTAAATCTCATACGTGGATTTCTTTTACAATAAACAGCAATTTATTCTAGTGTTATGTTTGGTCAGCTACTGGCTTCCCTCGAACTCGAAGTCCGGGGGCAACCGGAAGGTGATCATCATAAAACTACGGTCAGGTTGTAGAAAATTAAAAAACGGTGAATAACAATGAATAACATTTTCTCGCCTCATTTAGGCCGGTAGGGACAAAAATATGTATCACCGGGCTCATCATGAAGATTTATGTGTACGTTTGTAACGAGCGTCCATACGTTGATTTCCGCGGGGAAGCGGAGGAAAAGTAGGACGCAGGTTGTTATGCATATATTTTCACGCGCACCTCGGTGCTGACGCGGCGACCTCATTCAAACAAGCCAACTCCCCGGTGGGGTCTTGGGACGCCCCTCAAGAAAAAAAAATGGGTCAAATCCATTTCCAATTGTACTTTAGCCGAGGTCCGCAATCAAGATGAGCCCTTAAAATCCAGGGCCCGGCCATAAATCATTTTTCTCGGGGCGTGACGCGACTCCTTTAGTGCGAAGCAAAGGCACGCCGTGGACTCTCGTGCTGAGGGAGGGGCGCGGCAGGACCATGTTGAATCCCACCTCCCTGGGGTCCAATAATCCGGCCCATAAATTGGTGGTGTGCCCGACAGCGGGTTGGCCCCGCTTGTCGCGCGGCATACTTTCATTTCAATCTCGCTGCGCCGCTAATGATTTATGATCCGCTTGCTAAAACGTGCAACGAGTTGGAAATATCCGTTCATACGTGAAAGCCGATGGTCATTTTTTTAAAAGCTGCTGTTATGTATGTTTGCAGAGAGCAGCAATGATAATCTTGGGTCACTTTGACCCGGGGATTACCGTATTTCCCCAAATATGAGACATACCTATTCCCTGAGAAATGCGGGCCAAAAATATGGGTCGAGGAAAAGGAAAAACAACTGTTTGGACAGTTACGCTGCCGAGGTGTTCACCGACCACTCACAATGTGGGAAATCTGATACACATACAGTATATATATATGTGTGTGTGTGTGTGTGTGTGTGTGTGTGTAAAGTTTAAAGAATTTTTTTTCATGCTGTGAAAAACAGTACATTTTTCTTTTCGATTTAAGAGCAAATTCAATGGAACATGGATCGACTTATTTCTGAACCGCGGTACAGTGCCTCCTTTGCTGAAGGGATGACATGGACGCTGCTCCACTTGAGGACACAGTGCGCCTCGCCCAGCGTTTCATCTAACCCGTGTCAAGGGATCAGCTCCCGAGAGGGCTGCGGTACAAGTTGTTTTATGTGATGAAATGGCGCCATCATGGCTTTCTCACACATAAATGCGCAGGGACACGCTCACGCCGGCCCACTTTTTTTTATTTTTTGCAATCCAGAGTCCGTCTCTACGGGATGAATCCGAAAGGGCGCCCGCCGCCGCCGCTGCTTCTATTTCTCCTGGGCGGCCACCAAAAGGGCGGAGGGTGGGCGAGGCCGAGTGGAGGGGCTCCGAGGGGGCAACCCCCCGTCACGGCTTTGCTTTTTACAAGCGGCGGCCAAATGAAAGCAATTACGCTGTAATGTGCACCATAAACCTGCAAGGGAAGGGCCCGGGGGGGGGGGGGGGGGGGGGGGGGGCGACGACTTCATGGCCATCTTAACTCTTTCCTTGCCAGCAAACCGATACTTAAAATACTTCAAATATGAATATATATATACATAATCTATATAATATGACTAGAGTGATGAGACTCGTGGCCAGCACTCCTCTTAAGTTGATTGAGCTCCGTCGTGACGGTTTGAGCTTTTTCAGGATGAGTATCCTTTCTTCTGGATTTCCTGTTGGAAAGCGCGGGGAGCCTACCCTGCGACAGAAAGGATTTGAAACAATCCCGCTCGCCATTTCAAGGAGCTTCATCGCGAGCCCGAAATGCGCTTTGGGCCAAGCAAAGGCCGAGCCCCGTCCGCCGAATCCCCTCGAGCAAATCCGCGCTTTGCCGAGAAGGTCGGCGTACCGAAGTGGCGTTAGGGCGTCCGGCCGCCCAGGAGATAAGTCCATTACCGAGAGCGGGGCAGTTTGGCGGCGGACGCAGCTGTAATTCTGCCCGGCGCTGAATGATGACCCAATGGAGGCGCTTTCCTTTCCGTGACCCCGCCGAGTCCCGCGGCTAAAGGCGACCATAAACAAGGTAGACCCAATAATGCTGACGGGCCCGGCTAAAGACGGTCAGGTGACCCAAATCTCAGCCGCTGTAATAAGCTCCGACAAAACATGGAAATGCTCGGATGCCGTTTACTGAAAACGGACGCAACGTTGATGCCTTAGGAGTGAAACCAGAGCAGAAGTCCCCAACCGCTAGTCGGTAGATCAACTGGTACCGGGCCGCTAATCTAGATGATCCTTTAACAGTTGATTCATTTGTGCTTCTTTTGGCTTGATTTTCGTTTTTTGGCGCCGCCTCTGGCCACTCTTGATATTACATTTTGTAGTGCGGAAGGAGGGTGTGGCTTGACTTGAGAGCAGTTAGCGTCCACTGTTTCTCTGTGAAATGTGGCCCACGGGTGTCTGGAAGTTGTACTTTCTTTGTAAGAATGTTGTCGTTTATGATAACGGGCCCAAAATGAATTTGTTTGTAATTCCGACATTTCGTGACTGTGGATAACCCGCGCGCTAATGTTAGCATGTTATATGGCGCTGCCTTGTATGCCATTCTCATTCAAGTCATTTTAAACTGGGAAGCAAACCTTTCCCGTAGTTAGGAGTTGAATTTTCACATTCAGGCAGAAGTCGTTTGCTGCGGTCACAGCAAAAATGGAATCTAGACTACAATAAACCTCAATCCATGCGCACTAGTTAGTACATAAACCTTCACGGGGGTCGACATTGCATTTGACAAACTAAGCCAAAAGAAGCATAACAGACAGGCGCCGCATCTCATCCTCGGCCCCATTTCGCAGCGCTCGCCTTATCTGCGGGAAAACACATTTGCCGTGCGGTTTGTTCTGCAGACGACCGGCTCGAGTTGAGCGCACCGCAAACGCTTCCCATCTTGGCCCGGTCCCACCTCCTTCTCAGCCCTAGAGCCGGCCTCGACACCGGCCCGAGACACCCGATTCGCACAAAGCGCTATTTACAGAGCATGGCCAGTTATTAAACTTTAATCCTACCAAGAACAGCATACTCTGACAATGAATTATGAATGAAACAGGTTAGAGTCTCATAATATGACCTTCATTCCAATAAACCGGTTGCGGTGGATTTAATAAACCCTAATATCGTGTGTGTGTGTGTGTGTATATATATATATATATATATATATATATATATATATATATATATATATGTGTGTGTGTGTGTGTGTGTGAGCGGGCGAATGAATGAATATACCTGCATATGAAGGCATCATTTAATCCTGCCGTGAATTGCGGGGTGCATGGGTGTGCGGGTCTTAAACCCGCCGCACTAATTAAGAAATCATCTCATGGTCTGAAACCAACAATTTTATTTGTTTGGTCTTATGGGATTTGAATTGGATTGCCAGTTTACCATCTGTCCAAAATTGGAAAATTCATTAGAGACCCATTGTCCTTCACTGAAATGATGTTTTATTCTGTAAACTCCTGAGTGGAGAATTACAGGGGGGGTTCCCCAGGCAATTTTATTACCAACGGCTATTTGGACCAAAGCGGTGGCGACGGGAAGCCGGAAGCTTGATCCGCTTGGTTTCTTATTCGCAATGGATGTCGCACAATAAAACATTGGGTTTTCAATATGTCCGAAATTGAAAATATTTCCAATTTTGAATGGCAGTAAATGAGCCCACCATCGGCTAAATTCTACACCTATACCTATTCAGCTCATGTTTGCAAGCATTTAGAAAGGGCGGCAGCGTGGCATATTGAAAGTGGTCAACATTTTAACCTGTACCATACCAACACGGGATAGAAAATACTGTGTTCCCTTGTGGGAATTCCCGCAAATCACAGAATCCCCCAAAAATGTACACATTGGGTTACAATTGCAGGATCTGGAACACACTTCAAAAAAAAAAAGCAGATGCGCACTCTGAGGTCACGGAGCTGACGTCGCTGCGTTTATTTGTTGCGCCACCCGGAGTCCGAGTGGATTTCCCGGTCGGCATGGCAACCTCCCCGCGAAGTCCAAATTTAAAGGGGCCTCTCATTACGGCCAAATTGCAGGGCACGGGACGCGGGCTCCCTGATTCGGAGACTAATGGGATCCAGGGTCATCATTATGGAGCGCACAGGACCTACAGTACACGATGGAAGCCTTTAGGCTCCTCCAACAGCTGCTTCCCCCTCCACCCGTTCCCTCCCCAAAAAACTTGCATTCCGCTCCCATCTGCCAAGTTCAACCTAACCGTCCCGAGGTTGCTAATTCCCGCCAATTGCATGAATGGGAAAAGCATAGCGTACGTAAATATCTTGCCGCTGGCGGAAACCGCCAGAGCGCTCACGCTCAGTCTTAAGTAGAACTTCAAATAATTCCAACCGGGGCTCAAACGAGCCCTCCGGTAATCGCGATTGCGAACGAGGATGGGCTCGTACGTTGTTCGGTCTGCTCGCTTCTTTTATTGAAAATAATGCCATCAGATTGGCTCAGGTTTTTATGTTCTAATCGTTGGTAAACATAGCTAAGAAAACATAGCAACATAGCAAGAAAGTCAAAACGTAGACCAAAAAGACCGAGCCCTGATGCTAGTTGGCGGGGACTCGACTAGCTAGTTGAGGACCTTGCCCGGTTTGAGAAGGAAGTTTAAAAGTAAAAGGCAGGTACAAGTAGGGGCAAGGAAAAAAAATACAATATGGTGCCACGTGTCTCTCTTCGGGGTGCAGAAGCGAACAAAATGGGGTGGAAAATAAAAGCGCAGACGCGCCGCACGCGGCGAATTTGTACAGCCTTAGCTGTCATCGGCAGACACGCCTGTCAGCATGGGCAAGGCGCGGCGTGCCGCAGAAAACGCGGTAATTACCACGTCGGGCGGATAGGATTGTGTTTGCGGGTAAACGGCGGGCGGTTACGATAAGTGGCCGAGACCGCCGCCGCCGGCCCAAGGTGCGAGTCACGCCGAAAAGCAGATTAGCGCCGCGGCTCCCGCTCGCTAGCTCCGCGGTTGACATTATTTTTGCTACATGCCATTCGGAGGCAAAACATATCACGTGCGGGCTTCCCTCACAATAAAACCTGAGAAGAAACTCATGGGAGGTAATTGCATTATCAACTGTGACATAGAAAAAAAAAAAAATCGTCTCAATTCTATCATGGCGGCGGTCGGGTTTCACATGGCTTATAATTGCTCCATTTCCATTTAAATGAGGTTCACAACACGCTGTCGGGGGGCCGAGAGATGTTTGCGCTTTGGTGACGTGGAGCACATTAAGCAAGGCGGGGGGGGGGGGGGGGGCATTTCCAACCTTCCGCTGCCGCCTTCAAAAGATAACCTTGCAAATTGCAATCAATTCAAAGGGCGCGTTCAAAGGCCGCCCGGCGCAACTGACCCGCTGGCTTTTCCCACTCAAACCTGCAAAATGTGGAGTCATTTGCAAGAGCTGGAATGTTTACTTTTCGTGAAACGGGAGCGTCGCAAAATGACAACGAGGGTGACGGAAAGCGTTGAAGTGGCATTTACCATCATTTGCGCACTCCAAAAGCCATTCTCAAAAGCTGACGGTGCGCCTTATAATCCAGTGCGCCTTATACAGCACAACAACAGATGACTTAATTGCCACGTACATTCTTCCATTTTTACCCTGAATTCCGGTTATAAATGTTTTTTTTACAATTAAAATTTAAAAAATTAAATGCTGTTTGGAACTTTGATATGCTTTATATTAGGGGTGTCAAACTCTTTTTTCATTGTATAGTTTTTTTCAGGGAGTCAATGGAGTTTTGATGATGTTTGTTTTAAAATTAATTTGGAATTATTTCTCTGGTTGTTTTATTTCGATTCCCTTTAGCAGACCTCGATCTAATGGATGCATAACACAACCCCAAGCACGACTGTAGCTTCTATTCTATGCACCTTATAATGCAGTGCACCTTAAGTACGAAAGTTGTAAATATTAAGGTGTGCCTTATAGTGTGGAAAATACAGTATGAACCATCTTTAAGAAAACATGGACCTGCCACTATGAGTAATTTTTGACAAGCAAACTCATATGAGCATATTTGCAAATGCATTCCACCTGGTGATATCGCCCAAAAATGTCTCAAAAACGAGACATTATTCTCTCTTGCCAAGCAGACGGAAGTAGCATGAAGATTCTTTGCACAGCTAAAGATGGTCCAGGAATCGTTAATCCAATCAAATCATTTTAAATCAAAAATGGATTCTGACTCGAATCATACACCTAAAAATCAAAATCCAATCAAATCGCGAGTCAAAGATTCCCACCCGAGATATACAGTCTATCTTTGGGCCGGAGGGAAACGCAGAGTAAACAGAGGAGCGTGGAGTAAATCGGGGCTGTTTCAAGCGCCCCCTCCCAACCCGCCTTTCATCCGGTACTCCCGACCACTCATTATGTGGGCTCGGCCGTCCCCCGTTCCCTGGGGAAAGCTTTATGCGAGTGTCGGCGCAAGCCGTGTCGGCGCCGCCTTCGCGCCAAACGTCGGAAGGTGTATTAGGCGCCAAGGAAAAGTGGCTTATTTCGAAGTGAGGCGCCACCGCCCGACACCAACGCGGAGCTCGAGGAATGAAAAGTGCACAAGTAGCAAAACTAAAACAGGGCAGGCTGACAAATACACTTCGGATTTGTGTTACGACAATTTCCTCACAAGCAATTTAAGGTGAGACTATATACGTCGTATTTCAGTCAGTAGTTAATGCACCATCCAAAATTGGCAGCAATAAAAAACAATATACAGAAATGAGTCCTCAAGTGATTCCATCAAATAAAATGTGCCAGGTTTAAGCGACCTAGACCATTCACCAAACAACTCACAAGGAAGGAAGACAAAAGGTTTGATTGTTTGTGCTCACGAGGAGAACAGACAGAGATGTGTTGGCGGTTACAGATCTCCGACCGCTCCGGGAAGACATCTTGTCGAGAACATCTCTGTTTATTGTTTAGTGTAGCCTTAGTTACAAAATGTCGCTGCCTGAGAGGGTTTTAGGGGAGTACACACAATTTAATAAGTAGAAATGTGTTTATTATTTTCTGTTTTCATACTTGATCTTTATTTAGGCAGAAATCCTTTTTATTTTCCAAATACCTTACTTTTGAATAGAATTTTCAGCAAAATATTCAATAGCCACAGCCCAAGCCTGAATGGACCCCCTTTTGGGCTGGATCTGGCCTCCGGGTCTTGAATTTGACACACGAACGGCATAGGCCAAAGTATATTAAGCTCATCTTGGAGATTTAGCGCCGTTTTCCAGTCTAGAGTATTTTCCAATAACCTAATTTTCCAAAAGGGTCACGCAGGAATGTACGAGGCAACAAAGGCGCCTACCTGTGGTGGCCTTTGATCGTTCCAAACCGTACGACCAATAAATTGCAAAAAACGAACCAATTTTGCCACTTTCGGCTAGAAATGTGCAAATCGGAAGGGAAAACATAAGAATACGGAGTCGGCCATATAACGTACGTTATGCCGTAACGCCCCCATCCAGGCGAGCAAGTGAGCAAACGGCGCCCGACCCGGACGCATAGCTTAGCCGCATTACCCTGCGCGCGCGGACCAAATTTCATTAGCGACTCATTACAGGGTGGATGTCGGGCGTGCGAGCGTGGCGCCGAATCATAAGCGTTCGTTTAGCGGCAGACGCAGAAGCGGATGAAGCCGGATCACGCTTTCGGCCAAACGCGGCCGGCTGGGACCGAGCGGCGTGCGCTCGTCCCGGTTTAACTTAACTCCGATCACAAAAGTACGGGCACGAATGCGAGGCTGCCGTTATCCACTCAAGACTTCATGACACTCGTTACGTCAATGTCATACAAATACAATAATCTTTATGTGCTTACCTAGTTCCGGGAGGGGCCATCCACAATGCAGGCATGGGGAAAAAAAAGAGCAACAAGAAAATATATTGTGAGTTTTCGGGCAGGTATTTTTAATAGCTAGCACAGAGATATCGTCAAAATTTCAATATATATTTTGTCTATGTGCATATGAAAGATTAACAGTTTTTTCCATTCTTTCATTAAAAAAAGTATATAGTTTATTCGTCCCCTCTTTATGGGATTTTCTCTGTTTTTCGACTAAAACAACTGCCATGACCCTAGGGGGTTGGCTGTATGTCTCCATCTGCCAGCGCTTTTAGGTAATTGCATTTGTATTCTGTTGCCGTCACATGACGGAGATGCTGGTCTGCTATTGGTCAGCCTCACTCGTTTCAAAATGATGATATATATATATATATATATATATATATATATATATATATATATATATATTTGTTGGATGCTCAAAAATGTCTCTTGCTTGTGTCGCCATTGGGTTTTCTCCACGTTCCATTTCCCCCCGAAAGACAGCGCTCATTAGACAGATCCGACGCTTCCGCAAATGCGATCAATCGCTCGGCTTTGTTTGTTTCCAAGACGCCGAAACACCCGACGGAGTTTTTCCCCGAGTCCTGCGTTGAAATCACCAATGACGATTTCGAAAGGAGCGTAACCAACGCGCGGCGTCAAGTCAGCACGAGCGGCAACGTTGTTCCTCGATTTAGCTCCGGCGCTAAGCGCCTACTTCAAGACCAGCTAATCAATGGGCGAAGACAATGGCAATTGTGATCAAATCGATAAACGGTGAAGGAAAGCCTCCCGACTGCGGCGAGGCGGCCTCATCTTTCATGTGAACGCTCATTTGCCATTTCCATCTTTCACTGACGCCAAAGATCTGTTGAGGGGCCGCCGCCGCTTCTAATGAGATGTCACTTGATTTAGGGCGGGATCAACCGCGGGACCGCGGCGCCCCCCCCGCGGCCGCTCGATCGCAATCGATACGGACCCCGCGCAATTATTAATACAGTCCAGGGCAGTTAGATGCGAATGAGACAGATGACATTCGCGGGAGATTGATCGAGAGGGAAATGGATTTGACGAAAAGCGCTCAATGCCGTCATTATACCCCGCACAATGGTCGCCGGCGTTGTAATTTGACGCGGGAACACCAACGGGAAATTGACGTGATGAATGTTGTGTTATAACAATGCATTAAAGTGCAAACACAAAGGGAGAGGTCCAGAAAGAAAAAAGAAGCGCAGGTCGTCAACTGGAAATCTATGGCCATGTTACTGTTATTAGGCTAGCCTTTAGCTAACGGTTAATCAAGCGGTTGAGTCGGAGGCTAGCGCGGTTGCGTTAGCCTTGAGCTTGAGTTTCTTGAAAGAAATTCCAACGGCCTGTCCTGTCACTGTTATGAGGCTAACAGTTAGCTAACTGTTAATAAAGCGATTGAATTAGCCACTGATTCAATCGTTTTATTAGCTAACATTGAGTGTTGAGTTAGCGGCAAACTCCAGCACCGTTTTGCCTATACTGGTGAAAATTTACAATTGGTAATTTTATCTTCAAATTGACAGCGTAGCTCCTCTAGAATATGTTTTTTGAAGTATTATTAGTGTGTCATAAATATTCACGATACTTGAACGTGTACTTTGAACGATAGATGAAAAAAAAAAAGACGAAATTCAATACGCACCCAAGGACGCTGCGGTCCGTCAACGAGTCTCAGGTGCGGCTCCCAAATGAATATTGGCCCCGACCGCCAAATCGACGGCCGAAACTCCCCGCGGGCCCGCCGGCGCTAAATAACGGCGCATTAGCGCTGGTAAACACAAACACGGCCGGGCGCTTTGTTTGGATAACCTCCGGCTCAAGGCGCAGAGTGCTAATAAAGCCGGCTTAACGTTTGCAAAATCTCCACGGCTTCATCGACCGACGCAAGCGATTCGGCACAGACGATATTTTGTTGTTTGACCCTTTGTCTGTTGAGTAATATCTTAGCGAAATTGCTTACCGTATTATACGCACTATATGGCGGAAAAGCCTTGAATTTTCTCAAAAGCTGACAGTACGCCTTGTAATGGGGGGCGCCTTATAAACTGCATTGACCAATAGTTTTCATTTTTATTGGGACGGAAAAATATTTTATTCCCTATGTAAATTTTTCAGTTTTTATCTCTGAATTTCAGTGATAAATTTATATTATTACAGTGAAAATTGTGCTAAATGTGATTCTTTTTGCTTTCTTTTTTGGCATAATATGGAAATACCAATGTGTCTTTTGAAAAAACAAAAAAAAAAAAAAGTCCTCCAAAAATATTTCAATGTGACTTAGACAAATAAGTTGTTTGTTTTGTTGCAATATTGTTGTATTGCAGCAATTTGATGTGAATTAAAGGTGTGAAAAGATCAATTCAAACTAAAAACATTCAAAACGTTAAAAAAAAAATACATTATGTATTCTGATTGAAGACAAGACATTTTACTTCCATTCTGCTCAAACATGTAAAATGCAGCACTCACCTTTTTATTTAATTGCAAATGACTTTTAATTAGTTTTTTTATTTATTCATTTGAGCAATATCAAACTCTGCCTAAAATCGTAAAACAATCATTGCTAGTGTCAGCAGGATTCTAATCCAAATAACACCGCGCTGGTAATTGCACATCATAGGCGGGATTAGATTCAAATAAATAAAAAAAGTAAAAAGCCGAGCACGCGATATATTATAGTAATACGACTACATGTGGAAAACTGCTTAATTAACATGTCGACGGGGGTAGCATAATTCCCCCCGCCCCCCCCGCGCTGAGGTTTAAGATAAGCTTAGCGAAAAAAACGTTGGCTCGTGGGAAGGTTGCGCCGCAGCAAACGTATCAATCAAGCCTTCCTTTTGTGCCTGTTTTCTTCAGGCTTCAACGGCTCGGCGCCACCGGCAAAAACTACTTATTGATCCCGCTCGGGATCACCATTATGATATAATGGAGAGCGACCGGGCCGCTCCCCTTAATCAAATTAGCTCGCGCCTCGGCGGAAAAACGGCCGGCGGGGAAGCCGGGCGACGGAGGCCGTCGTCTTGGGAAGGTTAGTCGCCCGGCGCAAGTTCGTCGCTGTCCCGCGGCCACGCCGCCGCCGCCTTTCAGGCGAGGCTTCAATTACACCCTCATGTAATTCCGCGTCATTAACTCCGCCTGATCGCCGCTCGCGCGCGTTCATATTTCAACGCTAGCGGGACGGGAGCCCATTGTGGGAGCGACTTCAACTCAGCCGGCAAAGAAATTCTACTTTATTTTTTATGATGCGACGACCGAAGGAGGACCGCAAAAGCTAAATGTCATGAAAACGAGAAAGGGGAAAGCTCAAATATATGCTAATATAGAAGATCACCGGACAAACTCTGGGTCATATTGACCCAGGGACATTATTGCTATTCTTGAGAAATGAACATGAGTCATTTGTTGAAGAAAAACATCGCATTAAGATTTTACACATTTTGAATGGATTTGGGTGACTACATTTGCCCCGGGTCAATATGACCCATGGACATCATCGCTGTTTCTTACAAACGATCATAACAATTCTGTTGTATAGGGATGTAGAACAAAAATAAAGGCATTCTATTCTATTTGAAATCCTCCCCATCTGAACCTCCCATTGAAATTTTCAAAAAGATCACTGGAAAGGCTCTGGGTCATATTGACCCAGGGACATTATTGCCATTCTTGAGAAAAGAACATAAGTCACTGGTTGAAAGACAACACTGGATTTGAATTATTCACAGTTTGAATGCATTTGGGTAACCAAATGCGCGCCGGGTCAAAATGACCCACTGTTGCTCTTCCTTGCAAAGGATCAAAACGATTTTGTTGTATAAAGTACCGGTGTACAGTAAAAATAAATGGATTCTATTTTATTTGTAAACATCCCTATCTGAACTTCCCATGGAAAGTTTCAGGAAGATCATTGGAAAGGCTCCGGGTCATATTGACCCAGGGACATTTTTGCTGTTCCTTGCAAATGATCCCAACAATTTTGGTGTATACTTGTGTGGAATAAAAATAAAGTCATTCTATTTTATATAAAAACATCCCTGTTGGAACCTCCCGTGGAAATTTACAGGAAATGTTCAGGAAGATCGCTGGAGAGTCTCCGCCCCTTCATAGCCCCGGTGAGTCCCGCCTTCAAATGCTGGACTCCATCCCGGTGAAGATCTGCTTCCAAGTCCTTTAATATGGGAAGAATGTAATCATAAGCGATGTTATTTATGTTTTCACTGGCTGGCTCTAATGAATACAAAGTTGGAGGCAACCGTTGTTGGCGGGAATTCCAAGTAAGCCTCGGCCATCAAACATCTGGCGGCGGCCCTGGCGCCTTCTACCAAACGACCCAGCGGGGCCCGCCGGTCCAAATAAAGCCTTCTGTCCGTCCGGGGCGTCCAATAGCCATTAACCGGCGCCTTTGATTGTCAAGCGCGATCGGAGCGACGGATCTCGCGGCGGCGCCGTCACCTGCCGGCCGGTCGGCGGCCCGCCGGTATTCTTCCCGGGGAAGGCGGGAGGTTAATTAAGCAGCTGTTGGTAAACACACGGGTCATCAGCTCCGTCCGTCGGCGCCTCGCTCCGACTCCGACGGAAGCCGAGCGGCCGACCCCGTGTCGGAAATTCGGCGCATATGGCGCGATAGCCAACATGTGGCAAATGGGCAATTTGTCTTCAGCGGCCCGTTTGCCGTACTGCTACGGCGAAGCGTCGCTATGGCGACAAAGCGAGTATCGGGAGGGGCGGCGGGGAGGGGGGGTGCTTATTATAGCCCGTTATTCAACCCAAAGGCATGGCCGATAAATGCTCGACGGATCACAATGGCTTTCCTTATTTCCAAGAATGGAGAATGATTGCGAAGCGTTGCGAACGTATAACGAGTCATTGGTGTGTTTTGAGGGGATCGTATGTGGAAAATCGTTTGTCTTGAAATCGAGTTCAATTTATTGTAACGGTAAAAACCGATCATTTGACGAATAATCAGTGGTGGGGATATACAAATTTGGTTTGCGCATAAATTTGGGTCGCCGCTGGCAATCGGCGGTTCTATCATTAGTGACTCATGTTCTTTTCTCAATAACGCTAAAGAAATCTTGGGATGAAGCACACACTCCTGGAGTTTTCAGTGAAAACCCTGCCCTCACTAAGTTGAAGCTGTTTTTCCATGTTGGTAATATGCCTAGGGTAAATGTTATGCTAACGCGGTAGCAGCTATGGCTACAATTCACTTGTTTTTGAGGGATTAGCCAAGTCTTGCTAAATTGAAAAGTTGCTAGTTGAAAATATACGATATAAAGTGCCCATAAAATATGAGCTCACCATTAAGGACACACTAATGGAAGCCCTCAGCTTGCGTGAGTCTCCAGAAAAGACCAGTGAGGCTGCCGCCTTAAATGTACAAATATGTACACAAATTACATTGATTAAATCAATGATATAATTGAATTACAAATGCTAGTCATGAGTTCTTTTGAATGGAAAATATTTGTATGCGAGGCAGCGCTTTCTAACATGCTAACATTAGCTAGCCTGTCATCCACAGTCACATGTTGTTGGATCAACAAACTCATTTTGGCCATATTATCATCAATGACAACTTGCAGGCACTTGTGGGCCAAATTTCACAAGAGAATCACAGCAATGTTTGCGTCACCGAGAGTTTGTGCTCTCAAATGGCGCCACGCCGTCCTTCCTCAAGACAAAATGTAATATCAACGGCGGCCAGAGGCGGCGCCAAAACACAACGATCAAGCCAAACAAAGCGCAAATGAACCAACGGTGAAATCAGTTGCAAAACATCATTATTTTTGGTGCGGCCCTCGTGGCCCGGTACCGGTTGATCCGCGGACCTGCGGTCGGTGACGGAAACGAGTCTCAATGTTGGATCCGCTTGAAGAGAAAGCAATATTTGCCATATTGCCTTTGGCCCGTGTCCTTCATCCTGCCGGTCCACACACAAAGAAAGGCCAAGATTGGGTTTGGCCCACGGAGGACATAATGGCGCTGCTGGAGGATTATTAGATCTCGGGCTACAGCTGGGGTGCAAACGGCCACGTGGCTCCTCCTCCCCGAGCGCCTAATGCAATCAGCGCAACAAATCGCACGTCGCCTCACAAAGGCTCCGGCCGCGGGTCAAGTCTTCGGCGCCATGATGTCATTTGGGTCCGGAGAATTCTCATTGCGGCTCACTTTGTTATTCAGGAAAGGACGCAAATGCGTGGCTCTCCACGTCTCCGCTTCTGTCTTTTGTGGAAACTCAGCAAACTCCACTGCCGCGTGGCGGCCACAAAGATTTGCTGGAAATATATATATATATGGCGAAAATGAAAAGCTAATATAATGAAATATATATGATGCACCTCATGAAAGAGAAAAGGTGCTGTTGTTTTTCATCAAATATGTATGATGTACATTATTTTGTTCATTTGGCGCTTTTTCATTTACTGGGCAATTTACCTGAGCTGATACTTTCTAAATAATGAATGCCCTCATGACAAGTGAATTTTTCACTGAATAAGGAATGGAGACGGATGAGAGAAGCCGGGCCACGCCCTCTTCGACACTTGCCTCCATTTTCTCGCACTTCACACCCTAATGTCTTTTTCTTTTTTGCCAGTCGTGACCTTGAAAGGCCCGCACACTCAAAGTACTTTGTGTGTTGTTAATGAGACAAAAAAGTAATGACCCCCATCACTCTGTAATCATACAAGGCACACACACACACACGCGCGCGCGCGCGCAAAGTGACAGCATTCCAACGTGCATCATTCCAACGGCGCACGCCAGCGCCCATCTGTTGTTGTAAATTATGAATGAACCATTAAATTTTTATCCACCTTAAATGTCTTCCATTTTTTCGCCGTGATGAGACATCGGAGTCACAAATTAGAATTTTAATTTCCGGAATAAAAATGTGCAGTGGCTGTTTGGCCTTCGGTTGGGGGCCGGGCGCACGTGCGGGGCTTATTGCGCGCAGAAATGCTGCCACCTGCTGATCGCCACGGGAATGCCAGTAAGCGGAAAGGAGGGGGTGTCGTGCAGCACCCTCGGACGGAGCGCCTTTCGTCTGAACCGGCCTGAGTCAAGCGGGAGCCTCATATTCACAAAAAAAAAAAAAATATATATATATATATATATACATATATAAATATAAATATATACATATATATATATAAATATATACATATATATATATATAAATATATACATATATATATATATATATATATATATATATATATATATATATATATATATATATATATATATAATCTTTTTTTTTCTTGAGCGTCTCCAAGGGAAAGCTTGGGCCGAGGAAGGCACACGGAATATGAATGAACACAAAGGTAATATTAAATGTGAGAAAGAGAAAGCATCCTGCGAGTGCAGTAATAATGCATTCCAGTTATGTAGTATCCTGGGGGTCTGTTTTATCAGGAGTGCGCACATCGATTTAAAAAAAAAAAAAAAAAGAAAGCAAGAAATAGACACCAAGCTGATTGTAATCTGCAACGGTGAAAAAAAAACATGCAATTCGTCATTGTTTTTACAGCTAAATCGGTGGAGGATGGATTTTTTTTTTTCTGTTGGTGTAAACAACACATTACCATAGAAATGGCCTCTTATGGGCAACATGCGAGGCCTTAAGTGGCTGCTTGGAGAGGGAGGGAGGTTTATATAGCGATGCTAATCCCGTTAGCTTCCCCCGGTGCTTGCTATATAGCTTAGTGGCCAACGGGAGAGACACTTTAATATTATCGCCACAAGCTAGGAAATGTAGCTCTCTAATTTCATGGGCTCTCACTAAATTCTCCATTTTCACACATAAATAAAAAGAGTACTTCAAGCTGACTAACTGACTCGCAAACATCCATATAGAATCCTAATTGCCCCCTTTAATAACCACGAATAGGAGGATTTCACTACATTCGTTGCTGTTTGGAAAAAAATACAGCAAATGTTATACAGTGGTATTTTTACTTAAGAAATCATTTGGTTCCGGAAGTATTTTTTTTTTTTTTTAATGTTAAGCTTTCATAAGTAGAGCGGCTTTTCACATGTAAACAGCCTAATTCGTTCCAAGCCCCCCAAAATGTTCCATAACCCTTTAAATGAATACTATCCAGCTATAAAAATGCATCAAAAATGGAAACAGATACATATGAGAATTACATTAGTGCATAATAAAGAAAATGTATCCTTACAATAGGGCCATGCCGCCTTCCGCATAGCAGAAAACACCAAATAAAAGTTAAACAACAAAGGAGTGACAGCTTTAAGTCGCTAGGCTGGACTACACTCCAATTTGACTTTTTTCGCATGCTTTTGGGCGACATACTAGTAAAATGACTATAACAATGTGAACAAATAACATAGGTAGCTTTATAAATCATAAAGTAATACAATAACATTACAGATAGTCGGAAAAAAGCTGATAAATTCTACAGCAAGCAGCACAATAAATTGAATGCTAGCTAGTGCAGTAAGTCCTTACTAGTACAGAAGTTTAACTTGTAAAGGAAGTGGTGCAATAAGTAGTAAAACATGCTATATGGGAAAAACAGTCATTCGTAAAGTATCTTTTAGAAAAAAAAATTGTAAAGGAGGGAGTGCAGGAACTAGTAAAGGAAAGAAGTGAGTTAGCGGCACAGAATGAAGAATTTCGACAGTCTGGTTTGCACTGGCACCGATATGGCATTTTCCATTGGCAAACGGCACAGTAGAACGGAGATAAATTGCTATTTTATGCAAAGCGGGTCAAACGTTAACACGAGCGCCATATAAATACGCCTCGTCAGCGCTCTTTTAAGTGCCGCTCGCTTCTCTCTTGTCCTCGCAAAGATAACAAAGCGGAGGAGACCATCTCAAACCTCACATTGTCGACTGGCAAAGCTAAGCTGCTTTACGTGCTTGTACAAACACGCACACACAAGCTATATATATATATATATATATATATATATATATATATATATATATATATATATATATATATATGTGTGTGTGTGTGTGTATAAGGGAGCATTGTTATGGAAACGTAGCACAACAGGCTGCTGCTACCTGTGATTAGGCTTGGTAGTACTTATGGTTTACTATAAGGTTTACTTATGAGATATTTTTATACATATTTTAATTAATTTTGTACCCTAACACGGTAAAAACTGGGTAAGAAAGGTTCTATATGAGGAGGAATATTCAAACGTCACATATGTGCTTGTGAAGCATTTTTTGGACTATACCTGGCCTCATCTCAAGATATCCATACTTGCGATGGCAGCCTGTATCCCTGGAGCACGTTAATGATCAATAAGTAGAAATGATGAATTTGTAGAATATAAACATCTCAATGTACACATAAAAATGAAGGGGGAAAAAAATCTGCAACGGTGTCTCTGTAAAGTTATTCATGAATCAAAGGTGGTAACGGTACTTGGTATCCGTAAAAGAAGGCTTGTCGTGCATCGGGGTTAATGCGGGGCAGGCGGCGGGTTTGTTTGCTCTAATCAATCAGGGCAGTCGGAGAGGGCGGAGCACATTACGCGGGAACTTGCTCATTACCCCGACAAATCATACGAGCACTCTGATGTATTACACAACGCTACAACAGTCTGTCTTAGGGGGGATACGGGGCTCGGAATAAGCGCTCGGTATCGCCGTTTGCCGGCTAAATCGTGGACTTAGCTTCTCATCTAAACTCGTGAACTCGCCAAACGAAGAAGCGCCCGACCATGGTTTTTGAACTACATTCCATTTGGCGGATCTAAAGGCCAATTTCGAAATAAACACAACAAATAAGATGTAGCCTTATCAAGTCGTTTTTTTTTCCCTTGGAATATTGTGCTTTTATTAGCTTGACATGTCCAAGTCACCGTTAGCTGCTGACGTGCGCGAGGACCAGATGTACGTATGATGCATTCAAATGCAGTTGGACATTTCAAATTCCCACAGAATCCTCAGGTCTCTGGGATAAACCCATAAAAAACTGCTCCCCAAAATGAGAAAATAGCTCCTCAAATCAAGGTGTCCAAAAGCATTCCACCAAATGACATTTGACAAGACTTGCAACCCTACTCCCAATGTAAGACAAAAACCTACTTTTTTTTTTTTTGCAAAACGCGCGGCTTCATAGAGTGCCCGAGAAATCGTCGTGACAGGCAAACATCATTTTACGGGGACGTTTTTTTACGGGAATAATAAGAACACCTTTTGTTTTGGGGAGAACAAGCATTTGTGCGGCTAAGAGGCTTACGCGTGTTAAATTTAGTCGTGACGGTAAGACCGGACCTGTCAGAATCCGCGGCTCATCCCGTCCCATACGCTATGCCGCCAGGCAGGAATCGCGCAAAGGAAAATGCCGCTTTCCGGCAGAAACAACAAAAGAGCTGAGAGCTTCGAAAACACAAACATAATATTTGCACATGAGGAAATTCATCATGTTCTTTGGGACAAACGGTCGACCATTTTCTTATTCGTAAGTCATCAGCAAGTAATAATACCATTGGTACTTTTGATATACAAAATTTCCTGCGATAAAAGAAGGACATCATAAAGATGACCGATATATCGCAATATAACTCGGGAAATGCGGTAAAAATACAAGACATTCTGTGCCCGGAAACCCGGTAAAAATACAAGAAATTTTCTGCCCGGAAACGTTCCGCCCCAATCTCCCCAGATGAGATTTTGGGGCAGGTAAACAGCATTGATCAGCGGCTAAAAGCGACGTTAAGCTTTGTCCATCATACGAAGAAGTCTTGTTTGATGTCAAAACGCAAAGCCCGCGCGCAGCGGCGCCCGCTTAATGCGGACTTAAATATTTGTCCGCACGGTTGTCAGTTGGCGCCGGTGGCTCAGTCGGGCAGCGGGAGTGTAGGAAGCCGAGGAAGGAAGCTTGTCACAAGTGTCTGGCGGCCTGATGTTAATATGGCAACGCTAAGCTGGCAGCGGGCTTAAGCAGCTTACAAAGTAGCGCCCGATGAACTTGACGATTCCACAACAGTTTTTGCCAGACTTTTTTAAATCCCCCAGAGTGGCGGTGAACATCCCACCTCGCGCCATAGGAGAAATTCCCTGTACGCTCTAGTTGGGGGTTGTGCTTAAAATAAAGGTGTTTTTTTTTTTTAAATGTTGACACCTGGCAAAACCAGTAACCAGTACGGGCATATTAGGCCCATAGTACGGGCCCATAGTACGGGCCTTGACTTTGACACCCGTGACCTAATGAGACCCTTTTACATGATATTTTCTCCACAAATGTTTCAAATTGGTTGCCGCGTGGTGTAAATTCCTGCGGTTCATCATGAATGCCTGCGGTCGGAGGGAAAAGGCTCCAAACCGGTTGCCACGTGGTAAAAATGCACAGAGGCTCTAATTTGATTGAGCGCTTTAATGGCCCGCTTGCCAATGAAATTGGAATCGATAGTCATCCGGATCGTTTCAAATCCCTCAAGTCACTCGGGGACCGAGGCCCACATCGGACCTTCGCCGTAGTCCGTTATCTCCCGCCGGGCGGATAATAACACAAAAAGTCCCGGCGGCGCGGGACCGAGCGCCGAGACCCGATCGATAGGGATCGGCAAACGGGCCCGTAAATCGGACGCGGTGTCGGGACACACGTTTTGCTCTTTGCCACACATTCCCGCGAACGGCCGTGAAAACCATCCGTCTCCGGGACGGGGAGACTCGTTAAAGGTGAAATGTAATTCCGGGCGTCAGCGACGATATGGAGAAGAGCTGCTGTCCATCATCCCCGCGTCACGCCGGGCTGGCGGAAGATGATGTTTTATTGTTTACGCGTTACGCTTCCGCGGATTTGCTGTCACTTTGTCAGCCGTCAGCCGCGACCCCAAGACGGACCTTGTCAGATCGGGGGTACGGCCGACGACACCCCCGACCCAGGATGCGCTACTTGCCGCTTTTCTTCCTGATGCTGACTGCCACTCGCTCCCTCTGCTATGTGCACTATTTCACATTTTCTGATATATGACATTTGGAAGGAATTTGAATATTTTTTGCACAAATGTTCTGACTGACATGCGGTAAAAATTAAACTCCTGTTTTTTATACATGCTTTAGACCGGTTGACACATGGGTAAAGAACACAATAGATGAGGAACAGGTGCACAATTTTTGGACAAAAGATAAAAATGTGAGCGGCATATGAGAAAATGTGCCTGTTTTGTGAAATCGCTTGAATCGGGCTGACAGACGGTAAAGGTTTCAGTGATATGAGTTATTTAAATGATGTTTTTTATACATGCTGTGATTTGGTTGACACATGGGTCAAGAACACAAATATATGAGTAAAGAACAGGTGCGCAATTGTTTGACAAAAGGTAATAATGTGCATGGCATTTGAGAACATTTTGCCGTTTTGTGAAAATGCACGCGTTAAATCGGTTGACACCTGGGTAAAGAATATAATATATGAGCAAACTAAGAAGCACAAGTGCAAATACTCTCGATTTGATTGACGCATGCTGAGAATGCAGGCGATAAATGTGTAAATTCCGCATATTTTGGGACACACGCTGTAAAGCGATTTCAAATAGCGGCGGTATATGAAGATGTTCAAATCCTGGGCTAGCAGTATGTGGCGGACCGGCAGGAGATTCCAGCACCCCACCCCACACACACTCATGCTCTCACCCAAATTTCTCCCTGCGACGATAATACCCCCCAATAACAGGCCTAATCCCGGCATGCTGCGCTGCTCAATTACAGTCCTTAGGAGGATGGGATTAGGAGGAGAGGGACGGGGATGCGGGGATGAGAGGGGGTCCGGGCTGCAGATGAAGAGACGGGCGCAGCGGCGGCGGCTAAATCCCAAATAGGCTGTCGGCGGCCGACGGCGCGGCCGAGCGTGCGAGACGCGGACTGTCAGGCCGGCTCCAGCTGGAGATCTTAAGCCTTGGCCCGCTGGACTCGGCACATCCAGTCCAAAAGAAAAGCCAGAAAAGCGTCTGCTTGACACTTGAAAAAAAATGCTTGCTTGTGGGCCATTAACTAGAATATTAGCATGTGCGCAAGGGTGTTGACACAAGGTCAAAATATGAATGATACATGGGGGGGCGGGACTTCCGATGCTAAATCTTTGCTTATAAATAGCCAGTCCAAATCAAGACAGTCACAAAGGTCCAAATACAAGTCAAGTCAGAGTCCAAAAGGTCCGAGTGCAAGTCAAGGCTGAGTCACAAACGTCCGAGTCAAAGACAAATGAGCTAAAAAGAATCAAATCAAACCAGTCACAAAGGTCCAAATACAAGTCAGGTCACAGTCCACAAAGTCTTAGCCCATGTCAAATCTGTGTCACAAAGGTCCAATTACATGTCAAGTCAGAGTCCACATGGTCTTGGTCCAAATCAACTCTGAGTCACAAACGTCCGAGTCAAAGTCAAGTTAGCTACAAAGAATCAAGTCCAAGTCAAGTCAGTCACAAAGGTCCTAGTCCAAGTAAGGCAGCTAGCCACAATATAAAACTTTACTGCTACTCTGTGAGTGCGTGGAGCTGGAGTTGCTCTGAATCAGATCATCTCAGTCGAACTAATGTGCAAAATTTCCTTATAAAGATACATTAGTGTATAGATTAAAAGAAATAAAACAACAACAACAAGATGCTGCGATTTAAGAATCGGCATGCCAATTCTTACTTGAAATAGCATACAACGACAAAAATTGTTCCCCAGTGCTATCCTTCATACATAGTCCTCCATGACTTTCTAATTTTTTTTTTAAGTTGAGCACTTTATGATTCTACACTCCATTCGTAAATGAAAATAAAACCCCAACATTCCATTGCATATCCCAAAGCAAGCCGCTCAGCCAAACTACAAAGTGAAAACGATTAAAGATTTTTCATTTGGGCGACAAAGCCCAGCGCCGATTGAGTCGTCGCCGATTGATTGTGCGCCGTCCTCTACCGCGGGAGATCAAAATCATTTTCCGCCGCCGGATCAAATATTCCCGCCTCTGCTTCTGTTCCTGACTTCCTCCTCGGGGAAGCCTTCATGTTCTCCTGTCAAGTTCTGTTCCAGTGATCCGGTACCGTCCTCGTGTCGAATCCGAAAGCGCTGTTCACTGAAGCGGAACGTGATAAAAAAAAAAAAAAAAGTGTGTGTGGGGGGGAGGGGGGGGGGGGGATGACAGCGGCTGTAAGGGGCGGTAAACAGAAGTGCGGCGATGAAGCCGATAAAGCGCTTTGATCAGTAGCAGCAGTGTTCAGTGGTCCGCAGGGTCCAGCAAGCCTGCTGATGCGCATCCATCGGACATGCCAAGCGGCTAAACAAACACGCAACCTGACGCCATTCAACCTGCATTGGATCCCATTTTCAAGCTTCGGATCTCTCGTTTGGCAAATAAAGCCCGCAGGGCGCAGATAGCGTACTTTTGGATAGAGATTTGACGCCACGTTGTCCCTAGTCTGCTTTAATCAAGTCCGTTTGGTTCTTCGGGTGCTCAGATTAGCGTGGAGCTAAATATGCTCAATATGCAAGTTAGCTCCGTAAATAGGGTCAAAACATCTGGAAAAATTGTGCCTGGCTTGTACGGTTTAATAAAGTGGAGTACGAACAATTCGGTTAAAAACAACAACAAAATAGGTGGAAGACATTTTTTCTGCCTTGGAAAACCATTTATTTAGGGGACACCACAGGTGATTGAAATAAATATTAAACTGCTTTAATTTCAGAGACTTTTGCCAGCATTTAGCAGCTGCTACAACATTAGCAGCTAGCTAATGCTAGCTGTGTTTTTTTGTGCAATATATTGCATACTATATAAATATGAATCATTTCAGATTTTGCAATATATTGCATTTTATATAAATATGCAGTATTTTGTGATTTAACACATCCATAAGTAACTTTGGAGCGGATGGACGGAAAAGCGAGAGACATCCGTGAAGGTTAGGGAAGACATTTATCTCACGGGCTCTCTTGGCATCAAGGACATGGTGCGTCACGTGACAGCAGCATATGAAGGACGGGCAGATGGATGTGTTGTCACTGATCTCTGGGGAGGGAATGCAACTTGCGCCGCTCAATCATTACCTGCTCGCACGTGTATGATTGCAGCCATAATTTAAAAAAAAAAAAGGGGGGACTCCGTGCTAGTATAAGAAGTTTTCAAATTTCATAACAATTGTACAAAGTAGCTGGGACAAATTCATCTTTGGGAATGAGCGAATTGACCCCAAAATGGAAGCTAAGCTCCTTAGACTTGAAAATGATGACTAAGCTCACCGGGTGTCACTTTGCCAAATTCGACCGGTTTCAGGGACGGAGTTATTAGCGTCAAGTCATCTAACTTTCCTGCCAAAAGTTCTAAACGATGTTGTGTTGTCCATGCATCTAGTATGGGAGCTTGAAATTGGTAGAAATGGAAGCTAGTTAGCTTGGCACGCTACTTGGTAGGTTGGTTGGTTGGTTGGTTGAATGGATAGAAGGATAGCTGGTTGATGCTAGTTAACCTAGCGCGCTAGCTGGTTAGGATAATGGATGATGAATACTAGTTAGCTTAGCATGCTAGTTAGATTTGTATGCTAGTTGTTAGTTTGAAGGATGATGGATGCTAGTAAGCCTAGCACGCATTGATGGAAGATGGATAATAGTTAGCTTAGCACACTACCTGGTCGGTTTCTCGGTTGGATGGATGACGCTAGGTAACGTAGAATATCAGCTGGTTAAGATAATTGGTGACGCATGCTAGTTAACGTGCTAGCTGGTCAGCTTTATGAACGACAGATGCTAGAAAGCATTTTCAAAGCAAAATGGTTGACTCCCAATGTCTGTTAGGGCTAAGCACAACTGGGCTTCGGGGGCTAAAGGTGCTAGCGATTTGTCATAAGTGATGGAAACAACAGCGCTAAGTCAAGGGCGTCCGCGAGATGCTTAACACCTCACCTCAGCCTTACGCGACTCCGGCTTTGACCTTACTCACTTTGTCAAATCCTATGAGCGCCCTCTCAATATATGTCAGCGCCGTGATTGACTGGCGAGCCTTCCGAGGCGAAGCCCGCCCCTCGCCCCTCGCCCCTCGCCCAATGTCGACTGGGACAGGAATTTACAGGACAAGTCCATCCATAATGGGGAGATGGATGGAGAATACGAGAAATGACATCCCCTTGTCGATTGCTGCACTAGAAAAATTGTTGTCCAAAATGAAAAATTCCCCACGGCAAGTCCAAAATCCATCTGGACTGAGCTAGCGGTGAAGTCTTACTGTAATTCCACAAATATAAGGCGCACCTGCGTATAATTTGGGGGTCAAATTCTGGTATTTTCCATTAGCGTGTATAAGATGCACCGACAGTTTGCCAACGGACGGTGAGCACCTCACCAAAGTAACGTTGAATGTGCTTGAAGCAATCGTTTTTCCTTCCCTGTAAGCTATATATTTGTTGCTGGTTGAGTGTGTCAGATTTCCCACATGGTGAGTGGTCAGTGAACGCCTCGCCACTGTAGATAATGTTGAAATCGAAGCTGTCGCTTTTCCTTTTCCTCGCGATGCGGTTTAAGTTCATTACGCCGTAAATACCCGAAAGTTGAGCAGCGTCCGTGTTTCACCGAGTTTATGATTGTTGCTGGAGACATCATAAAAACCGAATTTATAAGTTACCATATATCAGATGCACCCGCATTTTTGGACTTCATTTTTGGGGAAAAAAGTGTTTCTTTTATTTGGGGAATTATCAACCCAGTAGTAGAAATGAACCTTTGACGTCTATAGGCGTCAACGGCAGTGAACGTTAAAGTCGGCCACCTGCAGCAGAATGTTGCGGTCATTTCTTTATCACGTTTTACCATAGCGGTGTTTGAGTCTATTGCGGCTCACCGTAGCAGCGGGAGGCGTTTTCTTGGGTGTGTGCCTCTTCAGACGAAATGCGGAGTGACACCCGAGATACACCTCTGAAATATGGATGCGGGGGGGCGCGCTCCATAGTGCTGCAGTGCGGTGTGAGGGGTGGAGGAGATTTTTTACAGCAATAGTAAGAATGATGGACAAGTGAGAAGAAGCAAGGAGAACGCCAATTGAAGGATAAAAGCACTCCTTCCCAACAGGTTATTTGCATTTTACTATTTTTTTTTTTTTTTTACAGGAAATTGCTTCCGAAAAGAAAAATCCTTGCTTTTCACAGTCAGCTAGTCTGAGGGTATAAAACCGGGCAGCGAAAACAGGTCTTCGAGGTAAGGTGTTTTTCATCCCTAAGTCCTGAACAGGCAAGAATTTTCAGGATTTTAGAGAGCTTTAGGGGCACGTTAGAATGAAAACAATGGCCGTTACGGACGGTTTGGGCCGTTTTGCCTGTTTGGCCTTTGAAGGGTTAAGGAAACATGCGAGGTAAAGTCTCCACTAAAGTAAAGGTTCTCAAATAAACACGGTTTGCTATAAAAGCAAATATAACCGCAATGAACACGGTTTACAATAAGAGCAAATATAACCGCTGCAATGTTTAACATTTAGGAGTTTGTTTGCTTTTAAGGAAAATAAAAAGAAATGCAGACAAATAGAGCAGTAAAATTGCCTCCACCTGCCTGCAGTTGAATTTTTAAAAAAGGCTCTGCAATGAATTGGCAAAATAAATAACTCATTATAAAAAGAATACCGCTTAGTTTTTTGTTTTAAGTACATTTTGCATTAATTGCTGCTCCTGTTTTTGAGTAACAAACAACACAAGGTAGAGATAAACAAAACCTTTTTCCTTTTTGGACAAAAAATGATGCGGAAATTCCACAGTAGCGGCCTGAATCATGATGTTGTACAACACCAATCTGCTTGGCATTATTGTAGAAATAACCCCCAAACTTCCAATCCGCGAATCCTCCCATCTGCAGCTTGATAAGCAAACACCCGGCCGCCGCCAACGCCACACCGAACGTCATTTGGCAGAAACGCCGTATGCAGAATCACAGCTGTAATTCCACATCACCGAGTAAACAAGGACATCTTGTTTGTGTTGGGACCCGCTGCCTGCTCATGTCACACAAACGCGCACACACACAAACATTAATTTCAACACATACGTGCCTTTTGGAATTTTTATAAAAATAACCTCCTTAAGGTCTCGATGTCCAATCGCCAGCCGCAAAATCATTCCTATATCCAGAAATCGTATATCTTCCCGCAGACATCAACAGAACTTACTTGACAATCCTTTCAGTAATCATCTTGTCTAGGAGAGGACAGAGTCCCACCTCCAATATGAAATATAGGAAAGCTTTGATTAAAACTCTCCTCCTCGGCAGCCTTCAAAAGCAGGGAAATAAATGCATGGAAAATAAAGTTCTTGCACGCCGTTTATAAAATCATTTCCTTCACGCCCTCAACGCTTGCTGTGACGCATTTACATATTTATGAGCTATAAATAATTTGGAGAAAAGCAAATGTTTAAGATTGCGATGGGAAAGTGGAGTCAACACTTTCATGGTGCATACCTGCGGATAAGGTGCATATATGGGGCACGCAACCAATATAACGTATGATATTTGTTTTTTATTGATTGATTCCTTTCACTTTTGTTCTTGGTCTTAAGTCAGAGTCCGAGTCGAGTTCGAGTCACGGAGGTCCGAGCCCGAGTCAAATCTGAGCGCGCGAGAGGCCGTCGTTGAGTTGGAGTCGCAAAAGTCCGAGTCAAAGTCGAATGAATCACAAAGAGTCAAAATCAGGTCAGGGTCACAAAAGTCAACTCAGCCGCATAGTTCCGAGTCAAAGTCAAATTTGCGTCGCAACGATCGGAATCAAACGTCCGAATCAGCAAGAATCGTGTCCCGCTCTAAAACAAGTCTGAGTCACAAACGTCCGAGTCAAAGTTGAGTTAGCTACAAAGAATCAAGCTGAAGTCATTCACAAAGGTCTGAATCCAAGTCAAGTTTGCTTCACAAAGATCAGAGTCAAAGTCACGTTTGAGTTACAAAGAATTGAGTCCAGATCGAGTCAGTAGCAAAGTTCCCAGTCCTAGTCGAGTCACAAATGTCCGAGTCAAAGTCAAGTTAGGTACAAAGACTCAAGCTCAAGTCAGTCACACAGGTCCTAGTCCAAGTTGAGTCAGAGTCACAAAGTTCTGAGTCCAAGTCCAAATGAACTCGTTTCATTTGGCTTTTTTTAACCCACAAGGATTGTCGGTTGAAACTAAGAGTTTTGTTTAATTATTTTTTGTTTGAAAACAAAATTTTTCTTTGTTTCTTTTTTGTCACAAATATGTTTAGGTTCAGATGCAGTTTCTACATGACAAAAATAGATTTTCGCTTCAATTTTTATTGCGGTTTATAATCTGGTGTGCCTCATGAATCCAAAATTGACGGTACATTTGGTATTGTTTTCCTTTTTAGGGCGGAGCCTTGCATCCACCTGTTTCCATTCATCGGATTTATTTTTATTAAACTCAGCGAGCCCGCAGCGTCCGTTTGGAGTAAAAGAATAGGAAAAGGTTTGCCATTTGATTTGTTCATCATAAAGCCAACTTGAAGTAAGGGCGTCGGGAGCGTTGAGAAAAAAACTGCTCCCAAATTAGCCCTTCATTTGTCACAGCGGCTCGTTCCGTAATTAAATGCAACGCCGGCTCTGGAAATGTGAAATACGGCCTTATTAACGTGATGACCGATAATAAGCGCCGTATAGACCCCTGAAGACCGGTGGCGCGGCAGATTAGCCCCCTAATCCCCCACGCCCTCCCTACCCGTCAGAAAAACACATTTTCCTAATTGCCTTTCTAACGGACATCGAATGAAGTTAGGACCGCCAGATGCGGAAGATGGGAAATCTGCGCGCCGATAGGGCGCTTGAGCCCATTAATGATGACGTTGGCGGGCAGGATAGGACGGAGGACGGGGGGCACGATTGCACCCCTCCGCGGATTATTGACGGAGAGGGAATCGTTGCCTTTTGAAAATTCCTCAATCCACACCAACACAAAGATTTGATAGTGTGACAGATTAAGGTTTTTACATAATTTGGGATTAAACGGGAGATTTGCCGCCAAGGCCTAGTCAAACAAAGATCCTGCTTTCTCACTTATCCTTTTAATATTAGAAGCAGATTGGGTTGCAGTTTCACGGCGTTTATTAACCCCCGCTTTAAAAAACGGGTTTGTCAAAAATAGCCCAAATTTGTTCTGTTTGTATTCCTGCTCTGTGGGTCCGTCTTGAGGTTTTCAGTTTGTTTGTCTGTTTTGGTTGCGTAAAGGTAAGGTTTCTGTTCCACTCAGGTGTATGTCCTCGTCAGTGTGATTGCGTCCAGCTGTCTGCGTTAACCTGCGTCAATTGTGTCGGCCAATCAGCTCGCTCTTCCAATCGTTTCTTGTCCAGGTGCTCCTTGTTGTCACGATTTTTTGAGTGTATTTAGTTTCATGTTTACGTTCAGTTCTTGTCGCGTTATTGTCAATGTGTTGTTGTCTCTGTTGCGTGATGAAACATGAAATAAGACGGAAAACAATTTTTTTTTAATTACACTAAAACAGTTGGATCAAATATATTACAAATTAATAATAATTCTTCAATTAAAATCATAACAACAATTCAGATTTTATATTTTGCCCAAATCGTACAGCTGGTTCGTTGCAGTTTTCACTGTACACAGCTTTACTATTTGTCAGGCCGTTTATCATCTACGGCCCATAATCCTTTGATTTGACTTTGGCGAATTGGAAGCATATAGCAATTAAAGCAAACTCCGCCCTCGCTTTTGTGGCGAGCTTATCTGTGCTTTGGGCCGTTGCCAGTGCCTCCTCAGCCCTTCATCTCCAGCACGAAAGCCAATCTGGGCCCATTTGTTACCTATCTGCAAAACCGCGGCCGCCGGCGCTTGAGCGCCACCTTCTTGGCTGTTTTACGGCCAAGAGTTTGTCGGAGGTCGGCCGTTGCGCTTAGAATCGGGCCGGAGAAAAGAAAAGTCGGGACCGGGCGTCGAACGTTTTTTATGGAGCCCTCGAGCTTCCTCGGGCAGACTAATTAGGAAGCCCGGTTCTCCGGTGGAGCCTCCGGTGCTTTTCGGCCCCGCCCACTAGCCCTGGCAGGTGGATGAAACACGCGGGAAACTTTATGAGATGGCGCATCGACGCGAACATAAAAAGAAAAAAATGGAGGCCGCACGGCCGGCCGCCGTAAATCGACCAGCTGCCTTGGCTGGCAAATTCAGTTTTGTTTTGTTGCTTGGATGCAGCTCGGACTGGACTTTCTTTGACCTAACTATAAATCTCTTCAGTGCACTGCAATTTTAGTTGTAAACTTGGGCACCATTTGAAAATGAATTCTTTGCTGATTTTTAGTGATGATATGGTCCAGGAAATTCCATGTCAAGGTCAGGAAGCAAAGTTTTCATAAGGTCTCTTTCAGATACATATTTTTTATTGTTGACCCTCCTGTCATGTTTGCTTGCAAGGAAAATGAATAATTTCCATGGGTCATTATGACCCGGGGACCCGATATTTAATCGCCCAAAAATGTCTGAATCGAGTACAATCCAAATCCAACATTTGCTTTCAATCAGTGAATCATGTTTATTTGTCTAGTATTCTAGTCAACGGCAATAATGTCTTCGGGTCAAAATGACCCAGAGGTGTGTGCATTTACGCAAACATGCCATAAACTCACTTTTTGATGGGAAACCCACTCACAAAGAAACAAAGGCAACACTTCATAGACACCTGGCATTTTTGATGGATATGTCGATGAGACATAGGCAAAGCAGAGGTGATGAAAAAATACGACATCAACAAGACAGATTTTCCAAAATCCACCTTTAACAACGGCTGAGTGGGGAGGCCCTCGCGAGATCCAAGTGTTTATATAAAAGGCAAGTCCCCAAATGATGTCCCGCCCCCCTTAAAGGCTTTGATTTACAGGAGTGCATTCATTTGTTCTTTAGTTTATGTGAGCGCAAACGGCGGACACCATCGCGCTCATTTGCCTAAGCAAAAAGCATTCTTATTGCCGGAGTTTATGTGGTGCTTAAGCGCCCGCTGTCCCATAATTCCACACAAGCAGTGCAAATGTGTATGACGCGCGCACCGCGTGGAAATGCAAACAGTCGTGACACTTTTACATTACTGGTTACATCGTCACGTTTGGAGTATAATGAGATGTTAAATGTTAAGATTTGATGGTGAAAAATTTGAAAGTTATGTAGAATCAAAAATAAAACAAATTGACCAGTCCTTCTCATCCCAACTTCGACATGTTCCAACAATTCACACTTTCCAGACCTCCATTTTTTTTCTCCAAATGACAGGTTTTTCACCCAAAATTTCACCATTCATTCGCATTGGCAAAATCAAAATTCCATGAACAAGTGTAAATGCAAATATTATAGCAAGGCTAGACTCTTTTACAGTACCACTTGCGTTTTGTTGCATTTGGCGGATAATAAGATTTTCAATTAAGATTTTATGGCAACCAAAATTACAGGTTTTTCTCCAAACGTCAGGTTTTGCACCCCAAATTTCCCCAAACAAAACTAAGTAACACAATGAAACAATACTCGTCAAAGAGAATAGGCGGGATTCAAAACGTCGAGCAAGTAACGAATAACAAAAGCGGAGTTTTGCGAGGCTGATGGCCCGGCAGCACAAGTTGCATGCAATCTCCGATAACGGGCGTAAAAGCAACAAAGGCAAGCGGGGACGAGAAGCAAGCGATAAATGACGTATCCTCCATCCCGGCGGTGTAATAACGTGGCCGTTCATCAGTCAACCTCCGTCCACCTTTCTCTCGCCTCATTCGCACTTTTTCCTCTCTCGGGACGAATCACTGTAGAAGACGAGCGGGATTGATCGAGCGGGACCGCGCTTTGATGTTTATTTTAGCTGCGATGGAACGGAGCCGTCCCCTCGATAAACCTGGCCCAGAGACTATACCTTTGCTAGAAATGACGAAATGATATGGGACTGTCGCTTCGACCGACGGGGCCACGTGTTTGGCCTTGGAATTCTTCTGCCGTCTGCCTCCCTTCCCAAATCCGCCCCTGGCGTTGAATGACTTTATTGTGGTCTTTTGGCATCTTTGGCAACGTTGGCTATTTGTGGCAAAATCAACTCGAGCCGGGTTACGATGAAAAACAATGTGACGATGTCGCTGCCTTCACAATGTGGGAAATCTGAAAAACTTTTAACCCGCAACAAATATATCATTTACAGTTATGAACACAAGAAAATATAGAGACTTCAGGAAGATTATATTTACTCTGTTTTTCTATAGTGTTTACATGTTCCATCTTCTTTAAACGGTAATACAGATAATAGCAGAATTTGTATTTGTATGCATTTGTAGCAGAATAGGTAATACAGATAATAGCAGAATTTGACCCTAAAAATAAGGGTTCGTCTTATTTGGGGGAATTACGGTATCAAGGCCGCCGTGTTCAAAGGCATTTTGGCAAAACAGAAAGATTTGCAACATTTCCCCATTTGTCACAGCAGTGCACACATGCGAAATAGAGAGAAAAGGTGATGGATCATCTGGTTGGTGGCATCCGTCAAGCGTGCGCTGATTTATGAGCCTAATAACCAGTACGTTCGCCAGCCTGTTATATATTTTGGGGCGTTGTTGTTGCTGCTAGTTTTGTAGAAATACAGCAGTAAAACCAAAAAAAAAAAAAAAAAAGCTCATTTTTGCCGTTTTCAGAAACACATAAAAAAACCTAAGCGTGCTCTCAAATGAACCGTTTGGGACTTTGGGCAGCAGCGCTACACTTTGCTGATTAAAAAAAGGCAGCAAAGGCTGTACCTGTTTACAAACGAAAGATAAACATGTTTAATACACGCAAATGGACTAAACACTGACGTGCATTCGGGGCTAAATCGTGAATCTGAATTTTTGCAAAAGCCAAATGGGGACATTTAAACATCCACTTTTTTGGACATTTTTAGCTGTAGAAAAGGTCATCATTTGTCATTAAATTACTTGTTGTTCTAGCCATTATCCTTTAGCCTAACTCTTAAAAAATCTGAAACAAATTGAAACAAGTACCTAGGATTACATGTCTCTTAAAAACGTAAAATTATGTCTTTGGGATTGAATGAGTAAGTTTAACAACTTAACTTATTTTTTACATACACTGGACTCGAACTTGAATAGGACTTGGACCTCGCAGACTGGGACTTGACTTGGACTGGGACCTAGTGAACTCAGACTTGACTCGGACCGGGACCTAGTGGACTCTGACTTGACTCCCTCAATACAAGGGATGTAGAAATCACGTTTATAGAAAAAACAAGCCTTCTTTATTAACTTAATAGGAGCTTTTTAAGAATCGATTTGATCTGAGACAAGCTCCTTTTTAATTTCAATATAGGTTGGGAAAATGCGGTTTCACACTCAGCCAACTTTCCAAGTGACTAATGGTTTTCTATTTGGGGGTAGTCGCTTGCCCCGAAAGCTCCCAGAAGCTCCCCTGCTAAGAATAGCCAAAAGATACGCATAGAAAAGCACATCATAGGCAAAAAAGGCCCGCTTGTCAAATAATGTTTCATATCAGGTGTTCTCCTTCGTGTCTTCTCTTTTTGCATTGTTCGTTGCTGACATAGGTGGAGGCTAATTTGTTTAGAGTGGCACGGTAGAAGGACGCTGGAGGTAATTAATCATACTCTCTGTTGTGCGAGTGCATGTTTCATGCACATAACTGGAGGCACGGTCATCCATCAAGGCGGCCGCGGCGCCGGCGACGCGCGTTGTTTCAGCCCAACGGGCCATTGTTCCCGCAGCGGCCGCCGTCTTCAACGGGACAATTTGTCTCTGGGCGCATCTCAAACAAGTGGGGGGCTGGAGTCACGTGCCTTGACTCCAACCAGGTTTAACATTCGCATTTTGGAATTTGCGACTTTGGGGCTAAAACTTTGACGTCACTCAGAGGAACTTTATCTGTAAACCCCGACTTTCAACCCCCGACTCAAGCGACAACACCAACCCGAGCATAAAATCCATCGCCAGTCCAACACCCAGTCCAACCCGAATCCTTAAACTTAAAGCCAAAACAGATCTTTAATCCCGAAAGCTAAATCTAAAACCTAATTCCAATTTTCCAACAAGATGCCACTCAGCCTAGAAATTTGGGTGGGTAAATCTAAGTCCGACCCCAGAGTCCCGGCCCCCTGTGAGGGACTAGTACCTCACCCCTATCCCTAACCCGAAGCCTCATCCAAATCTTATCATTCACCCCAACCAACACCAGTTTTCAACTAAAACCCCATTTCATTTTCAACCCTCACTCAAGACCCCAACCCCTGAACTCAAACCTTAACCTCATCCCAAACCCCCAACCTTCTAAAATCAACCCAACGCATAGTCCAAGCCTCACACTAACGCAATCATACAGCTAAATCTCAACCTAACCCAAAACTCCAAGCCCTAAAGCCCAAATCAAACCCTAAATCGTGAACCCTGAGCCCACACCCTGCGAAGGATCCCGTCTTCCGTTCCGATCGGTCTTCTTCACTAACCCGCGCCGCGTCGTGCTCATCAACTTTACTCGGCATTATTTCATTTCCCGCTTATTAGCCTCATCTGTCTTCGATTGGCGCTAAACAAAGCAATCAGGCGGCACGCTAGCGCTAAGTAGGTAAACGTGTTAGGACGGCTCTTGCTGCTTGGTTTTTCTTTGTTTTGTTTTGGGCGCTAACCGCTCTCGTCTCGTCTCGCCCGCCAATCTTTCATGTGGATTTCAAAGCTGGCTGGTCCGCAGATAAAACAAGGAAGCGTAGCATCCACGCAGAGGGAGCCAATTTCCTCGTCTCTTGTGAAGATTAGCCGGGGCTCGGCGGAACGTAGGTGCGTTAAAAAGCCTTGCCAAATGACGGCACGCGGTCGGGGGATTCCTAATTATCTTTTTATTGCTTTGCATGTATAACGGATACCCCCGTTGTACGCATACGTCTACATTACACCCAAGATGGAAGAGGAACAGGTGCATCTATCCTACTTTCTCTGCAAACCAACAGGATATTCATATCAATAACTTCGCGTGTCATTTGAATATCGATGTAGTTATGACTCGCACGCGTTGGAAACTTGCTGTTGTTCCGCGTTTCACGCGTATTCATGTTATTATAGGAAACTGAGCACCGCTGGGGTGCTCAATTTGGTATTTCTGCTATTTTCTATGTTACCATGAAGAGGATGGACCAACAGTTTGGTGACAATGTAAAAACTATAGCAAAACAAAATGAATCTCCTCTTAGTCAATTCTTCATATTTTCTTATGTTCATATTTGTAAGACATATGTATTTCAGATGTCCCACATTGTGATCAGTTAGTGAATGCCTCGCCCTTGTAATGTTGTTTTGCCTTTTCCTCATGATGCTCAGGTTCATTTTACCATATATACGCCAAGTTGTGCACCGTCCGTGTTCCAACAACGATTTAATGGTATAGTATACCTTTCTATGTTGTCAAACCGGTGGTCTCTTAATGGAATCAGCTGGAGACATAACTTGTACATGATCCTAACCGCTTTAGTAATATTCCTGTGCGTGAAGAATGGATTCGGACGTTGGTTCAGTCCGCTCGCTTCTTTTTCTGAAAAAGAATGCCGTGACAACCTCAGCTAACACGAGCTGCTATTAGCTGCAGCAGGCAGTGGCTGCTAACAGCCACCTAACATCCGCCCTCTAGCTCGTCCCTTTTCGATAATTATTGTAAGAATACTGCCGATATAAGAATGCACATCTGTGCGTCAAAACTGAATTACATTATGCTGTTCATTTCAATACAAAACGTTAATTAGATGTAAATAAGGACTTATCTATGCTAAAACTTTGCATATGCTAATATATAGCAGAGGGAAATGCCTGACTCAAACTGCTAACGAGCTAAACGCCTACAAGGCAGAACTATATAACGCGCTGAAGGTAAGAGGTAACATTAGCTAGCAAGTTATTCTTAGACACAAGTTGTTGGATCAACAAACAAACTCATTTTGGGCACCTTAACAGAAATGACAACTTATAGACACTCGTGGGGCACGTTTCACCGTGACTGCTCTCAACTCAAAGCACATCACCCTTCCTCACTACAAAATGTAGTACCAACAGCGGCCAGAGGCGGCGCCAGAAAACAAAGATCAAGCCAAACGAAGCGCAAATGAACGATCGGTTAAAGGGTAAACTAAATCGGTTACAAAACATCATTATTTCGGGTGCGGCCCATGCGGCCGGGTACCGGCTTTCGGGGACCCTAACCCAATGACTTGCTCATGAATGGCATACGGCGCTATGGCTTCGCAGCCTTGATGTGACGGAGCTCAAGGGTAGCTCAGCGCTCCGGCCCCCGCCAGCGCCCATCGCCGCGGGTCGTACACCTAGAGCCGACAAGAAGGACACAAGAGCGCCGGGGCTAACGGCGTCATTTCATCCGAAGCCGGCGTCAGCGGCGGCCACTTCAGAGAGGTCCATATCTCCCCGCGCTGGGGATTAACGCTCGCGGGGAAGCGTCACGCCGGCGACGGCTAATTTGGCATCAGCGTTTTAGCACAAGGCTTGATTATGCGCGGCTTTAGATGAAAGAGCGCATCCCGCCCCCCCCATCACTTGTTTACGGAGCAACCTTCGAGCTTGGCGCCAAAGTGGAAGTGGCGGGGTTCAAACAAAATGCCTGCTCGCTAATTATCTGCAATTCCTCATCAGAGGAGCCTCGCTCGCACAACCCTTACATAGCACATAAACAGTCTTTTTGCAACAGACCCCATTTGCATAATAATTGCCAGTTGGCCGCGCAGGACGTAAATAACGGAATGACGCCGGCTTCTTAAGGAGTTTGCTAGTTTAGTGCTCGTCCGCTATGCGATGATGAGCGCTTATTATGAGGGACGGAGCGGTCTTTCTCAAATGGGGCTCGTCCACTGCCAGACGATTAAAATGTATGCTTGACGCCCGTTGCAGTCAGTGGGTCTGAATGAGAACGCTTTTTGAATGACGGTAAAAACAGATTTTTGACGTCTTTAGCCGTCAATGGCAGTGAATGATTTAACTTATTTACTGATGGTAAAAAGTGATAGCCGCTGATGCCTTTGAGGTAACTTGCTGTATTTCTTGAGGATAAAAATGGATTTTTGACGGTCAAAGACGTCAATGGTCCTGAATGAGTGAAGTGATTTCCTGACGGTAAAAAAGGAGTTTGGACGTCCTGGGCCGTCAACGGCAGTCAATGGTTGAAATTATTTCCTGACATTAAAAACAGATTTTTGCGGCTTATAGCCATCAATGGCAGTTATTGCTGATTTCCTGATGGTAAAAATGTATTTTTGACATCTTTGGCTGTCAATCGCAGTGAATGATTTGACTTATTTCCTGACGATAAAAATGGATTTGACGTCTATAGCCGTCGATGGCAGGGATTGATATCACTTATTCCCCATAGACGATGGCAGTGAATGAATTTACTTATTTACTGATGGTAAAAAAAATATATTTTTGACAATCATAGCCGCCGAAAGCACTGAATGAGTTCCTTTTTTTCCTGACGGTACAAAGACATTTTTGATGTCGATAGCTGTCAATGGCAGTGAATGCCAATTTTCTTTTGGCGTTCCGCTGAAAAGTGATGAAAAGCCAACTTTTGATGGCGTCTTGGTCTGAATGTTCAGTCATTAGTGCGGAGGCCTTGTTAATATTTCAACATGAGGGTTGGTGGCCACTTTCCCAGAAGCTACTTTCATACGGAGGACCGTCAAAAATTTCCGAGAAATTCATAAAAGTTTCAGGAGCTTCCATACCTTGAGAAGTGCACCGCAAAAAAAAAAGGCTCCACTCGATTTTTTTTAAGTCATTACTCAATGATGAAGTGAATTATTCGAGGGGTTTCAAAAAGACTTTGTAAATGAAAGGTCACGTGAAATCATATCGGGGTAGGTGAAATTTTAACAGATTTTCTGCATGTAACAGCAACTCAAAATTGTTTTTAAATGCCATGACCTGTCATTCTACTTTTTAAATTATAAGCAAATCAATTGCAACCTGAGCACCTCCACCCCCCAAAACACAAAAACTATTACTTTTGTTCCATTGTGTGCGTGTATATATCCATAAAAATATATGTATGTATGTATGCATATTTATACGTAGGCTATGCATGAACTGTGAATCAATAAGCCGTAGTTAATGATGAGTAAAAGTTGTAGAAATCGGTGGCGATCCAAATTGGGCCGGCTCAGTCTGGCTGCGCTACTTTCCACCTACATCAATGCTCAAAGACTAAATGTAATGGAATCTAGGCGCCAAATGAAAGATCTGACGCGCAACAACAAAAGCAAAGCAAGTAACAAGGAAGAACAAGTTTAACAGCGTTACCGTTTGCGCTAATTAGGAAAGGAAATGAGGAGGGCCCTGGGCTGGTGGGAGGACCCCTTTCCCTTTTTATGAACTCCCGCGGAAAAGTTTGATTGTACGCCGGCATGAAGTCGAGCAACGGGTTTGTTTTCGTTGGCTTGTTAACATTGAATTTAGCTTCAGGGGCTAGCATTGCTTGACTATGGCACTATTGCTACTTGTAAATCGGGGAAGCTTATTTGTGGTACGGAGGCGAGGATTAGCACCAAAGATGAGTGTCTCCGCACCTTGGAAGTGAGAAGCCACTCGCGAGATTAGCGTTAGCGCTCCCACTCGCGGCCTCCTTTCCTTGCGATATCCACCTTGGCATGGTGCTATTTCAAATGAGTGCAACTGTTGGAATTCCTGCCAAGAAGATTTTGCAAACTGTCGATGACGGTTAGCCAGAGGCTGAGCCGCACTGTAGTTGTTTACGTAGTGGACATCGGGCGCTTAAGCCTCCTGCGCTTAAATGAACCCAAAGATTTGAACCCTAGATTTTGTTGCTGTTGTCTTTTGTTTTTAGGACAGGTCTACTTTGAACATGTCTGTTTTGTTCCTCTTCTCGAGCTTCTGAAGCATTTTGTCACATTTTTGACTTTTCACTGATACGAAAACAATGATAGAGTTCACTTTGTTTTGATGTCCGAGGAACACACGAGGATTTGAATGTATGTGTCCCCAGTCAAAAATGATGTGGGACGCAGGGAGATGAGAGCAGCGCTTGTATTTGAGGAATTATGGTCATCTGAAAAAACAAACAAACACACCACGAATCTGCAAATAAATGTATTATTTTGAGTCCCGTACAGGTTCGTGATCGACCGGTGGCACATTCCGACTCATGTACGAATCGGATACAGACATTTTTGCAGCGCTATTTCATTCCCGCCCTTCTAGAAAAGCGGGCGTGTAACTTTATTCTTCATAAACAGCCCAAGTGCGGCGCCAGCAAGAAAGCCGCAAGCTGGATTGCGGCTTGCACACGTCTCCGTCTTTTTCCCGGGGAATCCTTTATCGGCCCCGAGGCCCATTTCCAGCCCCCGCACGTATGTATTATTCTGCACGCCCCCATCACGGAGCCCCGATGAGCAGTACGCCTCCCCCCCGGCGGCTCAAGTTCTCCATCGTCTCCCACCCAGCGGCGGCGGAACCGCCCGGGCGGGTACCGGGACGCGGCGGCGGGATAATGCCATTGGACGCACTCCCACCCGCTTCCCGAGCTCACCTCGGGAAACGCATGAAGAGCGTACGAGACGGGCGGGGCTACAGCTTCTCTACGGAGGAGTGAAGCTGGATTACTCTAGAGAAGAAGAAGAAAAAAATGACCCACTCAGTGGAATGACAGGATGAAGATGGCGAAGGGCCTACGCAGGTTTGGAGTGGGAGCGATCTGCGGAATCCTCTGGGGATCAAGTGTGACGAGCTCAGACGGTCACTTCAAGACCCCGTGATTGGATGATGCTTCAAAACGCGGAGCGCGGAGTTTGGGAATTTGGGAAGAGGCGGCGTGCCAGACGGAAGGCCTCTTCAAACGGTAAAAACCGGAAACAAGTGCTGGTTAATCGCCGCAGGTGAGCGCCTGAGCAAAACACCGCAGACGATTTTCAGATCGCTCGCGTGGCGCCGAGTGGGAGGCGCGCCCGCAAGGGACGGGCTTTATTTTTGTTTGTTTTGTTTTTTTCCTGTGCATTTGGGGGATTGTACATCTCACATAAATCTCTTTGGAAACTGGGGCACATCTATTTGGAACATGTAGGACCAGCAGCAGGTGTACCTATTACAAGTAAAACTTTGTTTCCGTGTCTTTGCGCACTACACTATATCATAATTCAGCAGTTTACGTTTCCGGTATTGCGCGGGGTTTTATTTTGCGCCATTAGGGGAAAAATACCGACGCGAGACAAAAATAAAACAGTAAAAATGACTCATAAACAATGCTTACTTGCTCTCTATAAGACTCGATGTATTATAAGGTGCAGTCTCAATTGGACAAGTCTATTTTGCTAACCCTATTTCCGTATCAAGTATAGGGTCCACTGGATTATAGGTTTATGATAAGTGATACGGTGTACTGATAATTAGAGGAAAGTAGTCCAAAAAATAGCACACACACATTTCAAACCCATTGAAATAACGTGTGAAATGTGTTTTTTCACCGTGTTTTTCAGAATTCTAGACGCACCGTATTAGAAGGTGCAGTCTCAATTGAACAGGCCTGTTTTTGAAATCCACTGGGTTATGGCTTCATTATAAGTGATGATTATAACAACACCTTATATTATATAATATGAAACGGAGTTATATTTATTACATATAAATACAAATATATATATATGTATTTTTCTGACTTGTTATATATAACAAAAGTCAGAAAAATACATAATTCTCAAACGTATTAGTATAATGAAGGTCCAGTGTTAAATATCTTTTTTGTTTTCGAACCTCTTCATTATAATGACAAAAATTGTTGTTTTTTTAGCATTTAGCCTACAAGTGCACATAAACGTACTTGCGAGTACGTTGGAAAAGGTTAAAAACCTTCCTCACATCGGCAGCTCCGCACGTCCGCATTAGTCGGTCATAATGCGCTTTGTTTTTCTGCCTTTTGAAATTGTATCTTTATGAAGAACAGGATGACAAATGGAACGTAAAAGGCAAGCCGAAGGACGGCGGCCGGCGTGAGAATCAGTCATTCTTCGCCCCTAATTGCACACGACATTTCATTTGGGAGAGCGGCGTGTCATTTAATCAGATGTATCCTCCAGTATCTAATTAGTCAAGGTGAAAAATAAAGAGCAGGAAGATGCCATTTGTATTGCGGCGTTTAAACGTGGAGGCACGGCCATACGGCGCGGAGTAACGCAGGATTTTGCCGCTGTGAGGAATCGGGGGGGCGGGGGGGTAAATGTCATCCCCGGAGCTATTTATTGACACGTCGCCCTCGCAAATAGAAAACTTCTGGCCGACTCCTGTCTCCATTAACAAGCCACCCCCATTAACACCAAAGCCGGCTTGATAAATGACACGCCTGACATTAAAAAAAGGGAAAAAGATTCCCTCCCCCCCTTCAGAAACGCAATTAATGTCAAGTGTAAAATTGTCAGGGTTGTTGAAGCCCGGGAAGTCTGGCTAATATGCCTCATTAGGATAATAAAGGCTGGCACTCTTGAACGGGGTCCGTCCGGGCTCCGGTGCAAGGCGAGACGTCAATCGTTGGCGCGCGTCCCATAATTTCCTCTCCGTGAATTCCACGCCGAGACTATGACGGCGTGGGACTCCAACCTCCGGGCGCCGTTCCGACATTAGCGTGCACCTGGCCACGGCCCGGACCTAATGAGTCACGTTTCCCGTCCATGGCGTCGCCACTCTGGAAGGGGCGCGCGCCCCCCGACCGCCTTCCGCGCCGCCGCCGCCTTGGCCGGCGTTCAGCCGGAGCCGCTGGCATCGGCGCGGGCCCTAATGGAGTTTGGAGTGTGAAAACACTTAACGGCGAGGCGGGTTCATTTTGGAGCCGCGCGAGCAGAAGACGTGCGGCTTTCATTATGGCTAATGTCCGAATAGACGCGGCGAGCGCAGTTACGCTTTACTTTCGGATAAATAGGAACAGCGGGGGCCCTTCGAGCGGAGAAATTGTGCAGTTATATAGGTTGGAGTACACCCGCCGTGCTCTTTATTGTCTCGGGTTTCCCGGCGTCGACTGTTTTCCAAATACCTCGCGGCGCTAGCCAATTGGATTTCTTTGTTCCCGGGTCGGCCTAAGTATGAAGAATTACAGCGCTAGACAGTCCTCACGCTTGGGAAAACAGTGACTATAAAGACGAGGGTTGGGAGAACGGGTCTGAAAGCGCGGCGTCCCGCTTCCGCTTTGTTGACGTATGCTTGAGACCCACATTTGGGATGACCGGATTTTCAAAGAAAAGCAAACAAAACAGAGGCGCTGCGGAAAATCAAATATGCAATAAATTCTCAACAGGTACTGTGTAAAAAAATGGAATCCCTCATCAGTCTAGAGACCAGGTTGTGATGGGACTTAAAATTTAGGATGCCATCTGGATCTTGAGCTTCAACATTGGAACTGAACCACCAGAAACACTCAGCTCATATTCAGCCTGAGCGCAGAATTTCTCTACTTACTAGAGCTCAGTCAGACTACATTTCCCATGATGCTTGGACACAGAAACTGAAAGTAGTTCTTTGCATGACAAAATCGCAGAGCCTCCTGACTAATAGTTGTGGAAGAGAATGTAAATGGAAAATGGAAGGAACTCCTAAGAACTCTTGGCAAATCTTTGAGACTGAAACAAACCCTGATGAACCCCATTGAGAGACGCAGATGCTGATGCACGTTCACGACAGGTATCGGGGTTCGTTCCAGGTCGTAATTGTTCTCGGGGTATATAAGTCGTAATCGTTTTTTGTGCGGCAAAGAAATGTTGCCAATTCGCTTTCAGAATCGACTTTCAGAATGTCATGAGAACGTTTTAAGAACAATTCTGATGTTGCACCAAGCCTGATGAGGTCAAAAGAGCCGCTACCGTTGCCGACGGTCGCCAACTTTCGTCCCTCAGTGGGACCGGGGCTTAGGTTTCGGAAAGCCCATGGGCTTTGTGCCAAACAGATCAAGAAAATCACTTGCTGCATCGATCCTTAATTAGACAAGCTGAAAGTGGCGGCAAAATTGCAGCATCGCGTGCCATGAGTTGTCTGCCGACATCAAATTTCGACCCCCCGAAAAACGAGCTTCGCCGCAACTAGGACGACTAATCAGAGATTAAAGACTTCATATGCGGAGACAAGCCAGGGGTCAGGCGACCAGCGGCCGTTTCCTCAAAAATCAGAGCCAAGCGGCAGCGCCAGCCCGACGGCGTGGCATTAGCGGCGCGCTGGAACCCTTTGAAAGGGAGCGCTCCGCTTTCTCTTAACGCGGCAGGTTACCGTGGCCGCCAAACGTTGGAAAACATCAAAAAGCAAACGAGCGAGAGGAGCCAAGATGGAAGGCGGACAAACGGCGGAGGCTGCCAGTTGGAAAATCAGGTACGGCCGTAGGAAAGCCGTTCCCTTGTCGCCCCGGCTACGGCACCCTTAATCCGGTGTCGGCCGCGACGGAGGCCGGCCCCGTGGTTTATACCCGCTTTGATCCTTCAGACGGGCGGCCGCCCCTGCCGTCTCCCCGGGCGAGGGTGAAGGATTGGAGGCGGCGGGATGGCGGACGCCTCCCCGAGCCCGCAGCCAGCTTCTTTAATGCCCGCCTGGCCGCAAGCCGCTTCTTGACTTCCCGCCGTTGTAATCGACGGAAACGGCGAATGGGGCCCCCCGCGAGCCGCCTCCTCCAGTTAGGAAGGCCGCGGTGATCCAAAGTCCACTTGGAGACGCCATCTGTTTGGCCCCGGAACCTGGGCGTCCCATGCCTTCTATTGTTGAGCTCCGTCAGATGACGGGCCAGGACCCCGGCGGGGGACGCTCCGTCAGCTCAGTGGACGGCTGTGTGTGTGTGTTTGCGCGCATACGCGTGTGTGTTTGTCGTGGTCGCAGAGAGGCCAACGATGAAGGCCAAGCGCCGGCCCGGGCGGCCGTCTTTCAATCAAAATTCTCAGAAATTAGAAATCTAACTTTAAAAAGAATTTTGAGAGTGGAAATTGTGACGCGAACATTTTGACTTTAATGCGAGACTTTAATTCCTAGATTTCTCACATCACTCCGAAGTCTCAGGATTTTGAATTCTGACAAGAGATTTTTAAGAATGAAGTCCGAATGCAAAGAAGAGTGAACACCCTGACTCCAAAATGAGAATTCGGTCAGAACCGTGACTATTTTAAATTTACGTGAGAATGCGGACTTGCAAGTGAGAATCAGAATTGTCACACGCGCTAATGCGTGGCTAAGGCTAAACCCAGCTGCTAATTCTCAGCTAACCTGCGGCGGATTCTTACCATGAGCAAAGGAGGAACACGTTCTTTTCTGAGTTGGTGAGTAGCATAAGAACACTTGAGTCATTAGCTTCCCTTTTCCATCGCAGGTGCTTTAATTGTGTACTCGAAGCTTATAAAATTGCACAGCTATGGTCCTCATTGTTCAAATATGATTGAATTTAGAAAAAAATCATGACGTGCACTTGACTCTTTGGCAAGAAAACGTAATTACATGACAAATTTGGACAGTTCCATTGTGTCCATTTATTACTTTAATTTTTGACCGACAGCCCGCATGAAAAAAAAACCCCACCAAAAACGACGTCCTCTCATGGGGACGCTATTTCTGGTCACGGATGTCTTCCGCATCATTTAGGCCATTCTGTTCACTTGGCCCGCACGAACTTTTCTTCATCCCATCATTAATCCCGCGCTTCATCCCTCATGGACGTTTTGCAGACGTTTAATGACGGAAGAAGACGCGCGATAGCAAAGCGCAACGTCCGCGCAGGCTTGAAAAAGCATTTTTTTACATTTCACTTTTCATGCATTTTGCAGCGCTGAATAATTAAGAATGTTGATTCCCTTATCATGAAATATTAATGTGGCGAGGATGCATAATTAAGTACTTTAATTCCAGGATTTCTGATGCTCTCCTTGTGTAATTATCATTTGCCGGTAGACGGCTTGAATATAATGGGAGGAGACAATCGGAAGACGCAAAAAAAAACACAACATACTTGTCGAACATTCCGCTGTGTGAAAAACACACTTTGTGATTATTGAAAAATGTGTATGAGCGATTAAAATGCGTGACCAACAAGGTAAAACGGGTAAAATGCTGCCGAAATGCTTTTCCAGGATTGATTTTATTTCTATTGGCCTCCGTAACCTTTGCACCCTAATCCTAAACGCTAAACCGGCGGTATCCAAACCGCGGCCCAGGGACATTCGTGGCTCGTCACACACATTTCTGCGAAACACATACACTAAAAATGATATGTTCACGTGGCCTGTAACGTCATTTAATATAGAAAAAAAAGTTTGGTGGTGTGTGTGTGTGTGTGTGTGGGGGGGGGGGGGTGTCTTGAAGTTAAAAAAATAATAAATAATAAACACTTCATATAGAAGAGTAATTTCTTGCTTGACACTTATGTTTACAAAAAAGAATACATAAATAAAAACTCATTTCCCGCATGCATCCCAAAGGTTTGGACATCTGCAATATGGCCACACAATAAACTCTCAATTTTCATTCTGGGCAATTACAATTCTAATCCATTTTAATGGAAGAAATAAACCAATCATATAAGCTGAAAAACTTGTCAATTTGAAACCAAATCCTGTGGAAAATATTCAGACAAAAATAATGAATAATGATTTTAAATCAGTTTGATCTCAAACTTATACATAGCCTATTTATTTTGCCATTATAAGCAGTAAAAAAAAAAAAAAAAGTAATATTTTGTCTACGATTGATTAGGTGACTAAATGATTTTGCATGTCGAGTTAATATCTTCACACAGACGTTTTTCTACTTGCTGTCGCCCGGATATGACGTCACTTGTGCCTAAGGCTCACGCGGTGGCCAATCACGGCTGGCCCGTTGGTCATGTGACATTCAACTATGAATCATCCTTGACGATCAGCTTGGATGAATGAATTGCTTCCAAGTCAATTGATGGTCAAGCGCGCAGCCACTCACAAAGGAAGTTGTTTGATGGTGTTTACCTACTGCCGGCGCAAAGTTTAAGCATGCGGCGTGCAATAAATCCTCCGGACGTCCATTATTCATAGCATAATGGCCACCATCTATCATCCAAAGCACCAGATGAATTAACTGCGGGAACCGGCTGTGATTCTCTCAAAGAACTTGAAGTTGGGTTTTGCTTTTTGGGCTGTCAAAAAAAACAAAAACGTTTTTAACGCACTATAAGGCGCACGTAAAAGGCTTCGATTTTCCTCAAAACTGGTGGAGCACCTTATACAGCGCAAAAACTGTGTCTTTTCATTTTTGGGATAGAAAAAATAAAATATCGCCATGTAAATTCTTCAGTTGTTGCCTTTGCATTTGTTAGGAATGTATTATTTACAATTAAATCTTGTTGTCGTGTATTTGTTGATGCATGCGAGGATTTTTTTTTTTCCAGACTTGAGTCACGCCCTCTGTTTGGGGGCATGATTGAAGGCTTTTTTTTTTTTTTTTTTTATTTCTCCAGCCAATGTAACTTTATCTCCGCTAGGATCTGGGCATCCGGACGAAGGGGGGGCGGGGGGGATGAAAGACAAGCGAGACGCTGATATGATCGCACGTGGGCTGGAAGCGTTCCCAGGTAGCGCGAAAAGCAGCTTGGGAGGGGCCGCGCCGAGACGCAGCCGCGAAATAAAAGAGGCGCTAAACTCCTCCACGCGTTAATTAGCACCCGGAGGAAGTCAAGGGAGGAAGTGGGACGAGGCTTTCGGGAGGTTACCGGGAGAGCACCCCGGGGAAGACCACACGGGCAAAAGAAAAGCAACGTTCTGCCGTCGGCTTGCTGAAATGTGCCAGATTTATTGGTGGAAACAATGCCGGGCCAGGACTGGGGACTTTTTACCCGTTATTTCTGCTTCCAGTTCACTCAACAAAAAACTGCATCACAACTAAATACCTTGTTTATTACACAAAGTATTACCTCCACAACTTACGGCCCGTGGGCCGTTTCTGGCCCGCGAACTGTTTTTTTCCGGCCCGTGAGATGATATTGTAAAGTATACAAGTGAGCAGAATTTGTGTGTGTGTGTGTGTTTCACAATTATTCATCATGTTTGGTCAAACGTCTCATTTAGCGGCCTTTTTTGAAACAAGCAGTATATCAACAAGATTTCAAGGCTTAATACTTACAAATAATAACAAAAAAATAAATAGTTTGTTTTTGTTTTTTTAAATCACCAAAGACACGGCAAAATCTTGGCACACAGGAAATACGTAGCACCATAAGCAAAGGCTTAACAAATGATTTTTTTTTAATAGGTTCCGAACATTGGTAAAAGGTAACGATGATTTCAAGAGCCCGTTCCTATCACCTAAAAGCCCGACCCCTGAAATTCTTGAAATAGAGTGATCAAATATGTTGACAAATCCGTGGAAACTACGCCAAGATATGGAAAACTTCACGTTGCAGATAGACTGATTGGGGATCAGGTTTTCGGCTGTGACCCATCAGATCCTGCAAATGGTGCCGCACCCGCAGCAGGAGGAGAACCGTATCGCCACCGTGTCAAATTTTCTCTAATAAAGAGACAAATTGACACGTTTTAGGCTCGAAGCTTGGCGCCATTCGTCCTAAGATATGTTGCTTATATGTTTGTTCTCTCCACTTACTAAAGGCAAGCGTGGCGCACTGTACTTTTTTGTAGGTGCTAAGTGAGCGGTGGCGCCCGGCTGCTGCCGTGCGAGGGTGGACGTGGCGGAAAAAGACCATCTGTGCTCAATGTAACATTCTTGGAAAAATAAAATGTGGAAAAAAAAAAATCACTTTCATGTCACCTCGGTTCCCGCTTTCACTGAAGCCCTTTTCAGATGAAAAACAATCTTAATAGACTGCCATAAATGTTATGTAAATGACTAGAATATTTCTATTAATTCTGTTTATTGAATTATCTGGTGAAAGTAGCAACCGTATTAATATTACCGCATTTTTCACTCCAAGCCGCAACTTTTTTCTCATGATTTGAGCCCTGCGGTTTACAGTCCAGTATGGCTTATTTGCTTTATTTTTTTATTATTATTTTGTTTTCAGGAGCTATATGTTCAAGGTGCCAATTTATGGAACAATAATGAAATAGAACTGAAAAGATATAGCTGTGCTGAAAAAGAGATTTAAAAATACAGTAAAAAATGAATTATAAATGGACTCAGATCTTGTACAAACATTTTTGTCTTGTAAATTCGATATATATGACTGGATATACGTGAATGATTGTAAAAATGAATTGTGCAATGTGTTTTTATGTTCACGAAGTTCATGAAGACAGAACACGGCACTATCAAAGTATTGATTTTTAATTGCCCTCCAACTGCAATATTCTGTCGGTCTCATTTTTTCCTGCTGCGGCTTATAGTCTGAAAATAGCTGTTTATCACAATACATCGGTGCCCAAAACAAATGAAATCTAGCCATAAACTATAGCTATGGCTCTTCGTCAGAATATCCACAGAATCATTTTCAATCGGCCTCTCTTTTTAAGCGAAAACAAAATAACGGGAAGAAAGATCCCTTTAAAAACTGCATCCATCTACATACGGCGCGGATAAAATTCTGCAGTGAAGCTAGCGGATGGCCCGACGGCAACATTTCCGCTTTCAAGGAATAATTAAGCCTCCTATTATTAAGACGATGGGTGTAGCCTTGGTAATTATCACTTCATAGGCATTCCCTTCCACGAGAACTTGCCTTGTACGCGATTTTAATATCCCAGCATTTTTTTTTTAAATTTTGGCAGACTAATCCGGTACAGAAAAAACTGATTTGCCATCTGTGTTAATACTGTTAATCTGCTAAATATGTAGGATAATAATCAACTAAATTGGGGCAATGAGCATGATGGCGGTGTTTGCAAAGTAGCGTTTGGATTTGACAGGGTCAGAAAGCAAAGATTTTGTAGGGTTGGTTCAAATTCAGAGCTTCTTTTTTTTTGTGATGAACACATATCACCTCTAGGAAGCTGTCTGATGAAAATGTAGCTTTTGATGGCGCATTCCCAGTGTTTCCAAATCTACTGACGTTTGACGCGTGACAGTTGAAGTCCACCGCTGGGGCTACCGGAAGAGTTAGTCCACCTATTGGTGTAAGATGTGAATATTCGCTCCAATCGATTTCAAAATTATTTTTCGCATACAACTGATACTCTTAAAAACACCTTTTTCACATGCAGCTTGCGAACGTCACATGACAAACAAGTGAGCCATGATTGGTGGATGGCTTGTTTTTTTGCATGAGTTCTGAATGAAAGTGATTTGAAATCAGTTTCATTATTTTGGTTTGAATGTTTTCCACTGTATTTTTTTGAAGACGAAGCAATCCTTACGAAATCATTTCGAATGACTGAAGAAAATAGAGATTTTGATGCGAGTTCATTTTACATTCCGGGGTTCGTTTGAGTGTTTGGCGTTAATTCCGAGGACGCGGGTAGAGATTTGGCAACGATTCCCGCCGCAAGTAGGTCAGCGCGTGCGCAAAACCAAAAGATTTCCCGCCGCCTTATTAGCTACCTGCAGCCGAGACGGCGGAGGTGAAAGGAGATGTCGGGGAGGGGTGCGATTCATTAGCCGCCGGCAATTAGCCGGGAAGTGCTACGGGCCCTTTGGATGGCAAGGTTGCTTAAATATGGAGAAGATAAGAGAGGCACAGATGTAGCATCCCACACCTCGAGGTAGACGCTCGGCGGATAGATAGCAGAAGCTGCTAAAGGCTGGGATGGGCCACGCAGGACCGATCCGCCGCTCGATAGCATCTGTCAATCACGCCTCGGGCCCCGTGAATAAATGCGGCCGACGGGGGGGCGGTGACCGGGCCCGCTCGGGGGTGCGGAGGCTCGTGAGCGGTCGGGTCCGCTCCGCTTCAAGGTCACGCGCCTTATGGGTTCCGCGGGCGTCGCGACGAGGAACGGGCTACCGTCCGCTGGCCCGCGTGACGCTGTCACGGCTCAAGTTCATCAAAGCGCAAAGAAAAGCAGCGTGCTCTCCATTTTTCTCTCTTTTGGTGTCGGACTACAACACACGGATGTCAGCTGGCTGTTAGCGGCTAACAGTTGCTTTAGGGTTTGGGACGTTAGCATAAGAGTCAAGGTTGAGGTTGCCAATTGGCGTTATGGGTGGGGTTAGCATAAAAGGTTTGGGGCAGAGTTAGCATTAGGAGGTTAGCTTACGTGGAGCAGTGAAAGGCGTTCATCTCCGCTAGGAGATAAATTGAAAGTTTAAGCTTGGTTTTGGGTTTAGGGAGTTGACATGAGGATTGGGGTTACCATGGGTCAGGTGTGGGGTTAGTGTATTTGAGCTAAAGGGGCAGAGTTAGCATTATGAGGTTAGGTTACAAGGATCAGTGAAAGGCTTAAGTTTAGCGGAGATAGTTTGGAAGTTTAAGCTTTGGCTTAGGGAAATGTCATGAGGGTTGGGGGTACCATACGGCGTTATGGGTTTGGGGAGGGGTTAGAATTTGGAGACAGGGTAAGGCTGAGGAGGTTAGCGCAGCGCAAATATTTTGGAAGTCGAACCAATTGAATTTTCCCTGAACGCCAGCTCGTTCTAACGTCTATCCTTTTGTATTATCAAAGCAAAACGGTGCACTTTCCGATTGTTATTTTCCCCCCTCTCCGTGGTGCAGAAAACAATTCAACTCTGCAAACTTTTTGCCAAAAGCTCCCTCCCCTTATCTTCGCAATACCAGTGACCGCATTTTAATTGGAAAAATATCTCAAGTAATTAAAGCGGCTCCCTACGAGCTCCTTAATAAGTTAACCACACGTTTTATTGAATGGCCGGCAGGCCGATGCCGCCATGTTTTAGCCAACCTGTCCTTGAAGCCTTTGTGCTAAATCTCCAACATCTTTTTTCACGTTGGCCTCCACGACCCGAGAAAAAGAAAAAAAAAACGTAATTCCCTTTAAGTTTTGAATGTCTGATTAAGATAAAGCCAAGCTTGCAAGCTTGTGCGCTCTCCTTGCCGAGTCTCTTCTGGATCCAATTGTGTTTGCTTGGGAAGCGCCGCAGATAAAAAGGGAGAGTCAATGACTTCTCTAATCAGTCGGCAGGGGCGATGCTGGAGAAAGGGGTGCGCTCGCCCCACTGGGACCGGGATAAAAAGCTCTCTCAAATTTCGCCATACTCTGACTGACTTGGCAGAAGCGTCGTTCATTTTGACTGTGCGAGATAACTAATACAGTAACTACAGCATTTGTTAACTCATTCAATAGCAGTGACGCATTTTTACGATTTTTTTTCCCCAAGTCAAGACATTCAATTCCTGATACAAATATTTTTGTTTGTTTTTAAATGTTAAATTTTTTGGCGAAAGGAGGGTCTAAAAAAAGCTAGGAATAAATGATCTTAGTAACTGATTATTTTAGGTAAAAAAAAAAAAAAAAACTACAAGTGGTCCATTTCTTTAGGTATTTTGCCATATTTTGCGCACTACATGGTACACCGTCAATAAAGGGCCTAGTTTAAAACTGCTTTCAAATTTAAGGCGCACTGCATTATAAGGCACATAGAATAGAAGCTTACAGCAGTGGCTGGACTTGCATTACGCATCCACTAGATGGAGCTGCGCTAGCGGGAATCGAAACAAAACAGATAAGTCAGTCAAACGTTATTAATAGAATTTTCATTTCAAAAGGTCAGCAGTGATTGGCTGGCAACCAGGTGAGGGTGTACCCCGCCAGTTGGGATAGGCAACAGCATGCCAGTGACCCTTGTGAGGACAAGCGCTTGAGAAAATGGATGAAAAAATGAAATCGTGAAGGCCCACCGCTCTCAAAACATGCAGAAAAAAAAAAGTATGAGCTGAATTTGGGGCGCAGGCGGCCAATTGGCCCCCGCTCCCCATCAAGCGTTGATAATTCACCTGCGGTCACCAAGCGTCATCCGGCATTTGCTCACTCATTTATCTGAGTCCGAGTTCATCCCCTCAGCCGTTAGCCCGCCGCGCATTCGGGCCCGAGCGGAATCATCTTCATTAATTGGAACGGCGCTCCGATATGCTAATTACAAATCAGAGAAAAAGTGCGACGGGGGAGCCCAGACGCTATCGGCGGCGAGCGCTGCCAGCTTTTGTTTTATCAGCAACAAAAGGCGCGAAAAAAAAAAAGTGGCTGTTTTTGCGTGCGGTGAACAATGTGTGTCAACAATTAGGTCAACGTCGGCTTGAGTGACAAACGCGTTGGACCGGCTTGGCTCAAAAACCACATTTTTTCACTTGGAAACCATTTTGGAATGCTCCTTGAAGACTTGCCTCCATCTGGCCAATAACTCATTGAATGCCGTTGACGGGCGTCAAAGATCCATTTGAAGTGGGCTGGCAGCGCTTTGAGTTAACGGACAGACAAACGTGCGTTTAGGGCTGTGACTCGAACCCTCAAAAAAAGTCAAGTGAAAAAGACCTTTGCAAACTTCTGCTTTTACATCAGAAAGTTATGAGCAAATTATGAACCAAATCCGTTCAGTGATAATGGTATCGCTTAATTGATTCATTTTTTTCCCTACTAAGCAAGTGGTCCCCAAACTGCGGCCCGGGGGCCGCATCCGGGCCGCTTCCACATTTTGCCCGGTCCCCAGAACATCACTAGAGACGCATTTGTTTCGACAAACTTTTTGTTACAAACTGACCCAGCTGTGTGTGTGTGTGTGTGTGTGTATCCCTTAAATTGTAAACAATCTCTTGGTTTACATTGTATAGCAAGCCCTGCTTGATAGAGGAATAAACCACAAAGTTGGAGATCCACTCTTCAGATGTTTTTTTCTAAAAAAAAAAATCTTCCCTCTCCTTTTATGAAAAAAGTTTGACTCAGCTTGTGTCGCCTGTCTCCAGTCTCTCTTATTGAGAATCCCGACAGCGACGAGACCAGAAGCCGCGACTTTGAGTTTTTGCGAGTCGCTGCAAACGTCAGGGTGCCGTCAGCAACCCTTCCCCCCAAAGAAGCTCGGCGCCACATCGCCCCATCCTGTTTTGCCACGCGGCGCTGTGATAAATGCCCGAGAAATATACGCTCAGTCGGTCGCGTCAGCGAGGCCGCCGCCACCTCGCCCCTGAGTGCTTTTGATTTGTCGTCCTGAAATTTGAGCCACCGTGCCAAAAACATACCTGTCGCGCCGACTTTGCATGTCACAGCTGAATCCTTTCACTGTCCTTAATCCTCGGAGCAGGACTTGGAATCTTTTTTTTTTTTTTGCGGGCTAGGAGCGGATCAGCACCGGTAACATCACTGCCACGTAAGTGACGACTCCGCAGGCACACTTTTTAAGAGCTTTACAATCGAGGAATGAATCAGTCAGCAAGGGAAAGAAAAGTACTTGCCACTGCTTTTTTTTTTTTTTCCCCTCAAGAGACCTTGAACCAGTTACACAAACTAATAGTGCATGCTCCAATACAGCAAAGGCGTATTGCAATAGGTATTCAATTGGGCAATGTTTGTAAAAAAGAAAAAAAAATCTTCTATGGCATGTATATAAAAACAGGATAATAGAATAGAAAACCTTCTTTTGAAAATACGCATATACCCGCAATGTCTGCAAAAGCGACATTTGACTCTATAATAGACGCTTGACTCAGCTTGTGTTTTTTGTCTCCGTCTCTCTTATTGAGAATTCTGAGGGTTGTCAGAATTCTGAGTTGAAACCCAGTGAGAATTCCGAGAAGTCCAAATTCCGAGCTAAAAGTGAGAATCCCATCAACCTTTTTTCTTCTCACTGTCCCTAATCCTCTTCCGTGCAAAAGAGACGTTTTTAATCGCCAAATTTGTGTTTTATATGAAAGGGCGCAGCAGCCAGCCGTCAAAGATTTCTCGCCGCCGACCGCAAACTATTTGAAAAGGAGAGCAATCCTTGGATTATTCCAACACAAAAGCTTCATTTGCTTTTGTGGCTGTTTGTTTCTTTGAACGGGGAGCCGAGCGCGTCTCGCCGCCGTATGCAAATTTGGCGCCGGAAAATCCGCGTGGCTCGCCCAGAGCCTCTTATCCTTTAGCTTCAATGGCGACTTTGAATGCGCTGCCGGGCGCCATTTGCGCCGGGCCCGCAGATGCCAGAAGTGTTTCTTTGCCGTCTGCAGACCCTTTTGCAAGGGTCTTTTTGTACTCCAAAGCAGAGAGCGTTTCAAGGATCGCCTTTAGTTGCAACTATGCGGATAGAGGCACCTGGACATATTACATTTCTTTTTGTTTGCGCTTGCCGTCGGAAAATGAGAGCATTCCGACGGCCTTTTGCCGCACCTGCTGCGGTATAAGGCGCACCGGATCAAAAGGCGCAGCGCATTATAGGGTGCATAGAATAGAATCTACAGTAGTGGCTGGGGTGATGTTATGCATCCACTAGATGGAGCTGCGCTAGAGGGAATAGCAACAAAACAATCTGATAAGTCAAGAAGAATGAAGAATGAGGTGAGAATGGGAAAAAATACGTCTTGATTATAGTTAGTTAAAAAAGTAGATTTCCTGCAAATAAAAGATGCGCTGTGCATTGATGAGAATCCGCCATCATGTCAAAAACTAAAATGTAAGCAGAGCTGCGCTGATATCGGATGCGCTCGCTCGCGTCCACAGGCACCATTTTGAACAATGCTTGACTACCTGCTTGGCTAAAACAAATGCCTTGTGCCTCCCGTCTTGAAGCTGAAACCCAACAATGTCCCAGGGCCACCCTACCCACCCCCACCCCTTGTGTGTGTGCGTGTGTGTGCGTGTATGAGGAAGTGGCAGCAAACAAGACATCCATCACAATGACAGACAAAACAAATTAGAAGGGAAACAGAACCTTAATATGTCAGCAGAGCTAATGGTGTCAGGTCGGGGGACCGGGTAAAGGGGGGGGACATGAGGCCTTGCCCACAGTGGCATACAATCACCAAGTTTGGGGGGGGGGGCACATTTGGTTACACACTATTAACATTGCATCAGAGCAAGATTCATAAAAGTCCGTTACAGTACGGTCCACAGCGCACAGGTGACCCCCACCCCCCACCCCCATGAATGATGCATCGTGACTCCAGACAATAAAAGTGTAATTACATGCCTCGGGCTTTGGTGGCGGTGCTGCCGCTGCCGCTGACAGGTGGCTAGAAATGAGGAAGAAGGGATTACCTTCACTTTTCATCCAGCTCTGGCAGCGTCACCCCCGCCCAAAAGGGGGGTGGGGGGGGGGGGGGGGTCACCTTGGATGAGAGGCCATCATTTTTTACCAGTCATTAAACCCCTAATCCAGCCCGGGTGTACACACACACTTGATCTCATCACTCACCGCGCCCCGGAACTCGGAGCGCTGGCCCCCACGGCTGCAACATAATCCAAATCTCTTTTAGACCCGGATGCCTTTCTGGATGGACTCAGACCTGCTATTGGAATATTTTCATCAAATTTACAGATATATGACTTCAACCTGCCCAATTTTTGCAGGGTTTACAAGTCTTGAATTAACCTGTGCAACTTTAATGGGATTCATCGGAGTCTATTTTAAGAGTTTACGCTAGTCTTGACTTGACCTGTCCAAATTTAGTGGGATTTAGGGTGAAGTATTTTAGATCCGCCCAATGTTTGTAGTATTTACGGTAGTCTAATCAACCTGTGCAACTTTAATGGGATTTACGCTAGACTATTTTAAATCTGCCCAATTTTTGCAGGGTTTTTTGCTCTAACTTTTTTTTTTTCATTTGTGCAACTTTTGTAGGATTTTATAGGCTCTCTTTTAGGACACACAACTTGGGAAGGTTTACAGTAGGCTCATTTTAACGGTCACAATTTATGGAATCCCAAAGATGTTTTAGCTTTCAACAGTCTTGACAATCAATCGCAGGTACGTAGTTTTTGTTCTTCAAGTTTTAGGGTGAATGAGTTAATTGGACCAATCAGATGTTAAGGTCTTATCTTTTTGGACGCTCTTCGACTTTGGGGGTTGGATTGCGCCGTTGGAGTTCACCGCCATTTTTTTTCTTTCCCTTTTATACTTGTCATTGGAAGAAACGACGCCGGACATTGGGAGTCATATCCTGCTCTGCTCTCCAGCAAAGTTCATCACGCAGTTCTTGGGACTTCGCTTTTTGCCGGGCATCAGCTGCAAGATTGCCAAGATCATTTGCTTATACGCACGTTATGCCGCATTTGCAAGGCAAAGCTATTACGCGCCGTTAGATGGACGGCCAGATTGTTCTATTGCCCCCCCCCTCCCCCGTCCCAGGACAGGCGAGGTAAGCATGATGAATCGGACAATAAACGTTCAAATGCGCCGCTCGCCACTTTTAATGCTGATCTGAATATGGCCTGCTGCCGATTACCTAAAAAGTCATATTGAGGGAGCTTACGGGCGTAGGAGAAGCTAGATACGCAGGCGTGTGTGTGGGCCTGTGTCAAGCCGCCTAAAATTGACCGATGTTGGTCCAACCGGATTACCGGAACAAATTTGATAAATAAACCTGATTTCAAATTTATTTTAACAACATCAGCCAAAAAAAACCAAACCATCCTTGTCCTGTCATGTCCTTGTTTTACAGACGTTAAGAAAAATCCATGAGTCACCGCGACCGACACTATTGTAAAAATGTTTCATCTCTATTATTCAAAGCAAAAGCGAGAATGAGGCGATTTCCTTGAACCGTCGCCATCTAAATGCAAACACCGACAGACCGGCACAAAAGAGCGGTAGGTAACACCGTCGCGCTCAAACAAGGCCATTTACCGTGCGCTAAAGATGGGCCGCGGTGTGTGGAAAATTGCAAAAAAGCTTTTCATAAGCATAAGAGGAAAGAAAAAAAATATATTTCAGACTTCTAATCCTTCAAATGTTTCGATCGCGTACCGTGGCCCATTTTTGCAAGCGCGACTACCTCTCGGGGTCAAGCCGATCCCGGCGACGTCCCGATAGCGCGCTCGGAAGCCGAACGTAACCGATAACGCGGCGGCCGTTTTAATCAATCAATCTAAGTAATGAGAAGGGGAAGTTAATCCATTGTTCCGCATTATTGGACTGCAAATGAAGGTCTTTGGGGTTAATTAACTAGCGGGCTAAGGACAATGTTAATATAAAGAGGCCCTCGCGCCCGGCAGGTAAGAACGCGCTTGGGAACATTTCCAAACTGGAAAGTTGGAAGCCTGAAGTTGCGCTACGGGGGCCAACTTTTTGCTGACGGGCAAAAGTTCCCAACGCTAACGACTGGAAAACGTGTCGAAACGAAACAAATGGTCCCCGCCTCGCATTTGATTAAAAGTCAATCGCCCAAATCCGGCATTTCCCAAGCCCGTGGACCAATTAATTTCATCGTCATCGACTGCAGCGAGGAATCCTTATTACGATGAGCTGACAAGATGATTGGTGACCGTGCGTTTATGCCGACAGATGACGTGGAGGAGAACCTTCCGCTGTTGACTTTTCTTCAAAAGTCAGAACAAAATAAAGTTCAGGTCGGAGATTTTCAAGAGCAAAAATGATTCAAATCGAATCCGATGACAAAGCCCGGCCCAAAAGGACTTCTTCCTAACAAAATGGCTACCTACTGCTCCATTCCTTGTCCTCCTGTGATTTGCCCGACATTTTCTGTCAGCTGGAGACAGAGTTGCTTATCTTTTCATTAATCGGGATGTGGTGTAGTAGGATCCAGAAGCAACTTCCTGCGCATAGTTAATTTCCATTATTTATTGACAAAAACAAAGCAGGATCGGAGGGCGAACTTCCTAAACAGTCATGTCTAGGAAAGTACCCGTTATAATCTGACAAAGATTTCACAGAACAAATTCATCTTTTATAGTAGACTGGGGAGTCTCCAAAATACTTTTGAGGCTACTGTCAATTGCGAACTTATCTGATTTGATAACAAAAATGCAGAGAATACATTCCTTGCCACTTTGTGAGTCCCTTTTGGCTACGAAAAAGCGCTCCAAGTCCTTACCACGAAGACGTCATGACGGAATTTCAAGTAGGACTCTTTTGCCTTAAAGTTGTAGGCTCGTCACCTGTCTCTCGACAGGACGTCTGTTTCATTTGTGAATAATTTGGCTACAATTTGGCACAGAGGTGGCGCCCAAAAATAAAGATCAAGCCAAATAAAGCACAGATCTAGAACCATTAAAGGATAAACAAAATCAGTTCCAAAACATTGTCATTTCAGGTGCTGCCCATGCGGCCCGGTACCAGTTGACCCACGGACCGGTACAGGGCCGCGAACTCTCAGTTGTGGACCTCTGGTTTATAGGACACAGCTATACTTTTGGAGGAAAAAAGTGTGTCTAATATATGGGGAATTGCGGTTTGATTTATTGTATGTTGAAAATAAAGATTTCAATCAAAATCTAATCAAGAGTTACTCAAGCGCAAACTCATTCATTTATTTGTTTAACTCATTCAATGCCAGGGACGTTTGATCACGTTTTGAAGAGTCCGAACATTCAATCCCAGATACGTAAATATGAAATTGATACGTACGTACTTTAAGGACATTAATTTCTAGATACATAGGTATTAAATCGATACTTAAGTATCTGGGATTGAATGTTGATTGAATGAAAAAAAAATATGTCCCTGACTTATAACCGGAGCTGTTTTTCTGCTTTTTTTTTCCCCCAGCATGTCAAGAGAGCAACCGCTTGCACTTAATTCAAAAGGAGAAGGAAAAAAAGCTGCACACTAATGCAAAATGCAAAGGTTGCCTTTGTAGACCGTCGTAGCTTTCTAAATCCCCAGCTTCCCATAAATACTGCACCGACATGCTTCTTCTCACAAGGGAAGGTTCAAACCGCATCACCTGGTGTCAAGAAAGAAAAAAAAAGGAGATACAGCAAGAGAGAATAAATGTTGCTTTTGATTGGACATGAATGCCGCGGGGTCGGAGACTTCGGAAAACTCAATCTGATCCCGTAGATTTTTCACCGCGCTAACGAACATACGAGCTGCGAGAAGTGGAACGGCTGATCTGTAAACAATCACAGTGCAGCTCGGCCTCTGGCGGGCGCTTTTGGCAACATGTCGAGCTAAATGTCAGGGCGCCCAGCAAGGGAGAAAAAAAAACGTGACTTTTCAGTGGCATTTAAATGCGATCTCAGATTGCGCAATAACAAACGCCATTGGTGCTTCGATAGCGTCATCGTTAGTGAAAGTGCATTTTCCAGTGGAAGCCATGCAAACGAGCCACTTCCTCAGTAGTCGTGTTGAGTGTGTTTGAATTTCCATGTCAAGAATTTCGGAGCCGTGTACCTGTTGAAGTGGACTGTATTTTCCACACCTATAGCCATCAAAAGCTGGCAAGCGCCTGAAATCCGATAAATCGCATAAATTCCTCCAAAAGCTCCATCTAGCGGATGCATAACGCAACCCTAGTCACTAATGTAGCTTCTATGCTATGCGCCTTATAATGTGGTGCGCCCGATACATGAAAACAGTTTTAAAATAAGCCATTGGAAAGTAGTAATTGTCAGTGTAATACACCTAAACGTGTCTTTTCGACTGACACTAATACCAAAATTGGTGGCAGTGAAGTGTATTGATGTGTTTGCTTACATGTGTTAGCCTAACGCCGCTTTTTTGCCGAGCAAGATTGCATGAAATGTGACGACAAAAACGAAAGGTCCGTCAAAGGTCGCTTCCGTAACGTGCCCGTTTAAAGAAGGAACTAGCGTCAGCCCGATTCCCCGGAGCAAAACGGATGCCAGTTTCCGGTCTGCACCCACGACGGGTTAGCTCAAGTTAGCTCTGCGCCTGTGTGTTTCCTGTCGGTGCGGCGGAGCATTTGGAAAAGCAATGGCGCCTCTGCGCCGGAAGGGGCTGTTGCCTGACACGCCATATTGGACAAGACAGTAACACGGAACATTTAGAGGCGGACGGCCAGGGTGCAGCGCGGCGGCCGGGCTTCGCCAGCTGCGATAACGATGTATAATTTAATTGAAGGCTGTGCTTTTCTATCCTCCATAGGACTCAAACTGTTCCTCTCTCTCGCCTATGCATTATTCAGGCTAATGGTGACCCTGAAATAGAAAAAAAGCTTCTTATCTCTTTAAAGTTTTATTGCAGAGAGCAAAGAGAGGTAATGCGCTACGTGGGGAGAACGGATGAGTCAGAGTAGTTTGGGGCGCGGATAAGCTAGCTTCGGCTTTCCGATTCTGACCGCCGACGACGTCGTGGTCCCGGCGACAGGTGAGGAACGCAAAAACGCTCGGTGTTTGCGATGATGTCATAATGATGATGTCGTAATGGGCGGCTCGCTCACCAATGCTGCGGCTATTAAACAAACCCTCGATGGCGTTTAGCTAGACATCTTTACTACCGATTTACACGTTGGAAATGGGCGCTAAATGTCTGTAGTTTGCCCTATCTGCTATACGTGCCTGTTTGTTGTTGTTTTGATTTTTTTTCTCATTAAAACCAACAGTTTTAAAAACTCAGACCAAAGTGTAAACTTGATGCCGGATGGAGATGTCATCACTCTACTCCGCAGGTGTCAAAGTCAAAGCCCGGAGACAGATCCCATCCACCACATCATTTTATGTGGCCCACAAAATGCTGATTTGATTTCAAGTTTCTGGCTCAAACACAAAACTTGCAAGTTGTCTTCAATGTTTATCTCCTTGCAAGAATAAATGTGCATAAGTTATTTACACTTTTTGTATCGCAAAACATTTATTCGGCAGTATAAACTTGTTATATTATGAAAGGGAAAGTTTTCTGTGAAAGAACGTTGCCTTTGAAAGAAGCAAGCACGAGAAGGCAGATGACTCATGCAGCTTCAAAAAGACGGGAGGCACCGTGACTTAACTACAGGACAGGACACCCGAGCCTTTTACAACAAAGGACAAGATTAATTTATATAATGTGGGTCTAATGACAGCATTTAAGCCATGATGATCTTTTGAGACGATGTCGACCATTACATTTTGGGTCCAGTCGGGCGCTGTCAGGTGGGCAACGTTGAAATTACTCGAGTCAAATTTTCTTTCCAGAATGTCACTGACTTCCGATATCCACACAATGCTTCTAATTTTATGAAAAATGTGGATCTTCTGTCCAAAGCAGATAATGGGGAACAAGACAAAATACAAGAACCTGGGCTAATTGTTAGCTCGGCTGGAGCCTCCAAAAAATTCATTCTATAGCACTCTATTTTTTTAAATGATTTTTGATGACTTCAGTCACGATACCCTAATATTTGAGAATCTGGCTTTTGCGAGGGAAAAGCAAATGTTCACGTTTAAAAATACCTTCATCTAAATTTTTTACGGCAAAACGTGTTTTCCGGCCCCCCCGTCATCTCCCATCATCTGTAGAAAGCAAGATGGGCGGGGGGGTTGCGGGGGAGCAACCACGCATACGTAACAAGGTAAAAAAGGCTAGGTCCTCTATGTGTGATGAAAAGTCGAGCTTGGGCGCTGGGAAAACAGTCGGGTCAACAATTACCCAATTATGGGTGGAAAAAACGACGGCTCAATATTTGGGTCAGTTGTTCAAAACAACCTACAACATTGTGTGATGATACAAATCTTGGGTCAGCATTGGGTTTTTTTACCCACAATTGGGTCATTTGGACCCAACGTAGCCAAAAAAAAAGGATTTTTGCTAGTCATTCGCCATGATTGTTGAGCAGAAAACAACCATTTGCACTATTCTTGAAACAGGCGCACATGTAAACTATGTAAACAAAAAAGCTGTTAAAATCTTTTGCATATCTTAAGTAATTGGTAACTATTATAAACTTGTCTTGTAAATCACCCTGCAGGCAGCCATTTTTCTAGTATTTAGCAATTTCAAAATCTTCAGATTTTAAAAATGACAAATTAATCGAACGAATTTGATTTATTACACAACTCTAGATGGAAAGTGGAACTCTGGTATTGTATATGTACACCCATATATATATATATATATATATATATATATATTATATACTGTATATGTATACATACACTCTTTATATATATGCGCGCAATGGCACCCACAAGCGTGTTTTTCAAAAGGTGTGGGTGTTTGAGAAAGTGATTCTTCTTCACACACAAAAGCTTAATTATGATGCCTGCAAGAACGGCAGGCTTACTTTGTGCCTTTCGCCCTTTTCAATTACCAGACGGCAACTTTGTTATTCATCAATTTGCCGACTTGTAATTACTTGGAATAGGAAAAACAAACAAACAACAACAAATAGCTTCATCGTGTCAGCAGTCAAAAAAATGAGTAAGAGTGCACAGCACGTCGAGGCGGCAACGGTGTGAGTGATTACGCTCCAGATACACAGCGGCCCTTACTGTACCCCCCCCCCCCCAACACCACCCCCGCCTACTGCCCGAAGCCAGCTGAGATAGGGGCCAGCAAGCCTGCGACCCTGGTGAGGATAAACGGCAGATTTTGACCCCAAAGATAAGGGTGCGTCTTCTACACACATCTTATATTTGGAGAATTACGGTACCGCACGAATATACATGTACCTTCAAAAGATGAGAGTTATTCCGTTTTGGTAGAGTTTTCAACACTGTCGCCGAAATCCCGGTGCGTCTTCTACCCGGTATTATAGAAAAAAAATCACAATTCAAACCCTAAAATTACAGGTGCGCCTTATACAAAGTTGCATCCTACATTTGGGGAATGATGGTGATGAAACACACCACCCATCACGCCGGGGTCGGCTTTTGTTCAGACGCCGGTATTTCTGATAAGCAAGGTTTAAAACCATGCGTTGGGCGTGCATCGTTGCCTCCAAATAACAAGCGGCGCATTTTCACGCCCATTGCATCAGCCCCAACCTTTGGCGTTCCGTCTTAAAAGCCCCTCGGACTTGAAAGGTGACAATAAAGTTGATGGTTTCTATCTCCCGGAGAACGGCGGCTGTGATCGGAGCCGGCTTTGAGGAGGAATACCGTGCAATCCCAAAAGCGGTGTGTCATGACCGGAAGGGGAGGGGGGGGGGCGAAAAAAAAACAACTCCCCGCGGCTATTCTGATCATTTTCCAAATTGAAAACTCACCGCCGGCGCCATAAAATGTAACAGACGCGGATCCTGAGCTAAAGAGTAAAAGCCGTTCTCCGTGCGAAGAGTCAAATAGCTGCTTTACCCCCCGAAGGCACGGGTATTGTGGAAGAGATGGCGATAAGGACTCGTTTGCTTCACAATAGCATCGAAAATGCTTCACAATAGCATCAAAAATGCTATCAATGAGATAAACAATATAGAGAAGAAAGAGAGTTGCACTCTAAAGTATCAGGATGTGAGGTTTACCGCATCATCTAACCGCTGCGCGCGGCTCATCTTTTGTAAAGTTCATTTTTTATTGTGTTCACATTCGTAATTTGTAGATTTGTTGCGCGGAAAATTAAACGTGTTTTAGATTTCCCGCATCGTGAGCGGTCAGTGAACGTCTCGCCGGTGTAACTAACACCCAAAGTTGTGCAGCATCCGTGTTCCACCAAGTTTATCATTGTGTGTATATGCCAAAAGACGAGTCATAATACCTTTCATATTCTCTGACCGGTGCGCACTTAATCGAATGAGTTAGTGATTTAGTTAGTCATTTTATTTTATTCAGACACACAATTAACAAAATGTTTACAGTTTGAGTATGAATTCAAACAGTGACTGAAAAGGCACAGGATAAAAGTGCTTATTGTTAAGTCTATCCTAGCTGATCTGGAGACATTATAAATTTTAGTAATATTCCCGTGCGTGAACAAGGATGGACTCGAACGGTGGTTCCTCCTGCTCGCTTCTTTTTTTACTGAATATACTGCCGTAACAGTCTCGGCTAACGCGAGTTACCGGCATTTGCTGCTAACAGCCAACTGACGTGCACGCGTTACGGTAATTATTCTCAGTAAGAATACAGCACATCTGTGAATCAAAACTTGGCTCATGTTGCTGACGGATCAAGTTTCCTCAAATAGTGTCAGAAAAAAAAAATCACATTTTTAAACTGCCATTTATAAGACGCATCCATACTTTCAGCCTTCATTTTTTGGTAAAAAAATAAAAATAAAAATCGGGGCTTTTATTTGGGGAATTATGGTAAATCTTCCATTTGTGTGAGCAAATGCAGAGGACACTTTGATGGTTTTGTTCCCGATATTCCATTTTTCCACCGTCTCACAACTAGAAATGAAGCAATCCGTTTAGGGTGAGAATTGTTTAGATGCCTTCATATATAGAGATCTTACAGTCTGCTTGGGACTGCGAAGGTCACTGACCTCTATTTCACCAGACGCCGCACATAACTGGAGGGTCACACTCCGACCGCATTGGCCCTAGATTTCAAATCATTCATCACAACCAGCAACCACCAAGTCAAAGTTTCACCTGACGGAAATCGAATCAACATCTCGACCTACTTCCTATGTTAATTCCGGGAATTAATGCGCCACGTTCCGCAAAAGATTCTCTTTCGTTAAGCGAAATTCCGGGGTTACGAAATCTCAATCCGGGCGCGAGCTCCAAGTCATTAGGGCTGAACATGAGGACGCGGCATTTGAAAAGCGCAGGGGCGGAGCTGGACGCCGTCAAAAGTGGCGAGGAATCATTAAAAAGACGGCGGTGGCCACGGCGGCTCTTTGAAGACGCCCCGAGATCCCGCTGAGCGCTAACGACGCCGACGGGGCCGCATCGCAGCCTCCTCGCCCAGATTAGAGGGTCTCTTTAATCCGACAAAGGGGATTAAATCCTACAGGGGGCGGCGAGGGGCGACCGCTCCCGCCGAGGAGAGTCGTTAACTCCTCCGCGCTCACGTGGTCTTTGAACCGAAAATCACAGGTCTTAGACATCCAGCATGGAAAGGAAACTTCATAGGAAAGTGCCAAGTAGTCTGAAGACGAAAAGTCAAGGCCAAACTATAAAGATGCAGTAGTCGCCAAAGTACCAATTTCCACAAACGGAGAAAGTCCAACGTAAGCAGTCCTCTAGTTATGAACAAGTTCCGTTCTTACTCTGGCGATGTACCCCAGATTTCATCATCTGTCGGAATTAGTCTTTAAATTACACGTACAAGTCAAGCTCTCTTCTACGGCGACGCCCCCTTTTTTACTACAATTTGTGTGGATTTCACAAAAACGCGATTATAAGTCTACACCTGATTTTAATGGTTAAATAGAAGATGGCTGTCCAATTAAAACACATGGTGTGTGTTTGTGTGCGTGTAATGAAAATGACAAAATTAAGATACTTTTAGACATATTTCTCCATTGTATATTGAATAACGTACTGTTGTGGTCATGGGGGGGGGTGCAGAAATGAGACGTACGCAGGCGCGAGGCAATGTGTGCGCGCTCGTTTCAATGCTTTGTTTTTTTTCTGACACAGCTGAATATTAATTTTTTGAAAACCCTAAACGTCATCATCACTATCTGACAACAAGTAGCTCCTCCTGTTTAAATAACGTAGGTCCTCCCATTCTTCCGCGTCATTTGTCCAAACATCCTTGTTACTCTGCCACGGAACCCGTCCAATTTGTTTGAAATGGAGGTCTTCGGAGATGATTTGCTGATCATCTTACTTGGGATGTTCTTGACCAAAGTGACAACTGTTGTGAGATCACAGCGTGGAACATTGTCCTTCATCTCCCCCCACCTGCTGACATCCATACCAGCTCGTTCAAGCACACATCCGAGGACCGAAGGAGACAAGTCAAGCCGTCTTTTCCTTTTCATAATGTGTCAAAGTCCGCCAGAGAAATGAGCCACTCATCCTCGTTGTTGACAACAGAGGCAATAATGCTCCTGGGTCAAATTGACCCCAGTACATGCAATTAAACAGCCCGGAAAAAAACAAAAATAATCACAAACAGCTGAGCGTGAACTAGTTTCACGACGCAGCAGGTGATGCTATCTCTCAAAATGACAAATATTGTGTTTCATTGTTCAACTGTTTCAGAAATGAAGAAAATTCCATTTAGATCTAAATGGCGTTTGTGGAAGTTCTCGTTATTAACTCCAATTGCAAAACGTTGCATGGCAAGCTGTTAACCTTCCTATTGCAGTCATATTTTTTCAACAATGTTCCTGAGGTCAAATTGACCCGTTATGTTCAATTTTGAAACAAGCAAAATACAAAATAAAAGCAGCCACAAGATCTCAGCATGAACTCAATAACTTGAGTTTCAATTATGACAGAGCAGGTTATTTCATTCCTCTTGGTTTAAAGGAATGTTTCATTATCCAAAGATTCATGATCCAAAAATTGCATAAACTCATCGTTAAGTCTGATTAAGAAGTTTTTGCGAAAGTACAGGAAGAAGCTGACTTAGCCCTCTTACCGCTTTAATACTTCAGCAATTGGGTCAAATTGCCCCAAGTTTGTTCAATTTAACGTGCCAGAAACAATCACAGTAATCTTACCATTAAGTAACCGCATTTGTAATTGCAAACAGTCACCAAATTATGACCAAGCAAGTGATGTCATGCTGCGGGAAATGCATTCTTGCATCTGGGTCAAACTGACCCACGGAAAAGAAATAAAATAAGAATCCATTCAGCACTTTTTATATCTCTCATCGTTAATTCCAATTGCCAAACAGTTGCCAAAGTACACCTGACCATCAATCCTCGATGTTGCCGGGTCATTTTGACCCGGGGTGTGAAATTATGTATTTGAATGTAACAAATTCAAAACTTGACACGAGGGTCAAAAAGTCTGCCCAGGCGACGTCAGCCTTAGATCGGTCCCACAACATCCCACCCAAGACCAGCTTGCAACACATCAGAGAACCCGAAGAGAAAATAATCAGAAAGCGTCTCTTACCTCCCTTGTTCCATCTGCCTTTGGTCCGCGCCGGGTAGGTTGCCTCGGGACATCCGGACAGCACCAGCAGAAACAAAACAAGTTCAAAGGCGGGAAGAAATCCAGACGTGGAAAACATGTCCGAGAGTTGCCGGCGGGCGGCCCGAGACACTCTCACATGTCTCCTGGAGCGGGAAGCCGCGCGGGTGCCGGCACGGGTGGCGCCGGTGTCGGCGCTTAGGTCTCCGGCTCGCCCAGCATCCCGCCGGTGCCTGCGCCGGTGCCTGCGTCGGAGCCGCTCGCCAGCCGGGGGCCGGTCCTCAATGGCGCTGATGCTTCATCCCCGCCGTGGGCCGAGGAGCGTTGTGGGAAGCGATGGGAACGCGCAGCCCGCCACGCCGCCGCGCTACGCTCGGCGCGGTGCATCGGAACTGCCGCTCTCAAGCATGCACACGCCCAACCAGCCGGCCGGCCACCCGCCCGCCGCTCTCTCTCTCTCCGCCGCTCTGTGTCGCGCAACGCCGCCGCCGCCGCCGCCGCTGCTGCTGCTGGAATTTTCTCCCTCCTCTATGACTCCAGGGGGAATTCATTCCACAGCACTCAGGCTTCCGCCGTGAGAGGTGAGGGCGTTATCCACCTCCCGCGCTCTAGAAAGGACTGGTAGAAAACCTGGGAAGCGGGAAAGAAAAAAAAAAAAAGGACTCTCAGGGGACCGTCGTGGCAGAAAAGCTCACGTTCGGGTTTATGTTGACGACCTTGACAGGCGGTGTCAACTGGATCACCTCCGGTAGTGTAAGGATTAGCTTTAATCAGAGGCGAGAAGGAACGTAAACTAGAGGTGAAGAAGCCAAAGAGCTCACCGGGATCATTTCCTGGAGATATCTGAAGCGTTTTCAACAAACTATGTCGCAGAGATTAGTGTTGTGCTATTTTCATCCAACCACCCATCCATTTTCTAGAGCCACTTCTCCTCACAAGGGTCGCGGGCTTGCTGGTGCCTATCCCAAGTGACTTCGTGCAATAGATGGGGGACAGCCTGAACTGGTTGCCCGCCCGTCGCAGGTCGCACAGAGACAAACAACCCTTCTCGCACCCAGTCACACCAAAGGACAATTTAGTACGTCCAACACATTGGAGTGTGGGAGGAAGCCGGAGTGACCCAGAGGACCCAGGCGGTCTCAGGGAGAACATGCAAAGTCCACACAGGAAGACCAGAGCGAGGTGGATTTGAATTGTGGTCCCTGAAATGTGAGATGGATGTGCTAACCGCGGCACCACCGAGCCGCCTACCGAATTTCAGTCCAATTTGTGATTTCTACCAGAGCAACCTCTTGAAGGTCTCCGCTTTTATTTCCCAGCAACCAAAAGATTTCAATTGTCATCACAGTGTATAAAATAAGAGATTATTAGACAATGCACACCATTGAAAGGCGAATGTGCCAAAACTTTAAGCGCATGTTTCTCCAAAGTAGGGATTTCAACTTTGCGACGTTCAAAGTGTGATAACTTTGTCGCTTTGTAGCTACACCCGTGTATTATATATTTATTTAAAAGGAAAACGTCATGCACATTGCATTCTTATTATAACATGAGAAGTGTCTTTGCAATGATATAATAACGTGTCATTAATTAATGATAACTTAATTAAAGGTAATGTGAGCAAATTTGACGTGCATCTCAAACCGATAAATAATCAACAGCCAAGAATTAGTTCTCCGTAGCCAGGTTTACCAGGACCCTTTACATGGGTGCCCTAACCCTAAAAACATCGAAACCGAATGGTTCCCCATACACAAAATCCTAACCACCCTAAACTTAAACATCCTTACTCCCTTAACGTAATCCAAGTCCCTTAAAGGTAACGATCCTATGCTCTCTAATTTTAACCATTAGTTAGCCTTACCCTAAAAATAACCTTAAAAATCCATTTGATAAACAATTCCCCAATCTTCTTTGTCTTATTCCTTAAAGTGCACCATTAGCCCCGGCAATCCCCAATACCCCAACATGTCAACCGAGCAAAGAGTCGGGAAACCCAGAAGACCGATCGGGGTGTGCGCAGACCAGAAGGTAGGCCCGCAATCCGTATTTGTGTTGATGACCTTGACCGGCAGGGGTGTTGAGTTTATCAGCCCCGGTGGGGTAAAGATTAATCTTAACCGGAGGCGAGAAGTCACATGGACAACAGAAGGTGGGGAAGGGGAAAACTGGATCCATTTGTGAGAGGGACCGGCGCCATCTGCTTTGACAAGCCAACGATTACTAAACGGTGCCAAATGGGCACAACAAACATTCTGACTTTGGAAAACAATCATTTCAAACGTATCACCTATCCCAAACAAATCTCTACTCGGATCCTAACTCTTAACTCTTACTTCTTAACAGTAATCCTTGCCTCCGTACCTATAATCCCACTAAATCCAGTAACAGGAAGGGTCAAACACAAACGCTTATCCCCTTTAAACTCAAAATCCAAACACCGCATCAGCCCCGGTCTAACCGTCCTGTATCCTGGAGGACTGGAGTCGACCAATTTAACCCTGACCCTAAAAATCCTGTGTCCTATACTCTCACCTCCTTGGATGCTCATTAGTCCGTGTTTTGGTTGACTTCTTTTCAAATTCTAATTGACATCACAACATTTCGACTGACTGCACACACCAGTCACCAAAATCAAATCATTCTTCCCAACCTCTCTTTCGCTTCCGCTTTTGCAATGAGAGAAATCATAGGTCAATCCAAATGGCCAAGGCTGACATTCCCCGAAACGGATTTCCATTTTCTATGTATCTTGTTGTCACTAAAGTGTTAGGGTATTTATACAAAATCAATTAAAACCTGGATAAAGTTTCATATCAAGGTTATTTAAAGTTAGTTCACTTTAAAAGAATACAAAAAAAGAACTCACTGCGTGAAAGCCGCTGCAATTCAATATTTGCAAGTGTATAAAGCGACTGCAGAGTTGAATAAGAAATATTAACGTCTTGTAGAAATAGGCAACAAATCAGTCATTTGAGAACTTTTGGTTACTATTGTATCCTAATCCTTACCACCAACATTCTTTTAAAGGAATCGTTGGGGTTAAGATTTTGGAAGGGATCGTTGGACTTTAGGGTTTGGGGTTAAGAGTTTGTTAGGAGCGGTTTAGTCATATGTGACTGTAATAAATTGAGGTTATGATTAGGGTTTTAGTTTGGGATTACGGTTTGGAAAGGGCCTCACAAAGTTTGCGGCTCATTCTATTTGACAGGCTTCCTTCAAGGTCGCAGATGTTCTGAAGACATTTCGAAAGAGTCTTGTTCAAATGTTCAAAACGTCTTTGAGACACAGAAACCAAGAGTGTTTCAAAAGAAGGATTACTGTTTCATGATGAAAACAAATGCTAGGCCCCATCTTCCTTGACACACAACAACTCAGTGGATAGGGTGTTTGATTTTTGTTGTTGTCTCAAGAACTTGTTGAAAATTTCCTTCAGACAAGAGCAGCACAACCGAACGTTTGGAGACCACCTGGCAAACGTTCGAACTTTGAATGAACCAACAGCTGACGAGATCAAACGAGCGGCTACATTTGCAGACCCTCACCGACGTTCAGCCCTCCGCGGATAGCACATTTAATCATTGTTTTTTTTGGCAAGAACGTTTTCCAAATTTCCTTGTGACAAGCGTAGTACAGGTGAGTGCCTGGTGAACATTTGCTACCTTGAAAGAACCCTGGCCGGATCAAAAGAACCGCTACCGTTGCCGACCCTGCCTTTGTCCGTCCCTGCGAGGGATCGCGCCTTCTCGTTCTTCTCGTTAGAAGAACTTGTTGGAAATTTCCCTGCGGCGAGAGCAGTCCAAGCAAAGATGGCGCGATCGTCTGGCAAACGTTTGCCAAATCGAGGGTAGAACGAGGGCTATTTTATTTACCATCGGGGCTTGTTTTCTTGTAAACTCTCTGCATGAACCCACCGATCGCACAATAAGTTGCAGGTTTAGTGTCTTCCCTCTGGGTACATCAATCCCCTGTGTTTTGTTTTTTTCTTTTCTCCTCAGCGAGATAGTGGGAACTCTTCAAAGCCTCATAACCCGGCAGCTTTGTCAGCTCCACAGCTTCTACTGCTCCCCAGTTCATAAAAGTGGCGCTTCTCACAAGTGGGTGGCTTCAACAGGCATCAACACCCTGGATTTAATGTCCTAATTACAGCTTTCCAAGCCATATTTTTTTATACGTGCGGCACAAATTAATATTCGCACACAATCCTTGCTCATTTTCTACCTGCCCAGACGATTTCAGCGTTTCGTCACGCTCTCCCGAGCTTTCCGCTATTAACAATCAGTGAGAACATAATTAATCTTTGCGCGCACCCCGCGCGAGAGAGACGTCTGTTTTTCTTTTTCGAGAGGTTTTAACAGGAACATCTGTCGCCAGCGCAAACCTCATTACTAAGAACACTCGTCACGAGATGAAGATCGTAGCCCGCAAGGTAAAAGTTGTCTTGAAATTGACTCGCCTCGGACTCCCTGCCATTTATGACGTTATTTTCAATAAAAGAAACGAGCGGACCGGACAAACGTTCGAGTCCTGGTTGACCCTAAAATTGAGTGTGCGTTTATGGTTCGGGTAGGGTGCGTCACAGGTGCAAATTACGGTATTTTCAAGTACATTCAAATGAGTTTACGAGTGAAAAATGTTTACTGCGCGCTTGCAGCTCCATACTTCCGTTCATTTTTTCAATTGCACGTTGCCAACAGTGGTTTATAGGAACGGCTTTTTAGACTACGGGATTGGGTAAGAGATTATTGGGATCCGGTATAGCTGGTGAGCACTTCAGCTAATGGCGTAGTAACTGGACCCATAAATTACTTTGGCGCCATTATTTTAAAGCTAGCCGTGTAATAATTAGCCCCTAAATTCCACAATAATCAAAGGCGGAGGTGGTTTATATGATGACGCAAGTATAGCTACACTTAAATAGTTTTGCATTGACGACAGTCCTTCAAAGGGCAGCTAGCGAGCTGATAAAAATATGTTGCTTCAAGGTCGAGATTTTATGATGGAGCTATATAAAGATCATTCGCTGCAATATGTTTCAAATGTGCTCCGTCTACATGTCTACTTGTCCAAGTGGAAGCAGCAGACGCTGTGATGTCGTGAAATCAAACTGTGGCTCGGTGTCGTCAGGCTGCCTTTGATGTGTGGGCGCCCCCCCCTTGTGTAAAATTAGCTGGCATAGACAAGAGAAATCTGGCGACGGCATAGCTGGAATTAGCATCCAGCGTCTTTGTTTTAGGTCCCCTGTGAGCCCGCGAGATTCTAAACTTGTTTTCACATCAAAACGCAGACTGAGAAAGAGACCGGGCGCAATCGTTAGATGGAGTTGAATAATTGAGATATTGACCATCCTTTTGGGAACAAAGAGCTGATGTAGATCTTGCGGTCCAACACATATAAATACGTTTTAACATACTTGCAAATATGTACCGTGTTTCTCGGAGCACAAGTCCAGTTTTGTTCCTCATTTTCAACCTCCGTAATGGGGGTTGTAACCGCACAACTCAAAACAGACCCATTATTTTTTCACATCTGTGTTTGAATAACACAAATGTGAAATAAGTAATATGTAATTTACAAGGCTAAAATGATTACAAATACATGTAATTCGATATAGGAAGAACATCCCAAGCAAGAAGATCAGCAAATCATCTGGGAAGGCCTCCGTCTCAAACAAATTGATGACTACCCGTGGACGATTAACATGGATGTTTGCGCAATTGTCGAGCAAGAAGGAGAGGGCGTCCGTGAGTTAGATGGGAAGAGGTATTTGGCGTGTCAGATAGTAATGATGACTTTTACCGTATTTCCTGCACTATAAGGCACACCTAAAAGCCTTCAATTTTCTCAAAAGCCCAGTTTTAAAATAGAGCATTCATTGAAAGTGCGCCTTATTATCCGGTGCGCCTTATAGTGCGAAAAACACGGCGGTGCCTCTACTTCTAATATACGGTCACGCTTCCGTGCATGAATATTAAAATAGCACTTCAATAAAACACTGTCCAGACTGCTATCACTTATTAGACTCTCAGGCAAAAGTATTTTCAAGTACCTTGACGAGACCACCCCCCAAATCCCGCGGACGGAAGCAAAGCCGCCAGCGTGTGCGAGGGAATGGAAGCGCTCCACATGGGTCCCGCTACGTTTGACAGCTTATCACCCCCAGACAAGAGCCCTGCGGATAAATGTGGTCAAGCGGGAGAGGAGGCCGACTGCTGGCTGCCGCCGTTGCAGCGGCGTGGGTGCAGCTCGCCGATAAGGACGAAGCTCTACTGGGCAAAATGAGACGCTCGGCCGACAGCCAGCTCCGGTTTGGCTAAACCTCTTGAAAAATTTACACACAGGCATTTACCACACTCAGCAAATATGGGTTAAAGCATGTGCGTGCGTTTTCTGTCACGCGCGTGTCACGTTTCGGAGCCAGCCAATAAGGACACTTCACGGTGTAGGCGGGAGCTCAACAAAGACAAAAGGAGTCGAAAAAAAAAAAAAAAACAGTCGCCTTGACAGCGTGAAATTAGCTTTCTCGAGGGAGTACAATGAATGGATTCCACCCGTCGCCTTGATGGAGATCTGCCTTATTTCCCACCCCCCTCCTTCCTCTTCGGCACATCTGCCTGCCCAGATACTGGATAATCTGCTGGCTGGCAGCGTTCTGAATCCCGGCAGCCCGGAATCTCACTCCAGGATGGGCGCAAACTTGGGACCGCATCGCCAAACTCATCTTCATCACTTTCCGTGTCAAAAACACATGACTTTTACAGACAATAAAAATATGTAAGAATAAATGTACATACATATTTACTCTTTTTGCGTCGCAAAGAATTGATTTGGCGGATAACCTTGTTTGAATAATCAAATCTGAAAGGAGCAAGCATGAGCAGGGTAAAAGAAGACGGGAGGCACCGTGACCTAACTACAGGACGTACATGACTTTGTTTGACTCATGAAAGAGAAAGTTGTCTGTGGAAGCACCAAGTGTACGAGGAAAGGAGACACTGACCTGACCACCGGGACGGACGGACGGCCGTTAAATTCTTGGAGAAGAAGGATATTAGCCACTGAATGAACGGATGACTGATAAGTATAACAGGGACACGCACTCACACACACCACTATTGCATGTTTCATTGTCACTTTGCTGCCGTGTGCGCGCGTCAAAACCTTCAGGGCGGCGACGTTTGCGACTAGGGCTACTCTAATGAATAGAGGGTTCGGCAGGATGTGGTTTCAGGGCGGTAGGAGATCTGGGACTGCCAACACAACTCTGTCCATTCTCCTCACAAGCAAAAACAATCCCGAGTCACTTGTCTTCCTTCACTTTCAATGAATGTTGTAGGTTGACCGAACCTGAATAAATATAAAATTCTTCCTTTCTATTTTGACCGTTTCCGGGTCATTTTGTTCCACATCGTTCTTAGCCTTCTTCTTCCATGTCATTCTGGCAGTATTTTAGCCAAAGGATGGCACACTCCTGCTATTGTGATAAAATGGCCGCTCCATGTCAAACTTTGACGCGTTTTCACCATCCAATTTTAGCTGCCTAGTGTCTTCTTTCAACGCTTTTCATTTGATGTAAAGATCACAAGAACGGACAAAATGCCGGACAACAGAGGAAAAAAAAAAACACTTTTGTTTCCTAAAAAAAGAAAAACAAATCAATTTCAGCCATTCATTGAATGCGATAGCGTTTCCATCATCAAACACGCAATTTCATTCTCTCGCTCTCTGTTTTGATGTGGCCCCCGTTGTGAAGGAATATCCGAAGCTATCCCAAACACAAAGGAGCACTGATGGCCCTTAAATCCCATATACCAATGTGGAATCGCTTTTAAGGTGAACATTTGCGCAGAAAACAACATAGTGTAGATGACATAATACGTCAAATAAACGGAATGCGGCTTGGCGCCTTTATTACATATTGGATCAGGATGTGAGCCCGGGCTAGTCCATATGCAAATGTTATGTACAAACGTGCCGGGCCCAAGCCGGGCAAAGTGCAATTACATAGCCATTACATTCCCGTACGTACCGAATAAGCGTGCGTGCGTGTGTGTGTGTGTGTGTGTGTCCAAGGCAAAAGAACAGAGGCGTAATAAGAATCCCAATGAGTTAGCGATGGTTGTCATAAACTCCGGCACGACTTCTATTTACAAGCATCAATGAAAGTGCCTAGCGAGCGATTTATGAAAGAGGAGCTCAACCTCGGTTTTTTTTTTTTGCCAAGGGCATGTGAATAACCTCTGCGCCGCTTCTTAACTTCTTGGCAGATGGACATTTTGTCTAATTGAGTGCCTTAAAAAAAAAAAAAAGATGCAGTGAGAGAGCGCGTGTATTCCAGTCGTTTGCGTCGATGGCGAAAAGTCAAGCAGTCGTGATTGTCGTGAGGGAACACTGGACTGGAGCAAATTTTATCAATGAAGATCTTTTTTTATAGTCACCGTGGGGTATCTCTTTCCTGGGGGAGGGACTTTGCGGGTTAGCGGGTAGCATTTAAGCGAGTGACTAACCTGTTAGCTTGTAAACAATAGCTGCTACCTTAGCCTAGAGCAATTCTCAATTATATTTTACCAAGTCCCCCCCCCCTGAGGAAAAACAAAACATTTCATGCCCCCCCCCACTTGCCATGCCAAACATAAATAAGATTATTATCTGCAAAAATTGTATAAGTACTGTGTACTTAAAACAGTGTCCTTTTTAAAGCAACGACTTTCAACAACTGTTTTCCAGCACTTATACAGGTTAGTATAAAAACGGAAAAAATAACGAAAAATAAGTGAAAACCAGATGCTAATCCTTGTCACAATTACACTTCACTTGCGCCATACCTAACCCCACTCCAACTGCACTCCATCCAATAAGACTTTGCGGCGGCGAGCGCTCATTTCTCCAAACACTCCAACATCTCAATTACGCCGGCTGCCGAGCCGGGCGGAATTAAGACGGCGTTTTCCGAGCCCCGCGCATTAGCCGTAAAGCAAGGTGACATCAGTCACCGGGAAGAGACGCTAACCTTAACCACACGATTACGATGGCCGCCTGACGGATGAGATAAGTCGCGCCTTTGCACAAAACACATTAGCGTTACGCTAACGCGGGAGAAAAACAAGTGCCTGCAGTTTGTTTTTTTTAATCTAATTACAAGGAGGAATTACACGTTTTTTTTCAAAATATTTTACTCGTGTACATCACTTAAAACCATAAGAATTTCTTTTAAAAAATTTGTCACTGAAAAAAATTCCCAACCAAAGTGATCAAAATATTCAAATTTTTCAATATTTTACACTTCATGTGTACATGACTTATAACCATAAGATTCTCTTAAAAAAAAATACTGTCAAAAAGTTTGGAATTAAAAAAAAAAAACTTCCCACTGAAAATTTGTTTTTTTTAATTGAATTTTTTTTTCTTGAAAATTGACTTAAATGGATCAAAAGTAAGATTTCTTGAATACTTGTATAATATCTGCCTTATTTTCGAAAGCCAATTTCATTCGAAAATAGACCTTTACAAAAATTACCAACTTTTTACAACAATTCTACACTTGTTTCTTACAAAATATATTTTTCCATCAATATTTACTTGTTATGAACTCATAATATCATTTTACTGTATATAGACTCTCAGAGAGAAATACTACAGTACAGATATTAAGAAAAAGAAATTATTTCAAAATAAGAGTTTTTCTTGAGCATATATTTACAGAGAGATCAATTAATTTATTTAGTACCAGCCCCCCAAAAAACACACAAAAAAAAACGTAAAAATACGTCTTTGGGATTGAATGATCCCTTTGTGTTTTGGGAGAAAAAAAAGCAAAAAAAATCTTGAGGATTAAAAATCATAAGGCAACCGGCTATGGAGACATCAAAGTGTGTCATTTGTCTTCTGGCAGACAAAGCAGACAGATTGAGTCGCTGGTTTGGAACAATGACTGCCGCTATTGATGCCTAGCTGCAAAAAAAAAAAAAAAAAAATTAAAAAGAAACTCAAACGAGTGGAAAGTGCACTTTTGTGCTCCGGGCTTTTGTCAGCGCCCACGCAAATCACTGTCATAGCAGTCTTGCACAAAACCGGGCGCCCTCCATCACATATGTGACATCACGCTTCCGAGCCGTCTCCATTGGCCGCCGTGAAATCCCGCAACCAGAAACACTCCGGTACAAACAAACAAAGCATTCTCATAGTTTTTTGGACTCGGTTAACTCTTTGAGCGCCAAGCGGAAAAGGCGAGCCGCAGATCGCTTCTTTTGTAGCTATGGAGAGCAACGCTGCCATCAGATGGTGGCACTTCATTACTACAGTACCCTCAATTTTATATAATAATAGCAAAACATCTTCCTAAATGTTCTCGTTTTCATGTGCGTAAATTATATATTTGTTGCGGATTAAGTGTGTTTCAGAGTTCCCGCATTGTGAGTGATCAGAGAACGCCTCACCAATGTAACATTGAATGCGCTCAAAGTAGTTTTTCCTTGCGACGTTGCGCACCATCCATGTTTCACAGAATTAATGAATGCCTGCATGTGTCAACAGACGACAATCAATAAACGAGTCAGTCGGAAATACCTTTCCGTGTCCGGGGCTTGCCGCTCTAAATTGAATCAGCTTGAGAAATCCTAACTTTTTCGTAACCCTCTCCGTTTTACTCAATATTCCTGAGCGTCAACGAGGATGGACTCGGACGGCGGTTCAGTCTGCCCGCTTCTTCGATTGAAAATGATGCAAATGATGAAAATTTGCACGCCCAGTCGGTGGGTTTGAGCACGACATGGCTTTGTGTGAGTTGGTCAAAACTCTCAAACTTTTTCAAGGCTTTTCTTTTTTTTTTTTTTTGGGGGGGGGGGGGGGGGGGTCTCCTTTGATTGTAGATGATGAAGCCAGAGTTGTCACAAACAAGGCTGTCACCTGGCAGGCACTTGCCGCTTTCAGACAAAGCCCCTCAGGCCGCAAGCACGCGCGCGCCTCCCATTCCACCCGCACGTCGGATCACTCCAAATTGAATGAGGGAAATAATAAGCTGGTCTCGATGATACTCTGCGCGCCCCCGCCCCCTTCCTTCTCCCCCACCTCCTCCTATCTCCAGTTGAAAATTGCCAGCGCAGAAGTGCACTCCTATAGAAGTCAGGTGTTTCCATAATCACATTCTCTTTCCTCGACACTTTTTCGCTCTCTGGCAGAAAACGGGATCAGTTTTCACGCGGCGGGCGGGGCAAATCGCCCGCAGCCTTCTGCTCCGCGTTCTCAAAAAAGGCCTCCCGGGCCGCCGCGAAGCGCCATCCGCGTTCATGCGACGGCTACTCGGGCGCGTCTCACGCCCAGACGGAAAGGTACGAATTTGCCGCTTGTCCGACGAGCGAACTTTCCTTGAAGGTTAGCCAAATTATGAAGGGGAATTAAAGCGGGCGCGCTGATGGACAGCCGCATTACGTTTAACAGTCCCGCTCGCCCTGATTAAGGGGACAGGGCGCCGTGATTAAGATGTCTCTGATTGTGCTGTCAATCTTCCAAATGGACGGGACCCCGCCGCCGCCGCGCTCCAAATGGCCCGGCGGGGGGGGCGCGCCTCGTCCGCGTTTCCAGCACTCGCCGGACACTAAATCTCCGCCGGCCCATCTGGAGACGGGGCGTTACGCGGGAACGCCGGGCTAGCCGTCACCTTTACGGTCGTGGGCCGGTACGGCGCTCCATTAGTATTAACGGCGGGTTGCGAGCGGGCAAATGGAAGATGAGCTCCGAGAGGCGCTAATAGCCAAGGTGGAACGCTCTGCCTTTGGCGAGGGCACGTCGGACTACTTAGGGTGTCATATGGGACCCCCCGCGGACTTACCGATGTCCCGGTTGGCTGGTTCTCATGGTCACTGTCAAAACGTTAGCCAAGCCCGTTCCGTTTAAAAACTGTAATTGCGTTTCGGGAATTTATACCCTAAGGTGGCCTGATTATCACCCGACGGGGGCTTACTTTGACAGGGTCAAAAACATAGTCAAATATAAATACCGTCATTCCCCAAATATAAGACGCACCCGTATACGGGACGCACCCTTGGTTTGGGGGAAATTCTGCTATTTTTTTGGTACCGTGTTTAAGACTTTGGCAACAATGTCAAACCAATAGCAAAACAGAAAACATTTCATCTTTTGTGAACTCCTCATATTTTCTTGTGTTCATACATGTGTTCTTGTTACATCACGCTTACATCAATGAAGTGCAAATCCATCTAAAAACCCAGTATAGCACCGTTCCAAAATAACTTTGAATGTCATCGTCTGTCGCCCTTAAAATGATACAGAAGCAAGATTGTTTGATTCTCAATTTTAGGCCCGCCGGATTACAAGGCGCACGTTCAACGAATGACCTATTTTGAAGCGGTGTTCATATATAGAGTGCATCGCATTATAAGGCGCATAGAATAGAAGCCACATTAGCGATTGAGGTTGCATGATGCCGCGCTAAACGGAATGCCAACAAAACAATCAGAAAAGTCAGTCAAACTCTTCTAATGGAAATTAGGAATCAGGACGAGTTGTGGAAAGTACTATATGAAGTGTGGGAAAAAAAGCATAGAATTTTCATTCAATTCAATATTTAACTTTTGCAGTCTATCAGACGCACCACAAAATTCAGCTATAATACGACTTATTGGTTTAGACACTGAAACAGATCATGTCCGACAACATTTCCTGACACCTCTCTTCGCAGACACTTATTAACTCATTCGCTGCCACTGACGGAAATAGACGTCAAAGAACCGTTCGGACCGGGCGAGCGGCGAATGAGATCATTTGAAATGTTTACCGAAGCGCTTCAGAAATTACGAGGCGAAAAAAACAAAGGGCACGCACGCACGCTCGACGCGAAATGACTTTAAAGCTCCTTAAACGGCAAACAAGCTGGAATTTATGACCGTAAATACATAACGTCGCGGCGAGCGGGCACGCCGTTGTTTGGTGTTTCCGCCGGAGCGCCTTTTCATTTGGATTTTCTCTCCAAACATAATGTCATCATCATTAATCAGTTGGGCTTTCCGGGCCTTAATTTGATGAATGGCCCCTCCTGCCGCGTTTGTTTGGAATGTGAGCAAACAACGTACGGACGTGTCGTTTATCAACAAAATCCAATGCCAATGTTAAAGTTCATGTAACCACGGCCGCATCATTCACCGCGGGATGAAAATGTCAAAGAAAGCCGCCAAGCAGAGGAATGACTTACACGCGCTCAAACTGACGCCTGGATTTTGGCTCGAGGCGGGGACTTGAGATACGAGCTGGATTCGTTGCGCCTCCGCGCTTGTAATTCAGAGACTTCTTTGGCACGTGGAAATATCGTCAGCCCCCAAGAAAATTGTTTTGTAATATCAACAACGCAGCATGCCGCATTTTGTGCTTCGATTCAATGAGTACTGCACTGCTCCTTCTGACGTGCACACTTTAGCCACTTGGGGGCAGTGTAACACAGAAAAACTGATGCGATTGAAGCTATGTGGCGGTTACAAATATGCAACGTGTTTGTTTTGTTCTTCGTCCGTCCAACAGCAACAACATCTCAAACAACTCGGACACATGGTCACTCTTATCTCAAGGCATCGCCGATTTACTGCATTCATGACTCGTGGTGGCATAATGGCTCTACTTTGGGGATAGATAGACAGATCGATAAATAGATCGATCGCTAGATAGATCAAACAGCCTGTTTGTAATACTCGATCTTGATAGATAGATAGATAGATAGATAGATAGATAGATAGATAGATAGATAGATAGATAGATAGATAGATAGATAGATAGATAGATAGATAGATAGATAGATAGATAGATAGATAGATAGATAGATAGATAGATAGATAGATAGATAGATCGATAGATAGATAGATAGATAGATAGATAGATAGATAGATAGATAGATAGATAGATAGATAGATAGATGGAACGGATGGACGGACGGAATTGATTTGATTTATCAGGCCAAGTAGTGCCTTCAAACAAGCAGCCGCGATGCGTCCATCTTCATGCGAGCAATTTGTCTGCATTTTGACCAAATAACAAAATGAGTGTCAATCTAAATGAGGCGTCATCACGATGGTTAAGGAGGCGCCTGCAGCAGATCGCCGCTGGAAATCTGACAGGGAGAAAGTAGCTCGGCAGCTCGGGGACAACTCCTCACCGCTGAGAAGGTGACGCCGAGGAGAAAAAGAGTGACGGGCCAGGAGGGACACTGGAGGTGTCAGCGGTGCTTTGGAAGGCCGAGAGTAACGCGGGCTGACAGGTGAACTCGGGGGTGGGGGGGGACTGAACGGCGTGCTTCCAGCCAGCCGTCAAACTGGAGCTCATGTGGCACCGGCAAAGCTCAAGTGTCAAACAAGGGTGACATTGTTGCCCGTGTTGACAACGTGGAGGAGAGGACACAAGGATGTCTGCATATGGTACAGCTGCGCCCCCCCCCCCCCCCAACTAAGCGGCTTTAATGAGCGACATGAAACAAACAGAGGAGGGCACGAGGACTGCCAATAGCATTTATTGCGCTTCGCATCCAATGTGAAGCGGTGACTTGCAAGTGATCTGTTACAAAAAAGACCTCGGACTAAAAATAGCTAAGGCTGCAGGGGGAAAAAAATAACAAGGAAGAAGGCGAGACATTTTTGATTGCCTGATCCACTTGACGCTGGAATTTTTTTTTTTTTTGGTCATAAAATGGAAAGGAAGAGTGCAGTGGTGCCAGGTTTGGAGAGAAAAATGCTCAAAACATTTAGCTTGTAATGAGTTGAAACGTTCGACAGGATTGACAGCACATTTTCCCAAAAGATGAAGATTCTTTTAACCCTTCAACTACCCCAGCAAGACAGAAACTGCGTACCATATTTTCCCCGCTATAAGGCGTATGGGAATATAAGGCGCACCTTCAATGAATGGCCAATTTTAAAACTGTTTTCATGTATAGGGTCCACCACAATATAAGACGCATAGATTAGAAGCTACAATATTGCCTGGGGTTCTGCAATGCATCCACTAGATGGAGCTGCGCTAAAGGGACTGGCAACAAAACTATCAGCTGAGTCAGTCAAACTTTTCAACAGAAATTTAGAATAAAGATAATTTGTGGAAAGTACCATCTGAAAAGGGAAAAAAATGCCTCGATTACAATAAGACTGTTTCGTTCAATGCCAAGATGAATCGAGTGTTTAAAAGAATATGAGTATGATTTGATTGAATAATAAACTTCAATTTGTCCATCAAATAGCAACCAAAAACCTTCAAATATGTTGCTCTCTTTATTTAAAAACGGTTTCTGGATTTAAATTCCAAAATGGCGCTTTCTTGCGCCTTGTCCCCATACAAATTGCTTCAAAATGACAGCCTATCAAAATTTAAAACAGTAATGGTAAAAAAATCATTTATAACTGAAATGCAGTGGTAAAAACGAAAGAAGCTACGTGACGATTATTTGATTTTTTGAAAAGTGGCGCTTTATACGAGCGGACGGCTTCCGTTCATGCGGCAGCTGGTGAATTTGACCCCTTCGGTTATTAAGCCCACCATTGAAAGCAAAAGACAGTTGGGCAGTAATTAACAAATTAATGAACAATGACAACTAAAGCTTGGGAGGCTCCCTAGACATTTGGATAGACAGCATGTTCATTTTGCTGGGAAATAGCTTTTCTACATTTTTGCTTTGCTCGGAAATAGCTTTTCTACATTTTTGCTGTGCGGACACGCTAAAAAAAAAAAAATATTTGATCCATTTTTATCACTCTTGGGGAGTGGCCATTTTGCCACTTGCTCTCGACTAAAAATGTCATCACAGTAGCTAGCTAGCTAGCTAGCTCGATCCCCAAGCATTTAGAGCAAAACCGATTCATGAACATTTTATGGCTGAATGTCCGCACTCCGAAAAGACGTAAAAACGCGCATTTGGGATTGAATGCGTTTATGCAGTGAGAGTGAGTACGGCAATTTTCTCAGGTGAGTCCCTGGAATGTAGCATCTGGGCGGCTGGGTAATGAGCGCGGCTTGTCAAAGTTAATGGCACTTAGGTGGGACTGTTTGTGGGATGCTAATGAACTCGTTGAGACACTTTTTTTTTTTTTTTTTCACGAAAATCCTTCATTGAGCCATCCCCGTTAGGGGTTGGCTCCACAAACGACTCAAACACCACAGACCATCTGGAAGAATTTGCTACGCTAACGCAATAAGTAGCCGTCCAATTGGGCGCCAAATCCCGCCTCGGTTTACAGCGTGCGGAGGTTAATAGAGATTAAGCACACACTGGTTCGCGCGTGCCAGATGTTCCTCGGTGGGCCTTCACGCCGGGATGACGCTCACGCTCAGCAAATCTCTTTAGTGGAACATGTGGGCCAGCAGCTAGCTTTCTTGACAATTAACTCATCAAACAATAAATTGGACTATTTGGAGCGCGAGTTAGCGGAGCAAAATTTTCAGGGCACCGAGGATTTATGAATCCATTTTAAAAAAATTCTTTTAATAGGAACGTCTTCAGAAAAGTGGACTTTTTAAACTGCTTGCGTTTGCATTCTGGGGCATTATGATTAACATTTCATTTTATTTTCGGAATGTGAATGGAGTAGCTAAAGCAAACGGATTTTATCCATCTCGGGGGCGGCCATTTTGTGGCCTGAAAATGACATCGTGGTTGCCTTTAGCTTAGGAAACGACCAATCGCTCCGCTCTTTTCTGAGTTTAGTCATGTGACATTGCCAAACTGAACCATGATTGGTCATTACCTAAGCCCTGCGCGATTATGATGCCATTTTCGGTCGACAGGGAGTCACAAAATGGCCGCCCGAGTAGAATGATTCAAGATTTAAGATTCAAGAGTCATAAGCATAATAATACCACATAATGAAATTCTTATTCTGTTCACTTGCCCGTGCAGACTGCATTCCATAATCGAGCGAATAATAATAAAAATAAGGTAGGCGATAAAACACAAAAAACAGAAAATTAGCAGGAAAACTGCTGCCACGTTTTATACACGGTAACATAGAAAATATCAGACTGCCACTAAAAATATCATTAAAATTTGCGCTTTGACTTAGCAAATACGCTAGCAATTACCCTGTTAGCTTGGAAATGATAGCACTGGCGCTGCATTCACTGACCACTCACAATGTGGGAAATCTCAAATGCACTGAATTTAACCCATAAAAAATATGTTATTTACAGGTATGACCACAAGAAAATGGAGGATAAGATTTCTTCTGCTTTGCTATATATTTTTACATTGTCGTCAAACCGTCGGTGCATTTTGTACACGCTAACATAGAAAATAGCACAATTTGATACTAAAATTACGGGTGTATCCTATAAACAGGTGCATCCTACAGTATATTTGCGGAATGACGCTATTTGGAATGAAAATGACGATTTACTTTGAAATTCTGCCGTGCGTGCAATATTTGGACCCAACCGCGGTCACGGCCGTTTGTTTTCATTTGTGCAGAAATGTCACCTTTCAGCTTACACGATATAGACGTCCGCTCCGCTCCCGGGCTGACCGCAGAGATTTCCAACAAACGCAAGAACAGCAAAAAAAAAAAGACAGACAAAAGTCAGGGCGGCAAGCAAAAAGCAAGCGAGCGAGCGGGCGCGATCAATGAGACGGTGAAAAATATCAAGCGTTTCCATCCGCGGGCCGCCGAGCCAGGAGAAGGGGCCACATATCATTTGGGGCCGACAAGCGGCGTGATGAAAAATTGTGGAGCGCCGTCACCCCGGAATATTGATCAGCGCTGGAAACGCCATCGTTTGCCTTTAACGCCGGCAGATATGAATGCGTTGGCGACGTGCCCGGAATAGACTGAAAAAGTGACGACCGGAGGACGGGCTTCTCCTTTCAACTTTCCCATTCGCCGTTGGAACTTAGTTCTGTTTCCAGCTAGGTTTCAAGGAGAGCTGATTAGCTAGCTTGTGGAAAAATGTGCTTTTTGTGCGTTGACTGTTTTTTGTCGCCGTTTAAAAAGGCAAAAAAGTACTTTGGATTGTTGTGTTCTGCATTCAAATTTGCGCGCTGTTACTTTGGATTTTCGCCCACTCGATCCAGTCCTGCTTTTGTTTCTTTGGATCCAACCGTGCTCTTCATTGTTACTTTGGACTTTTTTTTTTTTATGTTCTACATCCATTTCTGCTCTTTAATAATAGTTTGGATTTTTTTGTTCTGTTTCCAGTTCTTTGTTGTTACTTTGGATTTTTGTGCTTCGTTGTATTTGTGCCTTCTGCATCAAGTTCTGCTCTCTGTTGTTACTTTGGACTTTTTTTGTTCTGTATCCAGCCTTGCGCTCAGTTGTTACTTTGGACTTTTTTCTTGTTCTACATCCAGTTCTGCTCGTTTATGTTACCTTGGATTTTTTTTCGGTTTCTTGACCTGCTCTCTGTTATTACTTTGGATTTTTAGTTCTGTATCCAACTTTGCTCCCCGTCGTTACTTTGGATTTTTTATGTTCTACATCCTGCTCTGCTCCCAGTTACTTTGGATTTTTGTCAAGTTTTACTCTGTTTTTAACTTGGATGTTTTTGTGTTTCGCATCCAACCTCGCTCTCTGTTGTTACTTTGGATTTTTCTTTTTCTACAACCAGCTCTGCTCTTTGCTGTTACTTTGGAGCGACAAATACAGTGAATTGCAATAGCCAACAGCGCGTACACGGGGAAAAACATGATTTTCACTCCCACTTTGCACATATTGTCAATATCATCACATCCATTATTGCCACCGACATGATTTAATGGAGCCGCAGACGTGACATTTCCAACTTCAATTTCCCCTGATTAAAGTTGTCAGCGTTCAAAAGGCAAATTGTGGACGAGGGAGGCGGCCTTCAATTGAAACGTCCTTCTCCATCGCCGTCCGCGCCCGAGGAAAAAATACATTCAATAAAAATGCCTCTGCCAAAACAGTCAAAAGAACAATGGGGAAATCAGAGTCTCGTGCTCCGGACACCAGGCTGATGGCATTGTTTTTCCGCCCGCTCCTAAAACAACCGTTATCTGGACTCTCCCTCCTGGGTACATTTTTTCCATAGACCCCTCCTTCCAAATCCCCCCAGACTGATAAACAGATGCTACCTTTTCCAAGTGGGACAGTATGCTTGGCGTATCAGCTGAAGGACGCTCTTACACAAAGACGGACACCACATCGACCGACACCTCTGCCGTTCCTCAATTCACCCGAGTGACGTGACTGCCGCTCGAGGAAGCGCTCGCATGGCTGCTGTCGGCAAAGCCGCGTCATGCCCCCCCCCCCCCCCCCCCCCCCGTACCCCACGCCCCTCCCCCAGTCATCAATCCCGGGTGTTTATGTACTTTTTTTCTTGATAGGTGTACTTATATAGAAAATGGCTGGTTTTTATTTTTAGACTATTTTAAATTCAACGAATTGAATGTCCGGTATCCTCTTTCTCGTCTTTGGTATGGAATGCGTTAAAAGCTTAATTTTGACAGTGAAAAGCAGAATCCAAACTTGAAAGGGGAGCCCGGCTTGAAAGCGTACTCTGAAATTCCGGCGTGTCCGCTTTGCGCTTTTCACGTGGCCCGGTCACGATTTCGCCTTGGGGATCAATAAGAAGCGGGTGGGGGAGGGGCGGGCGTATCATTCCAAATGGCCCAAGGACGGGCCTGTCACCGGGCGCTTATTGGGGGCGCCTCGGCACAAAAAGCGCGCGAGTGGTAAATAACGGCCTGTGGCTAAAGTAGCCCTTTGCTTCTTTCATATTGCGAGGGGAAAATTCAATATATGTGCGCAATTTCTCTCACGCCGGGCATTTAGTCCCAATCGCAAGAAACTCAGCATCTTGCGTGGCGATATTAAACTCTCGCGTCCAATCATCTTAATGCTGAAAAGGAATACATTAAACATGGGACGAGGAAAGTAATATGCTGTGTTTGTTCCAGCGGAGTCCATATGAAAAATGTAATATCAAGTATCTCCCGAGGACACGCACATCACGCCTGCTGAGGTGGTACACCAAAAAATATTTTCAAAAACTTTTCAAGACTTACTGAGGCGGAAATACGAATGTTAAAGCCAACAGATAAGCAGAGCTGCAAAGGGTGATCTTGGATGCAGAGATTTTTCATACTATAATGCGCGCATAAAAAGCCTTCGAACGAGGGGACGAACAAATATAATTGCCGTGTAAATCTTCAATTTCTACCTCAGTAGAAATTCTATTTCAGCGATTTTTTTTTGTTTTTTTACAATTGATTGCAATCTGATTAAAAAATGAGTTAAATATTGAATATTCTACTAATCAAGTTTGATTGACTTATCTGTTTTGTTTTGATTCCCTTTAGCGCAGCACCATCTAGTGGATGTGTAACGTAATCCCTGCCACTACTGTAGCGTCTATTCTATGCACCATGTAATGTGGTGTGTCCTGCATATGAAAACAGTTTCAAGATTGGCCATTCATTGAGGAGGCGCCTTATAATCTGGTGTGCCTTATAGTGCAGAAAATATGTTTGCTAAAATAAAAAAGAAAGCTCAAATTTTGCTTGTGCTTGGATTCAATTTAGCAGTGTTTCAGCACCCCCAACAACGTGCTAGTGACGCCCACGGTATGGGAAATCTTTTGTAAAAATCCATAATCTTGACACGAAACCCAAACGCAGTTTGAAAATCGAGAAACCTTCAACTTCCTTATTAGTTTCAGCGCATGGCGTTTTTCAAAAATTGCCAGTCCAAAGCCGAATTTTCCACAGTGACCGCATCAAACCGAAGTAGCTTCGGCGCTTTGACTTTTAAGTGCGGGCAACTCGGATGGATTTTGCAAAGTGAAAGTCATCAGACGGCGGCTTTGGCGTGGCGCTCAGAGATAGCGCCACGCAAACGGAACCGGACGGCGGGGATGAGCGGCGCCACAAAGTCAACGGGACCAATGATGCATCATTGTTTAATTGGACTTTGATTTCACGGCATGCCAAAGCCAAATTGTTGTGTGTGTGTGTGGGGGGGGGGGCATTGTTGGCCAGCGCTAGCCGTCACAGATTGCGACGGGCTCGGGAGGTTCTGCTTCGCCGCTGATAATGTTGTTTATTGTCGCCTGTTTTCCCGCCAAGACTTAGTCCGCAAACAATGACGATTCTTACATTATATATTTATTAAAGCCGTTTGCGCGCAACATGAAAAATGGATTTTCAGAGCAGCACTTTTTGAAAACATATCATAGAAGTAACTTCAAAAACAGAACATCACGATTTGACTTGGGATCAAACAGAAGCGCTCCAAGGGTACATCGGCGCTTCATTTTTTGTGACCCCCCCATGAAAGAGAAGGAAAAAAAAATTGCACCCCCCCCTTGCTATGGTGACTATAAATAAGATCATTATCTACAAAAATAATATAAGTTCACCTAAGATTGATCATATTTAACATTAACCATTTAGATGAACTATCCGCATATATTGACTTTTGACAGGTTACAGCTTATTCAGAATATGAAAAAAATACCTTAAAGCGCATCAAAGTGCTGGAATTAAAAAAAAAAAATGTCACGACTTGAAAAACTAGAAAAATGTGGACTAACAACTGTGCCATGCTGAAACTGTAAATTCATCCGGGAGATGAACACAGCGCATGGACTTGCAATTACATGTCACGCGACAAAAGCAAAAAGCTTGCCCCCCCCCCCCAAAAAAAAAAAAGCAGGGGCAGCAGCATCTCAAGAGCACGCCCTCAGTCTGCTTCCACCACAAGGCGGCCAGGAGAGAGAGAAAAAAAAGACAAATCCATCACACAGGTGTCAATGGTTTCACACGGGCTCTCAAACAAAAGAGATGTCGAAAAGCGGAAGTCCCCGTGAGCCATTTACAGGCTCGAAAAAAGAATGAAGTGAAAGGAAAAGGCACGCGCTGTGGGGAAAGAGACAGCGAGCGACCTTTTGAGCACAGTCAAACAAAGGATGTGGAAGCAAGTCCGGCTGAGGCTGAGGAAGGCGTGGCAGGACGAACGCCGCCATCTGATGGCCAAAGCGCAGAACTACAACTCGATACCAAGGTTTGGAAGGGGTGTCCAAACCTTTTACTTGGTGGGCCGCATTCAGAAAATTCCAAAGATGAAGACGTTTTTTTTTTCCCTTTTTACTTAAAGGGACACTGTGTAAGATTCAGACTGGTTTTTTTTTGTTTGTTTTTTAACAAAAAGGAATAAATGAAATTATAAATTTCAAAAACTTGCAAATAAATGTGTTCTCAACAGTGTGTTTTAAATATAATCGTAGGTATAGTTATCTTGAAATGATTTTACATGGGGGGAGGCTGCCATGTTTGTTCTAGCTACGGACAATGGTAAATGCAGCACCTCCTGCTGGCCGTAATGAAAAATGCTCTAAATCTTACACAGTGTCCCTTAATTAAACACGGTAAAAAATCAATAAAACAAGTAGTTACACGTCATAGACTGTAATGTATGACGTTTATACATTCATAGACAGAGGTGGGCAGCCTGCACGTTTTTGCTAGTCAGAGCCCCGCCCCCTTTTCGTTATCTTCGGTCCATCATTTTTTCAAGCCAGATAAAATTATAATCGTCAAGTCCATCCGTATATTTTTTTTACCAACCTTCAGTCACCAATAGAGGGTGACATTTGTTTTTTTTTTCTGGTCCATCATTCGTCAGGCGCTGGTCTACTTCTGTCTGCACACTGACACACTGTTCTGGTGCCAAATTTGGATTTAAAGCCTCGGTTTTCATTTTGATTCAGATTTCATGGTTCGAATTCTAATTTACGGCTTCAATTTTACTTAAATTTGTCTTCTGCTGGCTGTCCTCATTTTCGTAGTCATTCCTTTGTGCTGGCATCGTCGTCACACCTGCGACTATTTCCCTCCCTGCGATACGAATCGGAGAGAAGTTGCATGCCAAACGCTCTTAATTACGCTCCATCTCAACCGCGCTATCAGATCATCAATCAAAGGGGCCGACATTTTTCTTGGGGGTGCGCGTGCTTGGAAAAGGTCGAAAAAGACGAATGGAAGTGACGGGGACACATCTCCATAGCCACCCAATATGTCAACAGCTGCACTACAGTGCTCCCTGCTAGAACATGGTTTACGTTTGGCAGCCTCGCTGTTTCACGGATTTTTTGGGGTACAATTTTGCTTTTTTCCAAACACCGCGTGTGCATTCTTAGATAACAAAAGATGCTAAATCAAAGTTGATTCATGGTCAAAATGGTTGATATTTGGTTAACGATTCGTGAAATACACGAGTTTCTATTATTAATTACGAAGTATTATAGGTTTGTTTGAAATTTGGGAGCGCTCAAATGAGAGCCAAATGTGAGAAAATGTTCATTCCCGTGGGAGAAAAGTCTATAAAGTGTATGGTGAGGGTTTTTTACAGCCTTAAAATATTGTGAAATAAATAAAGAGGTTGCCTATCGGGGTTATTTTGAGAACGCAACCGCCGCGAGAAACGAGGGAGCACTGTACTTGTGCCGGACAGTGCACTTCCCGGCTAACCTCACGACAAAAAGAAAAGATCCATTGCTCAACACAAAAAAGAAGTGCTCTTTTGCGTAAAAAAAAAAAAAAGAACCAAGAACACATTTTCGTTAACTTCCACAAAGCTTTGAAACGAATTAAGCTATCTTTTTTCCAGCATGTCATTAAAATGCCCAAATGAAGCTGACTCACCTGTGTGTAATGAAGCAACTTTGGAGCTATTTAAGTGTTGAATATGTCCATCTTTTGAGAGCGCTCAGGTTTAGTAAAGCCTCGTTGCACTTGAAATAGTCAGTATCAATGTTCGTGGATTGGTGTTGTTTTTTTGTTTTGTTTTTTGTTTTAATCAGTAATTAATTAAAAGCAACCGTGAGACGTTCTTATTCCCAAGGTGTGCCTCTGGCTCTGCGAGGCTACTGGGCAATTCCTGCCATCCTGTGGTCACTATTGGTATTACATCTTTCTCATCTCAATCGGCGTTGGTATTCATATACGTATTATCATGACTTCAATTTGTATCAATCCTGTGATTGATGTCCCGTTTAAATCAGTCTGTTCTTGTTTGCATTTAACGGTGAATTTCTGATCTGGATATGTATGCGTTTAGTTTAATAAATGACTTGTGGATGCAACCGTTTGTCCGCTACGGTGGCCCTGACGTGAAAATCACACACACAAAACAACAACATTTTATGAGGGAAGGACACAAGAACAAGAAAAAAATACATGCGTGGAAAAGGACTCACAGAATCAAAAAATACCATGCGAGAAAAAAGAAGCACGCAATCAAAAAGAGCTAGCTTGAAAAAAGAAGTGTGTGTGTTTGCACACCTAAAAAAAGAAGCAAAAAACAATAAAACAGTGCAAGTAAGAGAGAAGCACGAAAGAAAAAGGAAGCGCACCATAAAAAAAATCACGCAAGAAAAAAGAAACGCACAAGAAAAAAGAGAACGCAAGAAAAAGGACACACAATGAAAAGGAGCAAAAAAGAAGTGTATGTGTTCATATCTCAGTTCATACAAAGACGACAAGTGTCACCCACAGACCGTCCAGTCCTGTTGTTAGGTCACGGTGTCTCCCTTCTTCTCCAAGCCGCATGAGTCATGAGGCTTCTCGTGCTTGCCTTTTTCACAGGCAACTTCCTGTTTCAGGATTCAAACAAGCGCATGCAAAGAAAGTTGCTGGGTTTGCACTTGAAGCACCTGCTGTCCTTTTTTTTTTTTAAGCCGTTACGTAACATGACGCATGAGCCGGCATACAAATTTTCGAGAGTCCCGCCGTGCGCCGCTGTCAGCAAATTAGCCACAAAGACAAATGCGCCAGACCAAAATAGAGCGCTGCTTCATCAAGCGGCACGCTCGCCGCGGGGACTCAATAAAATACAAATGTGTCCTTCGGCTTCTGCGTCTCAATGTCCCACTTGGGAACTTCATTTCCTGGATGGCTATGTACATACTGTATATATACACCAAAAACCTGATACAGACTCATACTAAATTCATGTTCAAACTTCTTTGCTCTTAATTTGAAAAGCCAAATGCATTGTTGATGTTATTAGATTTGCTACAACCCACAGAAACCCTGTTCAAATGTCAATAAAAAAACATAACTTTTGTTCGTGGTACCTCTCAGAGTATTTTATTAAGCAATTGCAGTTCCAAGTTCAATCGCGTAACATCATGGTGAATTTGTTTTGGCTCGTCTGCTGGAAAAATGCATCATTAATAACAATGTGCATCTGTGTAAAAGTGAACAAAATAAAGGCAGATAATATTTTGTCACCAGAACACAATATGGCAAACGTTTCTTCATGTTCCAATTCATTTGTTCTTAATTTGAAAAGACAAATGCAGTCTTCCTCTCTGCATCAAAAATTATTCAACTGGATTTTCCGCAGAAGCCCTGATTAAAAAAAATAATAATATTTGGGCATCAAATGATTGTTGACAAATATTTAGTAGAGTCGCTTCATGTCTCCAGGCATTTATTTCTTGATCCAAAAGTTGGCATCAGCGTTTACACTTCACAGCAATCGTTTGGGGCGCGGCGGATCCTTGGAGATGATCAGGGTGTGCGAAACGGAGCGGGACGTGCTAGCGCCCCTTAGCTTGGAGCTAAGACGCGTGAAGCGAGGATCGCTAGCACGATCGGCGCGGCTGCGACCGCGGCGGCCACGCACTGCACAAAGCACATGGCGGCAGCAAAAAGGAAAGTGGGCTCATGCCAAAACGCCACCCGACGCTTGGGCCGAGCTCATCCTAGAACATTGAAAATCCTAACATCCACTTGGAACAGAAGACTGTTAGCTAGCTGTAGTATTACATTTTCATCAAGGTAACAAGTACAAAGTAGTGATCGGTAAAAAGCTTTGCTGCCATCTAGTGGCAGAAAGTCACTTAGTAGCCGAGTTTCGCTCAAAACCCGCAAAACGTGTAAATTGGGCCTGTTGGCAAAGACTCAGGCGGAAAGCGTGACACCAACCTTGATAGTGGTGGAATACTCCTTGAGGAAGTGGCAAACGTTCACTTTGAGCAGAGCCAGGCTGCACGGCGCGTACGAGTCCGAATTTCCCCGGTCTCGACACCTTTCGGCAAAAAGATCATCAGTGGATGCAGCTCGGATATATGATTACTATACTATTAGCACCGCCTGGGATGAATACAAACACACACATATACATATGGCTTTTGATCAGGTGTGTTACTATTGTGGTGGTGAAGTATTCTAAAAATCCAAATATCCTAACTCTTTCTTTCTTGCGCTATTAACACTGTAGTTTATAGTTTGGTGTGTCTTATCTGCAGCGTTTCTTACTAACCACCAAGAGGCAAGCTCCTAGTAAACGAAGGAAGGCAAAAGATGCTATGGAAATATTGATTTTGCGTTTGAACTGCTATTTTACAAGCACTCTCCACTAGTAAATGCAATCGGGCGTGTTACTGTTGTGTTGGTGCTGTGTCCTAACAATCCCAGTGTGTCGGTGTTGCGTTGATAACGTGCTGACGCTGCTCTTATTTCTTTACATGCATATGTTCCGCCTGCGTTGAAGGCTTGAGGTTTGCAGTTTCTAATCCGGTGCGTTTTATAGTCCGAAAATCCGGGCAACTCCAAGCCTCGTGGAGCACTTTTGATTGTTTCTAGCTCCGATGGTCGGCACGCTCGGTTTACAGATTAAGTAGAAATGTAATTCGTTCGGTGAGACCTATGGCCGCCAAAAATCGATTTTCAGTTCCATTTTTTTGGTGCGGTTTATGGTCCGAAATTTGCGCTTAGATTTGCTGCATCCGTTCAGATTTCTGCGGTGCCGTCACGTAGCGCCTCCATTCGGGAAGCTCTCATCGAGAAGAGTCAAATAAAAGATTCCGAGCGGATGAAGAGGCTTCATTTTCCCATAGTTAGCAAGGAAAAAAAGAAAGGAAACAAACCTTTGGAAGAAAGCGGCCGCAAGCGCGTGACGGTGGGCAAAATCCGTCGGGGGAAGGCGGAGCTGGACGAGCAGCGCCGCCGGTAGCCGGAAGCCCTCTTCCACCAGCAAGCCCAGGTTGTACCAAGCCTTTGGGAGGGAACCAAAGGAGAATTTCTAAATGTGACAGAAGCCTCAAACGTCCCTTGGAGAAATTTCACGTTTTTGGCGAGAAGGTGAAAGGAAGGTCGTGCGTGTGAGAAACCATCGCTCTGACCTGCGGCTCGTTCCTCAGCGCGGCAAGTTTGTACATGTGGGCGGCGGAGGTCAAGCTCTTGCCGCCGTCCGGGAGGCCCTCGTACCACAGGTCGCCCATCCGCAGCAAAGCTTCACGCGCGAAAATTACATTTGACATGTTGTCACCATCTGGGTGAAATTTCAGCTCCCTAAAGGCAGCTGGATGGATGGATTGGTGCTAGTTAATTTGGTATGCTAGCTAGTTAGTTTGTTGAAGGATGAATGCTAGTTAACTTAGCATGCTAGCTGGATGGATGGATGATAAGTTAGCTTGGCATGCTAGCTTGTTAGCTTGATGGAGGATGAAAGCGAGATAATGTAGCATGCTAGCTGAATGGATGGATGGATGGAATGCTATTTAGATTGAACAGGGTTTCTGCAGCAAACCAAACTGAATGTGTTTTAATGCCGTGACTGGAAGAGTACTTTTCTTTTCAAGTTAAGAGCAAATGAAACGAAACACGAAGTAACTTTCAACTATACTGTTGAAAATGTTGAATTCTTTTGTTATAATTTGTGCTGTCTGAAAACGGCATTTCACAGAGCGTACATGATTGAAAAACAAAAAATGTTGGAAAAGACTACCTTACCGTAAGGGTCCGGTTTGTGATTGTGGATTGTGAGGTTGTAATATTTTGTCCTGCACTGCAGTGCGAAATCAGGAGGCAGGAAGTTCCCCTGCAAAGCCACCAAGGCAAAACTTTGATGACGGGCGGGCGGCGCGGCGTTAACGCCAAAGCAAAATGGGCGCGGCCCACTTGCCTGGTTTTGATCGCACAGATACGCCGCGTTGAACTGGGCCACCGCCACGCCCAGCTCCGCCGCCATCATGTAGTGCAATAACGAGACGAACCTGGAAAGCCAAACGCACGTGCGAAAGTCTTGGGACAGCACAATCTGCAAGTCTTTGTCCACCATCAGAAGCGCTCGCGACCGTGTTTACAACCTCAAGTATTCCCTCAAAATCGATTTACGTATTTGCAATGTGCTGTTCACCCGATGGGAGAACAAAAGTTTGCAGGGGTTGCACTTTTATCTTATAATTCTGACTTTATTCTCCATCACGTCACACAAAGTATTGTTTGCTTCTTCTTGTATGCGCCGTTTTTCCTGTTTGCATCTTCTCTTTTGTTTGCTCCTTTTTTCTAGTTTGCGTCTTTTGTCTGCTTCTTTTGTCTTGTTTGTGTCTGTTTTCTTGTTTGTCTCTTGTTTACATTTTTTTCCTTGTTTGCTTCTTTTTTCTTATTTGTGTCTTTTTCTTTGCTTCTGTTTTCTTGTGTGCGTCTTTTTCGTGTTTGCTACTTTTTTCTTGTCTGGTTCTTTTTTTCTTGTTTGCATTCTTTGTTGTTTGGGCAACTCCCTTGTAAGGCATTTTTGACTTTGTGTTTGCTCTGACCTTTTTTGGTTTTTCCGTCCCCTCAAAATGAAAAACCGTTGCCGTATAAGGCGCACTGACAGCTTTAGAGAGAAGCGAGGGCTTTCGGCCGCGCCTTATAGGGCGAAAAATACGGTTTTCAAATATGTTTGACAGTAAAAATAAACTCCAACTTGTACTTGACATCCCTTGATTGAGTGCACTTACATCCGACCGTTGCGGAAGGCGTCCAGGGCTCGCCGCAGCAGGTCGCCCAAGTATCCGTTTTGCTCCGCCGCCCACTTTGCAAATCTGCGCTCAGGTAGGAAAACACGTTAGGACGGCGCCGCCGATCTGATCGGGATTCAAAACAAGAAAAAGAAAAGGAGCCGACAGGACGGCGTCCGCGGGACGGCGAGCGACGCGCCCAGCGAGGCCGGTGGACCAGACGTCGGCCACTTCCACCGCGCCTCGGATGTGTCCCCGCTCCGCCGCCTTCAGGAAGTACGTGTAGGCCGTGAACTGCGGGAACAACGCGCCGTCAAACTCAAATAATAATAATAGCAATGCTGTTGGAACTTCCCCTTTACATTTTACAGCAAGCTACAGCCCGCGGGCCAATCGCTTTGTCTTTGTTACTTTGTGAGTCGATGTTTTTCATAAAAAAATCTGATATTTTGACAACGGGATGGGCTTACATCCCTCCGGGTCATATTGACCCAGAGACATCATTGCTGTCATTGAAAAGTGAACAGAAGTTCTGATTTCAAAGAATCTTAGATTTGTATTCTCCACATTTGTGGAACACTTGGGTGACTAAATACCACCCGGGTCAAAGTGACCCGGGGACATTATTGCTTTCCCTTGCAAACAAACAGTCGCAAAAGTAGCAATATTGCTGAATCATTTGAAGCGCTTAAAAGCGCATAATCATCTTCCCACCTGGTCGGGGGGCCTGTTGGGGTAACGGCCCAGCGAGTGGACGACGCCCAGGTTGAGAGCGGCGTCCGGGTCTTCCAGAGCGTCCGCCCGCTCCCACAGCGCCGCCGCCTTCTCGTAGTCCTGCTCCAAGCGCTCGTAGTACCAGGCCAGAGCGCTGATGGCGGGCACGAAACCCTGAGCCACCAAATAATATCATGTCATGTCATATCATACCATAAATTTTAATACGGATGTGAGGATGTGTAATGGCGCCTTTTGAGAGTTTTTCATGACAATAGCCAAAAGAAAAACAAGACAAATTGAAAAAAAATGAGGAAGATGAAAAGCTAACCTTGTCCATTGATTCCTTCAATAAGTTGACGGCTTGGGGGATGTCCTTTTGGACCCCGTGGCCCTAGAGACCCAACAAGAGTTGAAAAAAAAAATATATGTGAAGAAGTTGCTAAGGTGTCCTCCATGACAAATACGGGACCGGACCTGCAGGAGGACGACGGCAAAGTCGTACATGGACACGGGGTCCCGGAGGCGGAGCGCCCCCCTCCGGTAGTGCTCGAGGGCCTCCTCGGTGTCGGGGGCCACGCCCCGCTGACCCCAGAAGAGCATCCGGGCCAACGCTCGCTGCAACGGCCAAGACGGGGGATGCCTGTCGCGCTTTCCATTTCTTGACGGAGGAAACGAGGGTGGGGCTACCTCGGCGTCGGGGTCACCTCGCTCGGCCCGAAAGGCGAGCCACTGGAACGCGTGATGGTCCTTGTTGGTCTGAAGACTCAGGACGTCCTCATTGTGGAGGCGGATGTCCTCAACGTACGCCTGAAGGCCGGCAAAAATTCAAGAAGCTACTTTGCGTTGGTCACGCCACATGACAAGGTGAAAGTTTTTCATGAGTTTTTCATCATTCCGCGGACGAGGTTGTTCTTTTGCTCGCCGAAAATTGGCTGCGTGCGGAAATGCAAAGACATTGCTGTTCTGAGGGGGTGTGCGCACTTATGCAAATGTTTTTTGCATTTATTTTGCAATGTAATGATTTTAGAAAAATATTAAAAAATTCATAAAAATGTGATAAAAATATGTAAAAAATATTTGAAAATGTATTATTTTAAAAGTATGTTTAATTGTATAACTTTTGCCTGTAAAAGAATCCACGGGTAATCACAAATTTTAATAATCAAGTCATTAAATAATTAAATACAGTAATAGATCATTATAATAAATAAATATACAATAAAAATTACAATAAATAAAATGAATGATATAAATAAACTCTAAAGGAGGGGGGAAACGGATTTTCCAAAACTAAAGATGTCCGTTTCACCTGCTTTGGCGAGGGCTTGTGGCGGTCCGCAACGCTCTGTTTGGCTACGTTGGCGTAGTAAGCGTAGGCCAGGTCCTGGTCGGCGTCCAGTCCGCCGAGGCCCTGCCGGTGCAGGTGGCCCAGTTGCAACAGGGCCAATCGGTGGTCCTTTTGCGCCGCCAGCAGGGCCAGAAGCCACGCCTGTGGACAGCGGCGCGCTGGCAACCAATTTGCTTTTTGGTTTTTTTTTTTTTGCAAAGCGTTTTGAGATGGAAAAACATGCTTTCAAACGAAGAGCGGGTACCGATTCCGAGTATCGGTATGGGGCCGATCATTGGCTTCTGGAGTTGCTGAATAAAATTTGCAAAGGGGTACCACTACAAATGTCATTCCAAAGTTGCTACTGCCCTCTCTCTTAGATAGGGGCGGGTGAGTATCGATACCAGGTATCAGACCATGTTTCGAGGTATCGACACTCCCAATGTTGTGAGGTTTTTCAAATTAAAAACAAGAATTTAGAATTGAAAATGGACCCAATTCAACATATTTTGGGGGGGAAATGTTGCATATCAAAATTATCAAAAGTACTTAGTATCGGAATCAGTGACTACTCAAGAATTGAGTACTCATACTGGTAATGAGTTGAAAAACGGTGGTATCAACATTCCCTGTATGTGAATAGTTGTCATTCACGTTCAACAAAATAGAGTACATGACTTTCTTCATGTTCCAATCAATTTGCTCTTAATTTGAGAAGCACCAAACAAGAACACTCAACACCGCCCCCTATAGTCTGGGGGGGATATCAGCGAGCCGTATTTCATCATTTGCGCGAGCCCGCTTCCGCACCGAACATCCGTGCGCCCAGTTTCTCCACTTCCTGCGCGTGACCAATCAGAACGCACCTTACTGGGCTCCTTGTCCACGGCCGCGCCCAAGCCGAAGAGGAGCGAGGACGCGTGCAGCGCGCCCGTGTGATTCAGGCAGGCGGCTTTGAGCAGCGCACGTAAGATTGGAGGCAGGGCCGGCGCCCCGTTTGCCGCCTTTAGCTTGCGGAGGGACGCGCGGTACAGCGCTCGGCCCAGCGCTTCGGGCCCGAGGCCACGCCCTCCTGCATAAAACCACATCGCAAGGGAGAAAAAATGGAGGACGTCACAAGAAATGATGTGAAAACCTACAGCGATTATGACTTTGATAAGTTGATCCGTGATTGGTCATTACCCGAGCCTTCAGCACATGTGATGTCATTTTAAGTCGACAGCAAGTGGGGGGAAAAAAAGAAGCATTAAGTGTATGCAAGTAGTTCACTCTGCTCCTAAAACAACCTTTATCTGGACTCTCCCTGCTTGATAGAATTTGTGTGTTTGTGTGTGCAAAAAACACACGCATACACACACATTCCACCACTATTGCAAACTCTCAATTTCATGACTTCACACTCATTTGACATATTACATGATATTTAAAATGGCCAGTTCAAGATGTGAGTGTGTCTCTTACGGCGTTTGAAGGCCAAACGTCGCGCAATTTTGGCCACATATGGTGGAAGGTTCACCTCCCACAAGTGACACGTGTCCAGCCCATTTTTGTGTTTGCCACTGGAGAACACCTCTAAAAGCTGGCCTGGAGAAAAAAAAATGTTTAGAAACAATGTCGGCGCCACCTAGCGGGGAAGGACATCTACTACCTGACTCTTGGTCATGGCGAGCCAAGAGGGAGTAGAAGTGGACGCTTTCCTTTACATGGGAAGAAAATTCTCGGCAAGCGTGCATCCACCCGGTTAGGTCCACGTCTCTCAGGATCTTGGGAAGGACCACTTGCGTCTGTGCACAGGAAAAATCATCGCCTTTATACCTGCCAGTCATTTATGTGTATTAACTACATATTTTAGATTTCCCTGTAGAAAAATTTCTGGCTCTGCCTGTTAGGATATGTGAATGTATGATAGTTATCCTATATTTACTCTAATTTTATTGCAAAGCATTTGTTCAGCAGTATAACCTTGTCTGAATCATGAAAGAGAACGTTGTCTGCGGAAGCAGCGAGCACAAGAAAAGAGACATCGTGACCTGACTACAGGACATGACAGTCTGTGGATGGCCATTTTGCTCTTGGACAAGAAGCCAGTAGCCACACACATACACTCACATCAATACTGCGTGTTGATGCCACGTTGCCACCCCAAAGCTTTTTTTTCTTTTTTTTTTTGGGGGGGGGGGGGCACATTTGTAACTAGGACTACTATCATCAATAAATAAAGATGACTCAACCTGATATGTTGCAGAGCATCAAGAGATCTGTAAATGCGAACATATCCGTCTGTTTTCCTTGCGAGCAAAAAGAATCTAAAGTCTCTTGTCTTCCTTCCTTGTGTGTTGTTTATTAAACGTTGGACGTGGTTTCATAAGTAAATAGACCACATCATCGAGACTGCGCCTAATGATACGATGCTCCATACGGTGCGGAAAATACGGTCACATATGTGCGAACGCCTGGAAGCCTTTGTGTAATTCTGAGTTCGGGGAACTGCGGTTTGCGGATTACCGGGCAGTCAGGCGACATTCTGTTCCGGTAGTAAACAGACGGGCCGAAGAAACCTTGGGCTCCCTTCACGTATCGTCCGCCGCCGATCACAAAGTAGCCGTCCGTATCATCCAGTCGGATGTCGTGGTGCAACCTACAAAAAAATAAATAAATACATATACGTATACATATATATGTGTGTGCGTGTGTGTTTGCACTGACGTATTGTGCGTGGTCTTGATTGCGGTCGAGCCGTTGGCCAAGCACGCCATGGTGACGGTCACCTGACGACACAAAAAAGGGAAGGTGATCTCGGGCGCGGCCGTGTGACTTGCGCGCGGTCGGGTCACACGACTCGCCTCTCTGCCTCGCAGCGTCACCGTGAGATGACACCACTGGCTCAAAGGCACCTCGTGCGGGAAGAGGATGGCGGTGGATTCCCCCGGATGGCCGTGCACTTGCACGTGCAGCAGGCCTGAACGCATGATTGATTGATTGATGGATTGACCGATGCTACTTTTCACCGCGAGTTGATCGAGTGAGTCACGTCAAGTCTGTTCCAATACTTTTGCTCGGCTTAAAAACAAACATGGGGGAGTGGCGGCGTGTACCTGATCGAGTGAGGAGCAGAGTGGGCGTGGCATAGTTGTTGTGGGAGTCGATGTGGTGGAGCAACCCGCACGTGTTGTCCTGGCACTGTCGGGTCAGCAAAATCCACATGCAGAACGTGGACCTGCCCACCAGGGGGTGCTGATTAGTCTTTATTTTCATTATTTTTAGTCATAAATCCCACACCAAGAAAAGAAAATGTGTTGGATCATTTTGTTGTTTTTGCTATTTAACCCAAGATAAAAGAAAGAAATCGACGCACCAAGGGAACATAAGGGCCCGAATTCGCAGGTGCTCCAAAACATCGCTGGCGTGCGGCCCAAAATTCTTGACGATGCCAAATTGTTCCCCCGTGGAGGCGAAAATGGAGGAAAGCAACGGCGCCGTTTCTAAACAGTACAGAAAAACAGAAACAGGAAAAAATATTTGTACTTTCGGTCCTCCATCACAAGTCGACTTTTTGTTCATTTTTTGTTGTTGCAACTTATGATCCGAAAAATACCGTACGTAGTACTCTTTGTTATACATATAATTTATATATTTTTTAATATAAATGTATATATAATATATATATGTATATGTATTTAATTCCACGTTTAATACATTTCTGAAACATGTAATTAATTCATGCCAAACTTTGTTGAGTTTTCTGGGAGCGTGGACAAGTTTACCTTGCTCCAGCGGGCATCGTTCCCTCGCGTGCCCTCGCGCCCATCCCAGCACCGCGGCGCTCCAAGCCAAGCAGCGGCGGTGGCGCTTGGCGGGCCGGCTGTACTTGGAGCGGGGCTGCAGAGCGGCGACGTGCTGCGCCGCCACCGTCCACCGGCCGTCGTCCGCGTTCGCGTACCTGACGGACGCTCCCAAGATGCAACTCAACACCCATCTGGACTCGGGCACCGTCCCGTCCGGTCTGTACACCAACCAATCGGGCAGCCTCAGCTTCAAAGTTCTTTTGCGGGCTTTTCCCGGGCTGCAAGGCCATCGTCTCAGCGCCGACGTCAAACTGTCGCCGACGTCGAACGTCACCGTGTAGTCCAAGTGGACCGTGGCGGGGGCGTCGCAAGAGTAGAAAACCACCAGGGGGTGATGTGGAAGGGGCTCCCGGGGAGCATTCAGGAGTCTCACAGAGTCCAAAGCCAAAACCGCCTGCAAAAACAACTACGCTAAAGTTTTCCCATCTTGTAAGTCGAAGAAAAGCCCATTCGCTCGTACCTGCACGCCGAGCCACAGCTCGCAGATGCGTTTGCTCTGCAAATACATGTTGCCGTTCAAGATGGGCGAGCTGCTCTGGCAAAAAAAGGAAACAAAGTCAAACGCAAAGCCTTCACAGCCGGACCTCATCCGGCTCCACCTGATTGCTAAAGTCAATATTGAATAGTTCACGCTTTCTTGCTGTCGTTCGGTGACTGGTCACAGCCAGGGCGGGGCCTTGGGAATTTCATCACACCTTAAATGCAACCACTGAGAATGAGATAGAGATATATATTTACAGTATATACATGGATGGATGGATGGATGGATGGATGGATGGATGGAAAACCCCACAAAATTCTGGAGTTCAAACATTTTCTTGAAACTAGGAGGTGGAGGGAAAGAGACGAAAGGGCAATACTGTATTATTTCTCTGGTTATAATTGGGTAATTCCATCCCAAATCCCCCAAATTTTGAGATGAAAAATAGCCTGACCATCCAAATCTTTTGGCCACTCGAAATGACGCAATACACTCGCCTCTGAAATGTACGGATGTACTGTTTACTATTTAATAAAAAATTTAACTTTTTTTTTAAGAAATGACAGCAAACGGTTCCCCAATGGTTCATTTAAAATAGTTTATTGCTTTCATGCAAGAATGCCATAAAAGACCATGACAGAAGATGCAAAAAGTTGTTCCTGTACAAATATACGGTCTGAAATTTTTAAATAGAAGCGGAAAAGTTGAAAGGTAAGAAGTTAGTGTAGAAGAAGACGGCGGCGGCACTTTGACATGCGTCAACAAAAACATTCAGGATTTCACTTACGGTGCAGCTGTCGTGCAAAACGATTTTGCAAAAAGGGAGCGGTTTGTAAAACCCTCAAAACCGCATCTTAAGAGTAAGGCCTTTTTTTTTATTTATTTTTTTTTTTTGCTTGTTTGGTGGCCATAAAGCTGACAATACAGATGCATAGTCCCGCGAGGCCCTTTGACAAATGTAAACATACGAGACGTTGAAATACATAATTTGGCACTTTGATGGGGGGATCTTAGGTCTTTTTTAATTATTTTTCACTGTTCGGGGGAATTAGTACCAAAATGACTTTTTTTAAGCCCTTTACCAACACCCGTAACAAAACCATGGCCTACACACTCCAGTATTTACAATACGCACACTCGAAAAGAGAAATGAAAGCTGCAAGCCAAAACTTTACACCCTCTTTTTCGCGGTAAAAAAAAAAAGATTCAAACAGAACTCTGCCAAAAAAAAAAAAAAAAAAGATAAGATGGTCAGATAAGTCCGAGTTGTGTAAAGGAATCAACATTATTTGGTAACTTTATTTCTCCTGACACAAGATATATATATATATATATATATAAATAGTGATTTAAAATGGGGGCATTGTCCACAATAAAAAAAAAAAAAAAAAAAATGAGAGGACAAGCTGACACTTGACCACACAGCCCTTTTGGAGTCTTGGGAGGAGTTAGCATTCAAACAAAAGACATGCAAGGAAAGCAACGATTGTTTCCCTTAGAGATTGGCATAGAATAAATAATTCCTGACGTTGCACCCCAACCCACCCTCACACACACGCGCACACACACACACAAACGCTCACTACTCACAAAAAGTTCCGCTCAAAGACATTTCGGGGTGACATTTCAGGATGAACTCAATACTTACAGAAATGTTTTTGGGTTGATTACGTTAATTAAAATCGATTCAATTTGCAATTGTTATTTTCTTCCAAGTACATTTTAATTTTTTAAATGTTGCTGTGTTTGGACTGACACGACAGTATATTTTTTTATTTTACATGGCTTTTCATGTATTGCACATACTCCGGCCAATTTTTCATTGTTTTTGATGTTTATTTATATATATGTCTTTTCCATGGACTTTTTTTTTTTTAACCCCAGGGGTTTTTTTCACTCAGCTGGCCTTCTCGTCACCCAACTGGTGATTTTGGGGTGTCAACACAAACATTTCTATTGCACCTGGTTCACAAGTTGCCATTGAAAGCGCAAAAATGAGGGGAAATGCATGATAAGTGTTTGATAGGTCCAAAAATGACTATTTTTAATTTTTAATGGCAGTAAATGAGCCCGACATGGGCTAAATTGTCCCAAAGGGGGTGAAAGAGTTACACACTCTGAGTTGACACCTAGCCCCTCCCTAAAAAAAAATCTATAGGTATCTTTTTCAAAACAGTGAAAGGTGATCAACATTATAGCGAGGGAACAGTGTATACCGTACTGGGTTAGAGGTTGTGGCGAAAGAAGGTTGATCCTGGAATCCCACCAAAAGGCGCATATAAGGTGAACTTTTTGTGAGTGGCTCCTTCCCCCAGCAGTCCAGAGGGTCGGAAACCTCCTGAAAGTGTCGCCGAAAGGAAGCCCCCGCTCCAAAAAGAAAAAAAAAAAAAAAGAGGGGGGGGGCGTCCCTCATTTCTTCTGCTTCTTGAAGATCTTGAAGGTGTGTTTCTTGCGGGCGGCGGCCGAATCGGTGTCCTCTCCCGTGGAGCCGCTGTCCTCCTCCAGCGGGCTCTTCTTGGCCGACAGCTGCGGGATGCGGGTGGCGGCCTTGGCGCCCGCCGCCCAGGTGGGCGAGGGGGTGTCGGGCTCGGTGGAGCTGAGCGAGCGGGTGGACTCGGCGGGGCTGTGGGCCTCCTGCTGCTGCGAGCGCTTGATGAAGAGGGGGCTGTCGGGCGGGAGGTCGCCCTCGTGGAAGCGGCCGGCGCCGTTGGCCAGCAGCGAGACGGGCTTCATCAGCAGCCCTCTGGAGCCCGACGCCGACAGGCACAGCGACGAGTCCGAGTCCGAGCGGTTCAGGTCCCTGCGGCGCAAACGGCCGGATGTTAGAACCCATCCGATATAAGGAGTAAGAGCGCTGTCAAACACGGATGCGTGTTTCGCAGAGTTGGGCAAATTGCATTTTTTTGCTGGACCTGCCCCCTTTCCATGATGGTCTGTCAGTTATTTTTTTCAAGCCAGACAAAATTGTCAGCCCGTTGGTGTATTTGTTCCCAACCTTCAGCCAGTACCAGAGGGTGACAATTAAGTTTTTTTTTTTTTTTTTTTGGTCCATCATTCGTCAGGCGCTGGTCTACTTCTGTCTGCTCTCACACTAATTTGGCGTTCTCATGCTTTACGTGACTGTCATACGGTGGATGTCATTTTCATTGCCCTACAACTATAGAAGACGGCGCCGCTAAAATTTTTCTAAACTTTATTTGTAACAACTACAAGTAAAACAAAGTACTGCTAAGGTTGAATTTACTGGAGAAAAAAAAACAAATTTAATTTAATTAGGGAATTAAAATGCTTCTATCTTGCATTTCCTGGCCAACAGCCAATCAGAGAAAGAATGCAGATTTGACTGCAGACGCATCGGCTACTTGAAAGAGCGGGCGCCTGCTGGGAATGCTCTTTTCGGCAAGCAATTTGTCCGCTAGTTTGGCGTGACGTCATCTTAATTTGCATATACAACTGAAATCCAAAGACTCGGATCCGCCAATCCTAAGGAGAGATTGATGCAAAGACGCGGTGGTGTCTTGGTCCCAATGATGAAACTCGCATACGCCTTTTTGACGGCCATCTTACTCCAAAGCCACACTGTTAGATGTGAAAAAGCAAAGGTAAACGTGGGCAAAACGCTAGTAAAACCATCTAGAATCGCAGATCGATTTTTGATGAACATTTCTGGATAATACTCATGAATCGAGAAGGAACTTTTGAGATAAGGAAGAAACACCGACACTACTTTTGACTGCCAAGACATCATCAAAACGTTAGTCACATATTTTTGATTAAAAAATGCTCGGTAATTAACGGGTTAGTAGCCCTTGGGTTAGTAGCTTTGGTTTGGATCGGCGGCATGCCTTCCCAACGGTTAGCGAGCGCAGGCCATTAGCGTCCACACGCGCATGCCCGCACGGCCGGAGATACCCGAAGCTGTGGCTACGCGCCGAGAGCGCGCTGGACGCGTCGGAGAAGGTGAGGTCGGGAATGGGGTCCATGGGCTGGAAGGAAGGGTGATACGCGTGGGAGGAATGAGGAGGAGCGGCGGAAGAGGAGGAATGCGGAGCGCCGCCCGAGCTGCAGCCGACGGCGGGGTGGGACGCGGCCGAAGGCGGCGGGGGCGGACACAGAGTCTCCAGGTGGTTGAAAGACTGGCTGCGGGAATCTCGGAAAGCGGGCCGAGGCCGGGGACCCGGGTGCGGGGCCACCTCCCCCTGCTGACCCTCCGGCGGGGGAAGCTCTACCAACCTCTGCGAGCTCAACGCCAGGTGGGGCTCCGTGTGCCGCTGGCGCAGGGACATCATGCTGGGAGCTGCGGAGACAAAACCGCAAGCGCGTTACGCAACGTGGGACGAAATCTCGGAAAGACACCCAAAACTGGATGGGATTCGTTTCCTTATTGAGAAGTTTTTTTCTTAAGTAATAAGGCCGGGTTAGTGAAAACAGGTTTCAGCATGTTTCGACAATGGCGTTCCCCCCCAAAACACAAAGATAAAATCCCAACATTTGTGGTGTCTTTCCATTTACGTGTGGGAGAAGGAGAATCAAGAATTAGGTGCTGCTACAGTGAACCCCCGTGCATGATTCTTTGGGCGGATTGGGACTGAGCCCGGCCAAAAAATGATCCCCGCCCAAAAAATAAATAAATAAAAAAGGTCATTGCGTTTCGTTCTTTGAAACATGGTGACGACCAGACAAAATAAGGCTTTTCCCTTAATATGACATGGCAGCACCAATAGATGGCGCCAAAGAACCATTTCTACATTAGATATGGCTTTGGCCCATTGAATTAAAACATCAAGCTGAGGACGGTTTCCCATAAAAAGGCATGCAAACAAACATGTGGGGGTTCACTATATTTCAAGACAGAATTGAGAGCAGCACAATGATTTTAGCCTGTCAAAGCTGACGTTTTGCGCCTTTTGGATGGCAGGATGAAGCAACTGCAGACAGGGGTGTCAAACATTTTTAACTTGAGGGCCGCATGGAGGAAAATCTATTTCCAAATGTGCCAGAGCAATGTATATTTTTCATAGAATTTACAAAGTCATTTTGCGGGTCTAATTAAACTTGGATTTGACTAGTTTTTTTTTTCTGGTCAAAATACCAATTTGCAAGCCTTCTTAAAAAAAACAAAAACATGTTTTTGCTCCCAATCTCTCTTTTGAAAGGTTTGATTTCAAAATTAGAAGTGTGACAAACACACCTAAAATTTCACAATCATACCAGCATTCTGATATAAACTATAGCTCCAATGTGGCCTGCGGTAAACATGAATTTGACAGGGGTGTAATTGGCCGATTGTTGGTCCCTGCACAAAGAAAAATATGAAATGACGGCCTGTTGCTGCCAAAGTCTTTTATATTTGTTTAACTTTACAAGAGAGAGAGAGAGAAAATCGGGGGGCATTTCCCGGCCAATTTCAGGAAGCTAATATCAATCGATAAAATCTGTCGGGGTTCCAAGTACACAATAACGTTTTCTGTGCCCTTTAGCCCAAATACTGACATGAGAAAAAGGCAGTAAAATCGCAGCTTTTACAGGCTGTAAAAAAAAAAAAAAAAGATGTCATAAGAAGCAAAGGGGTGCGCTTGGTGGTGATCAGGTTAAAAGCAGGGTGACAAGGGTGTGTATTTTTCAGATGGGGCGTGGGGGCTGTGATTTGACGGTTTGGGTCAGAGGTGGCTTCCACCGATCGGGCGTGGGGGATAATCAAGAAATAGCCAACCGAGATTTTTCCACATGGGCTGACAATCGGAGCCGCTGGACCACAGCTCACTGGCTCGCCGCTCCAAAAGTCGAGCGCCATCTGCAGGTGGTGAAAACCAGCCGGCGAGGGGGAAAGGGGGTGGGTGGGGGGTGTTGCGGGCGTGAAGAGAAGGGCGTGAGATAGGAAGTGCGATTAAGGCCGATGAGAAGACTTACGATTGAAGTCAATTCTTCTGCGTGCCCGCTACAAAGCAGAGTTTGAAGCAAACCTAAAGGGCTGTTAAAATGAGGTTTTTTCAACCCTTTTCCCCATATTTCCAATACTGCTGATTGGGTTAGGGTGGCAGACTGCTGGTGCCTATCCCAGCTGACTTTGAGCAAAGGTTGGCCATCAGTCAGTCAAAAGACACATACAGGGACGGACAACCATTCACACTGTCACTGCGCGGTTACGTGGGCAACGCTGCCTGACAAACAGAAAAGAATCCACAAAAACCAGAGGAAAAAATAAGACTACAAAAAAAGAAAACAAAAAAATATATATATTCATAAAAAAGTTTTTTTTTTGCCTGTTAAAATACATATTTGAATACGTTTTATTATCCATATGGGCAATTTCGAGGAAGGGGTCAGTACTCTATTCACTCCTCGGGGCACAGGAAGTGACATTATAATAGATTGTAATATCTAGCCCCCCCCCCAAAAAAAACCAAAACAAAACAAAAAAAAAAATTTACATCCTGCTTCACTCAACTTTCGCAACGTCACAGCTCCGGAAATACAAGAAGACGGGAGAGTGCATGATTCAAATCGCAGAGGACAGATTTAATCATTCAATCAGTCTGTACTGACAATTATGCTTTGCAAAGGGGTTCCGGAGGTCTCAAGAAGAAGTTGTCAATATTTGCCCCCTGACCTTTAAGGTAATAAAACCAATGAGAGGCAAAAGACAGTCTTGGGGGTAAGGAGAGTTTTGAGTTGGTGAAGGAAGCAAACAGGCATGCATCCGGGATGCGGGAGGATTCCGGAGGAACACGCGGCAACCCCAAATGATTCGAGTCTCCGATCTCGGGCCGCGCACGCAACCGGACCTCCGCAACCCAACAAAAATTCACATGCAAAAATTCACCGTCAAACGGTACAGCGTGAAGACATTCTTACGGGCGGCATCGTACAAAAGGACAACCTCGGCGTCCTCCCGTCGAGGTGGGGAAGCCTCACGAGTTGTGCTGTCTAGATTTCCCCAGCAGGGTCTTGGGGCGCTTAAGGGACCGTTTGCCACCCCCCGCCGCAGAGTCCCCGGACGAGCCCAGCGACTCGGACGAGCTCTTACATTGCAGCACGGCGGGCACGATGTCCTCGTCCAGGTCGTCCATGTCGTCCGACACCAGGAAGTGCTGGGGCGTGGCGCGGCCCCCCATGAAGCCGGGGTCCAGGTTGAGCGCCGAGGCCAGCGAGGGCAGGCCCGGGTTGTTGACCACCGTGAAGCCGGTGAGCAGCTCGATCTGCTGCCAGCGGTGGAGGCGCTCGCGCAGCGCCGCCGTTACCTCGCCCAGCGCTTGTCTGCAACGCGCGGGAAAACAAACCACGGTCGGCGATGCCGCGCCAAGGGCCGCTTACAAAAGAACACTTTCGAAGCCAGGGACGTACTTTCGAGTTTCTCTTAAGAGCCCGGACGTTCAATCCCAGATACTTAACGTAAGTATCGATTTAATACTTGGGTATCTTAATGTACTTAAGTGTCTATTTAATGCTTGAGTATCTGGGATTTTATGCCCGGACTCTTCAAAAACGTCAAAATTCATCCCTGGCATTGAATGGGTTGAGAAGCTGCACTGAGGGAAAAAAAAAACAAAAAAACAACGACTTTTTTAGGTAGAAGTTTGGATGGCGTTCTAGAGATTCTGACTCACTTTGCTGCCAAAATTTTGTGGTCTACATCATCCAGGGATGAGCTGTGTGCCACATGGAAAGTCCCAAAGAGGGTGTTCCTCTTTTTCTTGATCTTCTCTGCCTGTAGGAATCAACCAAAAAAGAAAGAAAGTAAATTATGTTCCAGGAAAAAGGGAAGAATCTATTTGCAAAAGCAATTTTCAGAGTGTAGTACCCCCTCTTTGGCCACCAGGAGCTGCCGTTCGGCATTCTGCTTCTTGACGTTGTAGTACTGGACCTCAACCTCATGGGTGAGCTGCAGCCACTTTTGGAGAGACTCGGGAGGGGACCAGCAACTCCGCGACTCCAGCTCCTTCTCGGCTTTCTTCAGGGCCATGCGCACCTGCCGCGCACACCCAAAGTCATTTTCAACTCCTTCATACTCGTTTGGTTGCCAGTGAAGTTGCTAGAAAATACAGTGCTGCCTTGGCTTATGAGCTCCTTTGTTGTGTGAGCATGCTCCAATTCAAAACACGAGTCTTTTTGACAATGTAGTCATTGCATTAACATTCGTGAGGAGGGATGTTGACGTCTACTTTTTTTCCACTCATTATAGTACGAGATTAATTAACCCCCCCCAGGTCTAATACTAGTACGAGTAGGCAGTTTTTAAGTCGTCACCGTTACAGAGACTTTTAAAGACAGATCAATCAATCGAGCTTAAATGTTTAGCTCTGAATCACCAAAGTCTCAAAGGGCTTCATAGATGAAAACAGAGACTTCTTCTCATCAGAAATACACACCGATATAGCAATTTTCCTCAAAACTGTGGAAAGTATTTAGATATCACATTACAGCCCCTTTAAAAAACTTAAATGTCAGGGACAAGTGTAATTTCTGCACCCGAGCCAAATTCTGATCAACAAAGCCAAGCGTGGGTGTATTTCTACTAGCGTATAGCCAATGTGACCGACGGAGCCAAACATATGTCGGAGTGTGATATTACAACGGCCGTTTCCCCACAGCGGATTGAGCCTTTAATACCTGCTCAAGCTCCTCTTCGGCGTACTTCTGTCGACTGAGTTCGTTCTCGGTGCCCTCGCGCAGCTCCCTCAGGCGCTGGGCTTCCTGCTTGGCCGTGCTGATCTCGTCTCTGAGTTTCTGCTCCAGGTTGACTTTCTCCACCTCCACCGAGCGGTGTTCCTCCTGGGCGATCTGCAGCCTGCCGACAAAGAGACAAAGGCCCCTTGTTCTCCGTGTTTGTTGAAACAAACAAGCTGGCTAATGAGCAGTGATTTCACATACTTTAGGCTTTTTTGTGTAATAAAAGAACTTCAAAGAACTTCACTCAGTCAGCAGTTGCAAGAAAATTGGGACTTGTAGTCCTTTTGGATGGATTGTAGTCCGAGTGGATGGATTTCGAAAATGGATGGAGATAATGTACTACTATTTAGGGAAATCATAAGAATTCAATTTGCAACCTCAATACAGTTTAATAAATAAATGTATACTCGTGAGCTTGTCGATGAAAATGGATGACGACCAGTCGAAGTTCGGACGTCTTTGTGTCTGCGCAGGTGTTGCTAACGTTCCGCTAGCTCTCACACGGCGCACGCACTAAGTCAGAGGCGCTCACAATCAAATGGCACCGGGGGCCCGGAACAGCTGTCGGCGTGCAATTATAGAACGGTACAGTGTGTTACTTAACGCTCGTGTACAACCAGCGCGCATGGTTTCGTATGGAGCCATTCTATTTTTAGATGCGAGCATGACTTTACAAAAGAGGAGGGCTTTATCACCCATGACTTCATTTCTCAGCGCTTAGTCACGCACAGGCCTTGATTTTTAGCGCCAGCTCATCCGAAACGGCTCGTAATGCGTTTGGGGATCTTCGTCCCGTCACTTGGGAGCGGCGCTTTGGCGAGGGAGCGTGAAACGGGAATGAAATCCAGATGGATGCGGAAATTCCAATTTAACGTTTGCGGGACATTTCCCGAGAAATGGATAGGGCGTACTTTCTTGATACTAACTCTGGTGTTTATGACTTGTTAGATGCCATCCTTGTCAGTAGTCCTTGACAATGTTTTCCCCCTCCGTCTGCAGCACGACAAGAGGTCCACCCCCTCCTACGCGGCAGAATTAGCAGCAGAGCCCCCCCACATGTTAAGCGCCGATGCTTAACACCAGGGCGCTCCAAAAGGCTCCCAGGAAATCCAGCCTCCTCCCGTCGTCGCTCCCTACAGGGACGCGGCGGTATCACATGGCCTCGGCAGGCCCGGGGCAGGATTGTGGGTATGGAAAGAGAGCAGCTGGCGGGTGGTGGATCAGAAGGAAGCGCTGGGCGGCCTGTCGCTACACTGCTGCAGCTCTAGGAACTGGAAATTGCCCTTGCTTGGATCAGGACGTCACGGCGGCCGTCCTACTCAAATTGGGACTTTTTGCCCTCTCTGACTTGACTCAAACACATCCCTCAGACTAGCAACATATTTGAATCAACTTGACGGAAGCCAACAATTTTTTTTCCCCCCAGAAAACCGGATTAATAAAATGTTACCTACCGTTGTGTCAACTCCAGTTTACTGGAGACTGGCATCTAAATACCGTCAAAGAGGCAGCGAACTGACTCACCTCTGCAAGCGGCAAATGGTATTAGGCCATATTTAGATGTAGCCGCTAGTAGATTTGGCAAAAAATAAAGACAAAGTTCTCAATATTCGTAGTTAGTGAAACCTAACAGACCAGAATTTCATGTAATATCAGAATTTAAAAGAGGGCGAATGCATCTGATGGGAGTTTGGGCCAGCAGAGAACACATTGTCAAGTGCATGTCGTCCCCGGGATAAACGGTGCACGCTGAAAGGGAGCGCTGCGTGAGATCACAGTGTTAGCGTATCCTTGAAAGGAACAAGAAGAGACAGCGCACAAGCTCAGAGCGCATTGTGAGCATTCCTTGTCGTATTAGCGGGCCCGAAAATAGTTTCTTCAATCACCTACGCCACAACGGTGCTCGTTGCTCATTCGGACTCTTTTATCTTATCGGCCGACAGCTATGCGAGGCTGTTTAAATACGAGGTATCACTCGGGTCCGACGGGATACAAACGAAGCGGTGGGAAAGGATAATATGTGTTCAAAATAGCTCTTTTGAAGGACCTCTAACTGCTGCGCACTCAGAAAATGTTAACAAGCCTCCTAGAGTGGCAGCTTGTTGAGCGCTGACAAACCGGCTTGAACACGTTTTGAAGCAAAAAAAACAAAAAACAAAAGAATTCTAGTTAAATCACCTTCCAGTTATGCAATATCATTCATCGGGTTCGTCGGACTTGAGCATACATAAAGTGCATCAAATGTGAAAAGTGTGATGCACATGACTGCAAAAGGTTTGAGGACAGAGGATTGAAGAAGAAGAAAAAAAAAAAAACCAACAACATACTTCTGTTGCAGGTCGTGCAGACTCTGCTCGGCCCTCTGTAGGCCCTCCAGGTCCTTCATCATCTTCTTCATGTGATCCTTGGAGTAGCGGTTCTGGATGTAAGCGAACCAGCAACCGCCCATTCCGATGACGATGGACACCACTAGCATGAAGTCTTTCAGATGGTTGTGCCGGTTCACTGGAAAACAGACAAATTGTTTGCGTATGTGATTTTTTTCTTGTACGGTCACGATTTCAGACAAGTGTTTTTTTTTTTTTTTGTGTGACGAAGCCAATCTGGCCAAAATTTTGAACTGGACAAACACACAGCAGCTACCTCAAATCAACGTGCGTCCACCGTTTTTTTGTTATTTTGTTTTTTTGCTCCTCTCGATATGCCAATTACAATATGAAAAAGATGATGACTGATACTACATACATTTTACTGTGACATCTGCTGTTGGTTTTTGCTCATGTCTTGTAAATGCAGTTTGAACCTTAGACTTACCCGGTCCTTTTTATTGCACAATTCGGGACAACAAACATTTCTGTTGGGACCCATAGTTTTATAGTATTGCAAGTCCCGGGAACCCGACACTTTTCAGAGGTAAAATAAGCACTGTCTAAGGTAAACATGGCAAACTCTTCCTTGAAAATTGCTCATGGCATTAAAAAGAAGCAGAAAGAGAAATAAATTGATCAAGCTTGTTTTCTCATCCTCAGAAAACACCCTCATAAGAGCACAACCGCCTGAGCAGCTTGTAAGCGCCGGTGATTAAATATTCAAGGTAATAAAATTCAAATATTTAGGCGAGGCCTGATATCAGGTTGCGACCTGCTACCAAGTCAGACAGCTCAACTCATGAGAACCTCTCGTCTCTATATTTTGATGTCATTTTTGCACACAAGTGCACGCAAGTGGTTTTCTTACACAAAAGTTGCTTCCTGAAGTCCCCTGAACAGGAAGTTGAGGAGGTTCGCGAGCTACCTCGCCGCAAGCCCGGTTTCTCCGCAGAGTGGAGTTCAAACACACCCTGGATCGAAATGCAAGCGCACGCTTCCCGTTTTGACAGCCAGCCAGCCAGCCGAAATGCGAGGGAGGCAAGTGCTCTTTTGTACAAGTTCCACAAGTTCTGAGGCAGCGGGAGAAAATCAGCTAAAAAAGGGCTCAATTTTGTGCCTCCCGGCAGTTATTTTGGGACAACACTTGACGGACAGTAACGGTGCAGCGTTAGCAATTTCCCTATTTGCAGGGTTGCCTTTTTTTTTTCTTTCAACAGTAAGTTTGGAAAGCTGCTCAAGAAAAGACAGTATTTCTAAATGTTTGAATCAGGGATGTCAAAATCATTTTTATCACGGGCTACATTGTAGTTATACAGTCAGTGGGCCAGAAAAACTGTAAAGTCAAATAAATTTTCAAGTTTATCACACATTTAAATAAAAAAAAAAAACTTTTAAAAGTTGAAGACAACTTGAAGACAAGTTTGGTATTTCAGCCAGAAACTTGAAGTGCCTTTTGCGGGCCACATAAAATGATGTGGCGGGCCGGATCTGGCCCTTGGGCCTTGAGTTTCACACCTGTGTTTTAAATGTATTTCAAAGCCTATGGGTGGTTTTAATCAAAACTTCCACATTGACCGTCTTTCCGTGCGAATGCCACTGAGCTAGCTTTGGTCCGGCACATGAACAAGTGTGACATCTGCCGTTGTGTAATCGGTGACACGCAACAGATGTTCTTCAAATCGGCGGGCTGAATTGCACAAGGGCGGCCGGAACGAGAAGGCCTCTCATTGTGCGCGTGTCTTAAAATGCTGCCGGGCCGCCGAGGGAGTCGCGAGCACGAACGTTTAAAAAAGGGGCTGTCAAAGACAGACGTGGCTCCCTTGAGTCCGTCCTTCCTGGGCGGCGAAATCCACGGTGACATATGCCACGTGCAGATTCCCCTTCCATGCTGCGCATCATCAAAAGTAGGCCAGCCGGTGTCAAGCATGCATGTCCCTGGCGGGTCCCATGTGCCCAGATTATCTCGTCCGATAAAAGCAACAGAACGACGGCCTTGATGTTTCCTGCTTTCCCACGCAAGTACTTAGAATATGGCCAATGCAGCAGAGCTGAACATTTCAATGTCGGAGTTTAACACTTCTTCTTCAGGTGAAACGTGGAAAATGGCGTGCAAGCGGGCCAATTACAGTGGATACGGTGACAGGAACAGGACATTTTACTTTTTAAATTAAGAGCAGTTTACTGTTAATTCCCCGAGTACAGTGATTGAAAATTTTAATTTTTCCTCTCGTTTTAATATTCCTGCGCGTAAACAAGGATGGATTCGGACGTTGTTTCAGTCTGCCGCTTCTATTATGGAAAATAATGCCGTAAACACCTCAGCTAACACGAGCCGCTGTTAGCCTCAACGGGCACTTGATGCTAACAGCCAACTGACGTCCCCCCTCATTCCATTATGGTACTTGCTGTAAGTAAGAATACTAACATGCAAACAACAGGTATGTGGAAGTAATCGGAGAATAAAACACACACACACACACAAAAAAGAAGAAAAGAAATTCCACTTACTGAGAGGCGCTCCGAACAGCACAGTGTCCAGAGATTTGAGCTGCAGCTTTTGAACGTGGCTTCGGTCCAGGATCTTGAGGATGGAGTGTGTCAGAGTGGTGTTCTTCACGGCCAGCCTGAGGGAGAGCGGACGCCGGAAGCGCACTTAGCATCAGGTGCTTCGGAATGAATCGCGGGAGCTTGGGCTGTCCTCACCTGGGCATGGCGCTGCCGTTGAAGGCCATCCTGCGGAAGGCCTCCACGTACTGCGGCAGCTCCACGTAGGTGATGAGCCATTCCACCACCTCGTCCACAGTCCAGTTATACACTGAGGGCGCCCACGGAGAATTATGTTTTTTTTTTCCCCAAAAAATAGCTTTGAGCGAAACGTGATTTTAACTTTGCAATGCTCATTAACAATTAACAGTAAATGTGTTCGTAAGCCTGACAATTTGGTCGTATTAATTAACAATCACCAAGTTTCTCTGTCCATCATTTGCAACATGGATCATTTACATGGACCCAACATGAAAATCTTTCAGTGGTTCCGAAATGGTGCAAAAAGTGCCCCATTGGGTACCTGAAGACACTTTAGGCCCTAAGGTCCTCGAGGGCCTCTACAAACTTGAGAACCACTGTCGTTAAGAAAAAAATTGTCAGGCTAAACAAGACTGTACCACTTGTTAGTTGGCTAGATTGGCGTTTGGCTTCATGAAGGTTTACTTTGCGCTGTAGCCGGAGAGCGCCTGTAACGTTTGCATCTGGGCTGTATCCCAAATGAGCTATCCAGTGTCATAACAGTGAAGCGGCCGGGGTGAGGTTGGCAAGAGCGGGGGGTGCGCATAACCTAACCAGCTTGGAAGCTGCTGGCGCGTGTGTACTAGGGGTGTGAGAAAAGGCGGCCGACAGAAAGGGCGTGAAAGTCGCGATCAGCAGATACGGCGCCCGGCCAGACAAGTGCGACAGTACGTGTGTCGCTCTCTGCGTCGACAGGCTGCCGAGTGCGCTGCTCTTAGCTTGACACGCCGGCAGATAAAGGGCCTTGAAAAGTACCAAGAGGGTCAAGTGGCAGATTAAGCGAGCCGCAGAGTCGTCACTAACACGGGGGGCACGATAACATGCAATGCCCGAATTTGATTCTGATCATTAAAAACGTTTCCTACGAGGGTGATTCGCATACTGGATGCGGGCCCTCGAGGACTGCAGTTTGACACCCGCGGTCTAGGTCCACCGTTGCAAGCGGTACCTTCGGAGCCTTTCCAGGCATTCCACAGATCCTCCACGCTGATGAACTGGTCATCCCCATGGAAGCTGTTGTGCTTGGCCTTGGGGTCGTGATAGTTCAGGTCCTCCCTCAGGAACTGCGGGAAAACCGCATTTGCAGTTTAGCGAATGACGCAAAACTCCTTTTGTATGACTCCAGGCGTGACGATAGTTTTTGACACGCGGGGAGGGTGTAAAACGGAGGGGAGAGCACACAAACACAATTACACAATCATGTCAAGCATAAAAGACAACTGTAGAGACTTTCCAGTTGTTAATGAGTTGGAAAAGAAGCGAGAACGTTCAGTACCACCTTTTATATATCGTAGTTAACATGCATAAAAACGCGGGTGCGCTCATGACTACTGGCGGTGTCAAGTTCTGCTTAACACAAGACTTCTTTGTGATTTAATCTTTCAGCATCACACCAAAGAAAGTCCTCAAGTGAGAGCGATAGAGCGGTACCTTGACATTCCAGTTTCATTCATTCAGAGAACGTACTCGCGACTGGGGGGGGTTCCTTTCTGATGCCATACCGATAATATCCTACACCGACTGACGAATATCTGGATCAGGCATCGGCCTGAAAAAAAATCTGTATAGGCTGGGCCCTAAAAATAAATACTGTACTGCATTTAATATGTAAATAATGGTTACTGTGTAAAAGAGTCAACATTTATGTAAGAAAATGAGCAGTAGGGCAGGAGGGCTTTTTTTTTTCTTGCTCTCCGATTGGCAGCTGGTAATTCTCTCGTGCTACCATATCAGTCCATACAGTTTACTCTCTTGTTAAGGCATAAATGGCCCTGAAAAAATGATTGTTTGTTGATTTTATCCGGCCTACAGACTGCTGGCACAAGTAGCCCAAAGTTTGAACCTGAGAGTTCCTGCAAAAGCCGCGTTGACTGCGTTGTTGACTTTGGAGGCGTACATCAGCATGTGAGCCTGCCAGGGACTTCAAGACTCTCAGTGCAGCGAGTTTGTGTTTCACTGGAGATACCTGATCAGCTTGCTGACCGGGGAGGAGGCCAACTCAGTCAGTCAGGTTGTGTTTTTTTTTTTGTTTTTTTTTTACATTGCCACCAGCCCCCCACAAGAGCCAAGTCATCGCATTTGGGTGGAAGACTGACAGATGGACATGTGGGATCATGTAGCCACTGCCATCTTAGGCATTTTGACATAAACATCACGAGACGACGGAGGAAGTCGCAATTGAGGCCGCACAGATGGGAAATTGTGATAAACCGTCCGCGCTCGTGAAGGTCTGATAAACACTGAATTGTTTGTGCGTGTAGGGTTTCCCCACCAACAGCGATACTGACTCTGCGTTCAAGTAGTGAAATTTTTGGGCATTTTTGAATCGACAGTTACAGAAACTGGATGGTGTGTCAATGTATGTAATATGTATGTAATATCAACAGCGGCCAGAGGTGGCGTCAAAAAACAAAGTTCAAACCAAACAAAGCACAAATTAATGAAATGTAAAAGGGTAAACTAAATCAGTTCCAAACATTATTATTTTGGGTGCAGCCCATGCGGCCCACTACCAGTCAACAATTAAAAAAAAAGGTATTTTTCACATTTAATTTGCAGTTATTAGAAGAGTCATTTCAAAAGTTAATTACACAGGACTGTCTGTCGTTATGCTTTTGCTCATTTTCTATTGAAATCAAAGCACACGTTTTCTAGATTATCCCCCTTTTTTTTTATTATTAATCTTATGAGGTGGATTATCAAAACTCTCCATTCATCTGCTCCTGCTCCGGCCCTTTTGTTAAATTTTAGAACACTTAGCAGTCCTCGGGTCAAAAATGTACCCACCCCTGGGATAGGCAATCAAACGTTTCATAATAATAATGTTTCATTTCTTCTTTTTAAAAACTAATTAGGGAAATAACATAACAGGATGGGTAATAATAATAAAATCCCGCTGCTGTTGGTGCCTTGGGAGCAATGTGGGTCATCCTGATGATGTGTCCAATGTTAATGATTAACAAAAATGACTACCGGGGAAAGAGGCCAAAGGAGAAATCCTCCAGCAGCGGAGGAAGGATGCTGTTATTAATTGAACTTCTTGCTGACAAATTAGATTCCAGAGTGTTGCGGGCCGCCCGCTACCTACCCCGTCCGTCTCCACCACGTCCACGTTGCCGTTCTTGTCGTCGTCCATCTGCTTGTGGATGCTGCGGATGGCTTCGAAGCTGAGGACGGGGTTCTCGTCTCGGCACAGCAGCTCGTCGATGCGACAGAAATCTGTCGTAGGAAAAGTCATGCACAATATCGGTCTGGAGATTATGTAAAAAAAAAAAAAAAACACCCCCCCACTCGACTTGTTTTATTGTTATTATTATTGCCTACTTTATTATCTGCTCTATTTTGTGGAATGTAAATCTGCTGGGGAAGTACACAGAATAAACATTTCATTGTGTCGCGTTACAACGCATATGAGAATAAAACTTTTGAATCTCGAATGGATCATTTTCAAGCTGCTCATTCGTCTCGTGGCTTGCAACGTTCGCATGAGCTCGTTTGCGTGAAAGACACGTGATGATGCGATTGCGTAATTGGCCAATCTGTCACTGAGGCCTTATCGAGCGACTCCTCGTCTTCCCTTTTGTGGCCGCTTCCTCCTTCCTGACGATAAAAGTGAGCCCATATAGCGAACCTTGCTGGGAATGCGCTAGCGATGTGAGGCGGTCGAGTTTCTGTGTACATTTTAAAATAAGGCAGGCTGACAAATGTGCACTGCTGCTATCACTCGTTTGTTTTTTGTTCACAGCCGAAAATCAAGTTGTACAAACTCAAGTTGAAAAAGCACCTTTGCTCAGCTCACTGAACAGCTAACAACTTTCTGTGGGTGGTACTTTTGCTTTGGGGTTTTTTTGTGGGGATGAGGGAAAAAATCAATAACAAGTTTCAGTATTGGATGGATACCTGGCCTAATTTCAAGGAATCAGAGCTTTTGTAGGCATCCGTTTTATCAGTTTGCTCTGTTGGAACCACTTTACGATCATAAACTAAAGATTAAAAATTAGAAAAATTTAATTGCATGGAATTTTCAGGAAAATGCTATGTTAAAAGCGATAAGCCACTCTTTATAAAATATGTCATTATTTTGGGGGGGAAAGGTGTCTCAAAAGTATGTAGTATTGGTACTGGTAACTACTGTATTTGTCAGAGTACCCTTGCTTATAAGTCAAACCCCCCCCATTTTTTTTTTACTTCTATTTGGGTGAATTTCACAAAAACACAATTGTAAGTCTACCCCCGACTTCAGTGGTGACATAGATTGTGGCCGTCGTTTTCTTTTCATAATGCGTCAAAGCCTGTTGAAAAAAATCGGCCACGTTGTCGACATCAAAGAGGCAATTCGGCGGCATGTGACAAAAGTGCAGATTTACAATGTTTGTTGCAAACGGTCAGCAACAGATGAATATTATATTGAGTTAGAGGTATATGTAATCATTTTATGCCTTATAAATGACATATAACTTATTTCGCATTCGAATTAATGTTATTCAAACACAGATATGTGGACACATTGCTCTGTTTTTGACTTATGCGGTTGTAAGTCCACCCTCCTAATATGGGGGTTGACAACGAGGAAAAAAAAAAAAAAATCGACTTGTACTCGGGAGAAATACGGTACTCAATAGATGACTACTCATACCGATACTATAAAAAGCGGTAGCAAACATCGCTAGATAATTGTTTTGCAAAGTAAAAGCAGACGTTTGTAGATATCTTATTTTGATTGAACGCAAAGATAATCAGTCCGCTTTCACAGAGGACTAAAAAAAAAAAACTGAGATTGTTTGCCGAAATCCTAACGACTTTGAATTTTAGGAGTCTAAACAAACCGACAATATGCATCCATATCAAATTTAACAAAATTAAGATTAAGAGCATTTTACAAAGGAGTCCCTGCAATCCAAACACCGTAAATGCTATCATTCCTAAACAACTCTTGTTTGATTTTAGAGACTCCAACTCGGTCTCTATTTTGAGTTTTGAGAGAAGACATGATCTGCACTGGACAGCAGCTGTGATGTTTGTTTTGTTTTGTTTTTTTAATCAGAAAAGAAAAAAAGTTAGCATACCAAGTAGGGCACTTTATTCACAACAGCACGTGTTATGACAAGTCTTTGCACAGGAGACTGAACAGAAAGTCCTACAACATTTTGTCAATTTTGCATTTTAAAGAAGAAGAAAAAAAAGCTGACAAGCAGGAGCTGTGTGAAAGACTTCACCTGCGCCCCGACCATCATTTGCCTTGCAAACATCCAACGAGCAGATAAGAGAATTACAAACCAGTCGGCCTGCTTTGTTTTTTGTTTTGGCGCTTAAGTTATGCAAGTCATTGACGGCACAGTCCACATGCCGTACGTTTCCGGCGACGCCGCAGAGCAGCTAGCGCTTATATGCAGTCGGAAGACAGCAATTTACAGTGTGAGAGTGCTCGAATAGAGAATGCTCCAAAAATGCTGCACTTGAAAAACACCTCCTTTCTTTTTTTTTTTGGGGGGGGGGACATCACCTGCACTATTATGCCGACTCCACTACCATGCCATCTGAAGTCCAAGCCATTACTGTAAGCAGTGGTACTTCTACTTATGAAATGTATCCGTTGCTGTCACTAGTGCATAATAATCAAAATCTATCATGTAAAGAATAATTAAAAAGATAAAAAGAATAAAATAATCATATTATTGTAGCAGGTGACAATATGAATGCAGAGAAGAAAGCAAGACGTAACTAGGGATAGACCAATAATGGGCCCGGCCAATGATCGGCGCCAAGATTTGGCATTTTGACAACACGCAATAATCGGAACGGGCCCAGAACAACACATCTCTCCAGACACATTCCAGCTACTAGAGGAGCAGCTAAAATCCTCATTCGAGGCATTTCCGTGGGTTTCAAATGTTACTTTAGAAGAGGAGAGCATCCCGGAAGTACAAGTGAGACGGTGTAGTTAAGTCATTTGCGGAGAATTTTCACGTGATAAAGAGCCGCGTCGGCCACCGGGTCAATTGCTTCCTGTCTGGCCGAGCGTTTTGATGCGCTCCGGAGAATGCGAGGCCCGCCGGACTATTCTCAGTCGGGCCGCATATAGAAGCTGCACAAAGTCGCACGTGAGGGTTGAGTCCAGCTGCCCGACTCAAACCCCTCCACCAGTTCACGTTGTGAATGGGTCGGGCACATCCCGGGAATTTGCAATGTTTGACACTTTCCGCAGGAATGAACAGGAAATGTATGGGCCTATTTTCAAACCGATTTTTAATTGTAATTATGATTTAACAACAACTTAAGTACAGGCCACAACATGAAACGGTAAATAATGGATCAAAATAACATTAGAAGCTAAAAGACTAATAAAGTTTGTATTTATGTCGAAATATGATTCATCTTAATCTTAATTCTGGTCTAAACAGCAATGTGATCAAGACTACTACATTTGTGGAAAACAAATGAACTATTGACGGCTATAGACGTCAAAGGGCGATTATTATTGCCACAATCTTTTTCCATTCATTTGAGGGGGCGGCCATTTTGTCGCTAGGTGTCGATTGAAAATGACATCATCGTTGCTCAGAGGACATATTAACTTGCGCAAGTCACAAAATCTACCTCAGATAAGGGAGCAACTCTGATGTCAGAGCCCAGAGCAACTACATAGAAAATATTCACGTGAAGAAAAGTTAGGGTTGACTTCCCCTTTAACTTTAACTTTTACTATCAAATATTACAGAGATTTGCTGGATATTTCCAGCCCTCTTCAACGCCGCTCACCTGAAATTCCATTTTCGGTACTTTCCGCTGTCAGCGAACTGGACCTGTCCGTCAGGCTTCCTCCGATGAGACACAAACAAAATATCCACAGGGTCACCATTTTGTTGAGCTCCATGACTGCTGTAAACACAAAAGGAGAAGCGCTTAAACCAGCCCAGCAGGTCATTGGAGCAGCATTTTCTCAGACAGCCAAAATTTCAAGCTAAGAAATCAACAGTGAAATAGATAGAAATCTTTTTTTTTTTTTTCATAAGTGAGGCAGCTCTTGGACAATTGCGCCAAGTGGCTAGCTTTCCTCATGATGCTTCACATTTAAATGTGTGACACCAAACCTGTATTTCTTCTTCTCTGTGCATGTAATTAGAACAATCAGATTAGCAACCAAAATACACATGAAGCTGTCACCAGTCTCACAACATGCTGTCATTCCTTGAAAAACACCCATGACTCAAATCAAGTGAAAGCAAAAATCATGAATAAGTGCGTAAATTATGAATAAATTCCATCTTATTTCATAATGAACTCAATCACTGTCAGTCCAGTTAAATTGGATTTTTAACTGATTTAGCTGTCAATGGCAGTGAAATGGACCTGATTACCATTCCGAGATAAACATAGTTGACAGTGGTAGTGTCATTTGATTTTTCTTTGCATTGAAAGGTGAGAAAAATCGTTAGGATCAGTGACATGATCAACCGCATGTCCCTATAACTCAAAATTAAAAGACTGAAAAACATACAACGTGCATAATCTACGATGATTTCTATATCTCTCCGTTACCTCGTGCAATGGACCATTCCATCATCCTGCTAAACATGTACAGAGTTGATTTTTTTTTTATAGAATCTCTTTACTGTCATTGCACAGCAAGTAAACACCTAAACTTTTATAGTATATATACAGTATATAAAATGAAATAAATAAACACAGGTTCAGCCTCGGGCCCCGTGACGAATCTGCGTTTGACCTAAAACTAATCGCCATAAATTCCGCCGGGTCTAACGCCAATGCTAGTTGAACTTGTAGCGCCGAGTTGAAGCTAGCTTGCGTGAGAACCAAGAAATCAAATTAAAAAAAAGACGACGTCGTTCTGGTTAGATTCGGCATTTTTCGCAGCGCAGATGGGGATCTTGAAAATTCGAGCGAAGTACTTGACGTTTCTGCGAGTCGGACGCTCCGTGAACGAGCTCCTCCAGTCCACACCATCAGAGCCCAAACTTACGCGTCATGAATCACGAAGCGTCGTTCAAGTAGCTTTTAGTCCTGGGCTACCATCGCTTCGGGCATCAAAAAAGCAAGAAATTGAGGACGCGGTCCCCTTGCAAGGTTTCTCTCGCTTTCCGTCTTTGCTCACAGACCGGAGAGACTTGAACGTCCCGACGACGAGCCGAAAGAACCGCAGAATGTGGAGATACAAGTGGACATTCTTCTACGCTTCGCTTCTTTTCACGTCTCCTCGTTGTAAAGTGGCGACGCTCGCCCCCTATCGTCCGGCGTACACACATATCTAGTTTGGCGGCTGTGGGGCGCAGAAGTGGGTGGAGTCTAACGTTCGATTCCGGTCACTACACGTTTGAATCTGCCTTTAAACGTGCATTTAACGTGCAGGTTAAAAAAAAGCAGGGCCAAAGAGTAACGGAAGTACTTATGACCCCATAGTAAGTCACGGAGTTCAAATGTTGTGGTCAAAAGATGTCCTCCACGGAGAAATGCTTGGGATGGGAGCAGTATCTCATGTCCCCAGCAGAGAGCGCAACTCATAAGTGGTTGAGGACAGTATTGTGGATAGGGCAGGCATAGTTGGGTTATTTTTTTATGGCTTGCAAAGCCTTAAATAATACAAATAAGATTAAAGTCCCCGAGGAAATTGTTTAAAAAATGGACTCGTGTGGGCAGAGCCAACCGTTTGGCTTAATCTATAGGTCAAACCACGGGAATAACTCAAGGTGGCCATCTTGTGGATGATTATAGAAAAGTATTCCGGGTTCGATTTCTATTTTTTTTTTAAATGCAGTTATGATTCATAAATGATTGTGTGCAACCTAACTAGCTATCACACTTTATATACACTTGAATAGTAAAGAAATTAAAAATAAAAAGGTTGTATTTCAAACTACATTTATCCCCAATGTGAGAAAAAAATACATTCATTGGGTCTCCGGAATATACAATAAATTGGTACTTGCTCCTTTTCAATAAATATTTATTTTTAAAGCTTGATGAAAGATCTGTCACTTTGGCACACATCAAATCATCTTGTCGGCTTTGTACTTCCAAGACAACGCGAGTCTCCGCACAAGAAAGCAAAACAAGCAAATGTGTTGATGCACATCACAAGCTGGGCAGGACGTGGAACCTTGGAGCGAATTGGCACGCGGCCATCCATCCTCCAACCTCTGTGCAAATATTTATCATCATCTCATCACAAGCGGAGGAAAAAAAGGCCTCTGCGACAATTTTCCAGGGCCACGGCAGGCAAGGGGCCCGCCCCGCTCTCGCCGCGCCCTTGGGGGGGTCTCTAGTCAGAAGATTTTGTCGTTGGAGCAGGAAATGACCATCACCTCGCGGGTCTTGAAGTCCCAAGCCGCCGTCAGGTGGAAGGCCACGTTGGAGAAGACCAGGAAATACTCAAACAGGGCAAAGAGGGTGTAACCTGGGTTGCAAAAAAAAAAAAAAAGTCATTTATTTGTCATGAAAATGGATAACCCTTGAAATGACAACAGAATTGTAAAAATGAATAACAAATATTTCTTCCTTAATATTCAAACAAATGGTAAACTAAAAGCATTTTGTTAACTTGTGCAAGTCTAGAAAGTGATCACGTGACATGGCCCTGGCATTAAGGAATCAAATGTTCAAAAGTTCACAGATGATGTCATACTTACTCCCTGCTTCACAGTACAAATTGTGTTTGATGTAGAAGAATACTGCAAAGCCGCAGAAGAACAAGTTGAGGATTAACAAACGAACTTTCCAGTGATGGGATTTAGCATCCTGGGGAGACAAAAAAAAATAATAATTATGACCTCATTTACTGCCAGACCAGTTTTAAACGAATTTTGGCTTATATAGCTGTTAACTTCTTGATTGGCAGCCAAGCGCCAGGTAGCGACGTAACAACAGAATGCATTAAAATTGTACACGTAAGCAATCAATGTCGTACTTTGTGCCGGCCCTTTTGTGTTGCGGTCTTTCCCCAAATGTCTTTTTTCTCATTTCCGATGATGAAGTTTTCGACTGGATCTATTCATAGACGGCGTCCTTACCTGGGGATTCGAAGAACACTTCTTGATGGCCTTCCACAGATGACACGTGATGATCATGTAGACGAAGGAGCTGAGGAGGAAGAGGATGGAGCCTTCCCTGTGGACGACTGAGACAAAAAGGGGAACGTTCGGTCGGTTGCTTTTCAAACACGTTTCAAAAACAGCCGGGTACCGACAGTGCGTCTCGGCGGACGAGACGTAGGTGAGCAGCAGCAGGCCCAGGTTCTCGGAGACGGAGAAGGCCAGGTTGAGGTAGGCCAGCGAGCACTCGGGCAGCCGGGCGGCGAAGCAGCCCTTGTAGAACTTGAAGTAGGTGAAGGCCACCAGCAGGCGCGGCGCCGAGTGCAGGCCCACGCACAGGCGCCAGATGTGGCGCTCGGGGCTCAGGCTGATGGAGGCGCTGATGGACGGCAGGTAGTTGGCAACCTGCGCGCGCATGCACAAGCGCACACTTTTACCGACGGCTATTTTCGATGCGGCCCGCAAGCCAAGTAACACCGGCGCGCTCGGATTGTTAGAGTACCGCACCAACACAACCGTAAGTAGTCGCCTCTCCCTATGTATCTCCTTTTATCTACAAGGGGATTTCCCCCCGGCGGCCGGTAAAAACAATCGCAGCTGTCGGCTTCATCGATTAATCTGCAAAATAATCAGGCTAAATTTACATGGCGCGCGCGGCCCTAAAATACCCTAATTCCCCAAATGTAAGGCATATTTTTCCCCCCTAATTTTCGGTGCGCGACTATTTATGGAAAGAAGAACTCTCCGCGGTACGAGGAAAAGGAACGAATGCATTCAACGTCACACGGACGCTGCGTTCGCTGACCGCTCACAAGGTGGCAAATCTGAAATGGTGGATGAGATTTATTCCGTTACGGTAGCAAGAGACCTGGCAGTGCGTGCTGGTGGAGTCCTCAAAGTGAAAGAAGGCCGAGATGAGGACGCAGCTGACCAGGCCCATGAGCGGCAGGCTGGCGATGGCCAGGGCGCACGCCGTGAACGACACCCGGATGACCAGGGGCCTCTCGTGACCGTACGGGCCCGAAATCATCTCACTTCACGCTTCCTGCTCCTGCCACACGAAAACAAACGAGTAAAATAAAGATCAACGGTGATCCAAGCGGTGTCAAACCTACGGCCCGCGGCCCAGTTCCGGTCCTCAAACGGGGTTTAATCCGGCCCGCGCGATGATTTTGTAATGAAGTATAAAAAGGAGCATTTTTGGGGGGGATGTACTGTTAATGTTTTATTATTAATAGTGATGTTGTGCTTGCAGTCTTACAAAAGTGCATTCAAAGTTGCTTTAAAGTGATGTAAAGAGAGGAAAATCTATTCCCAAGTGTGACAGACCAATAAAACCATGGTACATGTTTATATAACTTGAAAACAACTTCAAATGTATTCTTTTTCATATTGGTCAAAATAGTGCAAGCGCAACATCAGTAAGAATCATAAAATATGAACATTACCATTTCCAAAACACTTCCAGTTCTTCATTTTTTTAGCTCATTTTTTTACTTTACAAAATCATTTGGCGGAACGGATTGAACCCGTTGGCGGACCGGAATGGGCCCGCAGGCCGTATGTTTGTCGGACCCGGTTTCGAGCAAACGTTTCAACGAAAACGGACAAACGTCTCCAAAGTCAGCCTCTCTTTCGTAAGCGTTTTCATTCCTGTAGTCCTTCTTCAAAGTAGACTGATGTCATTATTGCAAACAAAACATTTGCAAAGATTTGCCATTCAAAGCTTTGAGTTTGGGAAAAAACCATGAGCCAACCAGGAACGAGTATCCAAAGGTTTGGCGAGTACGGCGTTCCCTCCTTTTTAGCCGATACTACCCCTGCGATAAGTGGACAAAGTAGGATTTGCATGGACATCGTTCGTACATAAATAAAGTGTATGAAATGTGATCAATAAAACCTTGCCTACCTTTCTTTCCCATTCCCAGTGATCTCCTAATCCTAGCACAGAGGCACATGTCTCTTTTTGGCCACAAACTTTATTTTCTTTCACAACAAACAACACGGTACATCAGAGCGCATCAGTACTTTTAAGCGATAAATACCGTAATCCCCCAAATATAAGATGCACTTTTTTTCTAAACAGTCAAGTCCGAAAGTGGGGGTGCGTCCTACAAACGCTAACTTAAAAATTCGTTTTTTTAAATCTGACACCAATCGAGGAGGATCGATCCGGATTTGATGCAGATTTGACACACTGCTGTGCATTATTATCTTATTTACGTATTCTTACTTACAATAATTACGGTAATGGGACGAACGAGAGGGGGACGTCAGTCGGCTGTTAACGGCGGCTCGTGTTAGCTGAGGATTGTTACGGCATTATTTTCAAGAAAAGAAGCGAGCAGACTGAACCAACGTCCCAGTCCATCAGCTTTCACGTACAGGATTATTACTAAAACTAAGAGAAAAAAGTTATTATCTCCAGATGATTCATTTACGAGTGCACGGGTTAACACACTTGACGTGCAACAAATTTACAACTTACGGATACGACCAATGGAAAATATGAAGACTTTACAATAGATGCGATTTATTCTGCTTTTCTTTATAGTTTTGACATCGTTGCCAAAGTGTTGGTGCAGCTTATACACGATGACAAGACCTGAATTTGACCATCTTATTCACAGGTGCGTCTTACATTTCGGGAATCACTACACAGCGCTTTAATGACAAAATATGGATTATTCAATTAATCAATGAAATATTTGATGGAATAATCAACTGCAAATATTCGATAGCGACAGCCCTAAATAATCATGTATGATTTCGACTGATAATCGTACTGGATATTGTTATCTTAGCGAAAGTGAAACGCTTGTACTGGGACACCTTTAAAAAAAAAAAGTCTTTCGGTTAGGGTTAACATTGGTCATAATGTGAGTTTTTCCGATAGGGTGCGGACCTACTTGAGATTTAAATTCATTAGTAAAAAAAAATTAGCGGCACCCCTGCGTGCCGAGCGATGGTGCGAATTTGTATACAAACTTGTACGTTACCACATTTTAACATTTCGTCCCAACGCCAGCGCGGAACACATAAGCCGGTGGCAAATCCCAGAGCCCATACGAAACAAGGCCAGGAAGTGCGGGAGGCAAACTTTGAAGTCTTGGATGACTCTGATGTGTATGCTGTCCATGAATCATAGTGGGCAGGCGCCCAAAACTGCCAAGCATCATAATGCTGTCCACAAAAGTCTTCTTTTTCTTGCCTTTGGCTAAGATGTTTACTTTCCAGCGTTGAACAAAAAAGGTCGGCGCAACGTGGACACGCGCTCGACTACAAACAAGATTATTAGCTAGAAAAATTGTATAGTGGCCATCTAAATAATCTAAATAAATAATAATAACATTACATAATAAATCTAAATAAATGTGTCCTGTTATGAATAGTTGACGTCATTTTTGTTTATGAAATGTTTTGTGAAATTTTTGCGAATTCCTGTGTGAAGTTTGCATGTTCTCCCCGAGCCCGCATGGGTTCTCTTCCTCCCACACTCCAAAAACATGCACGGCGGGTGAATTGGACATAGTAAATTGGTATTGGGTGCGTGATTGGTTGTTCGTCTCTCTGCGCCCTGCGATTGGCTGGCAACCGGTTCAGGGTGTCACCTGCCTACTGCCCGTAGCCAGCTGAGATAGGCGCCAGCAAGCCTGCGACCCTTGTGAGGACAAGCGGCTCTAGAAAACTGATGGATGGATGTCTTCACGGGTGAAAGATAAGTCATACAGAACATCAAAATCATCCCTGTGATGACCATTATGATGGTGAACATCATAATCAGCCCTGTGATTTGGGAAAAAAAAATGTTGACAGCAAATTGCAAGAGTTGAACCTTCCTGCAGGACATTGACAATAAAAGCGGCATTGCACCATCTGGTGCCATGTTTATGCAATTACACTTAACATGGCAAGAGAAAACAGCACTTCATCTGGTATAAAATGTTCAATAACACGGGGAGAAAGGTGGTAGTTTAGATTGAACTATATAAAAACAATATCTTACATTCCTAGTGCAATTATTATTACTTCTTTTTTCATTTGGAGCTGCCAGTGATTTTGCCTGGCAAACTTGTTCGAAACGTACGTCAAACCGTCCACCTTGTTTGAGTTGTGGCACAATGTATGCGCATGCGCTACTCAAAACTAAAGCTGCGTTGGAGGAAAGTCTGAACTTTTCCAATTTTAAACAGAAAAAGCCGAGAGCAATGTTAAGCTAATTGTGCACAAGTACGTGAGAAATGCTGTTTCAGGATTTAGCCTACATTACAAGTTCGAACGTTAAACAATGACGCAGCCCAGTTTCCCTCGCCGCTATGATGAAGCAGCACCGAGCAATTGCGAACCAAGCTATGCAGGTGCATCTTCTAATGAAGTCAAGATGGCGGCGACTGCGTCACTCACTCAAGATGACAAAGTCAGCCGCTGATCTAATGAACTTGTGCTCGGGCGAAGATGGAGAGAGGACGTCCTGCCTTGCGCCTGCCGCACTGTGGGCAAATCCTTGGCGCCACACAAGCGGCGTGCGCGCGCGTAGAGAATGCACGCGCGCATGCAAACACCTCCGATCGCGCCTACGTGAAGGATTCGTTCATTATGTCAAGGTATATTTTTTTTCCTCCGCTGGGCGGCGATTGAGCTCTCCGTGGTGCTGAAACCCAAAAGTACGGAAGCCGAATGGAGCAAACGAGCTGCAACCGGAAGTACCCGAAAAAAACGGGAATGAGGCAGCGTTGCGCGGGGGCTTGGTTCGGTTACGTCATCGTTCAATGCCCCGCCTCCCCGAGCAGCCCCTCGGGTCTCACAAACCTACACAACGTGAGAGGATTGATTTCTATTTTTTTCCTCGTTGCATTTCTATTAGATTATTGTGTTTTCATGCGATATCGTATTTATTTTATTTTTGATAAATATTGCTTTGGGATAACCCGCTTTCGACAGCATGAAACGATCGCAAGTGCAAAGTTTATTGAGGTTGATTGTTTTTGCCTCAGTGTTGCTGCCAGGTAAGATTCTTTTTGCGTGTGTTTTCAGTTGTATTTTCGTTTTTTCAGTTTTATTTTAGTTCCAATTTTAAATGTCAAGATACGGGGCACAACCGCAAACAAATCCCCCTAATTATCATGACATCAAATTTATTCTAGTGTTGGTTACATGAATGGGGAGTAGCTCTACTTTTAACGCGTGCAAACGTCCTAATGAAATGCACTGTCCATTTATATTTATTATTTTTTCATGTATTTTCCTCCATGTATCGTGGCATCCAGATGTTTGGGATTTCACCGTCATGGTAATCCCTCTTCTGCGTGCGTAAGCTTTCGCTGCAACACAAACTACCTCCGGCTAATGCGCGAACTGTTAAATCGCTCGTTCAACAACTAAGAAGATGTCAAAACATCACGTCCCTGGCTTCTGTGCGTGTGTCTGACAAACAACACGGTAACATGCTCACACGCTGGATTGAGGACGAGTGCAGGTGTTCGTTGACGGATTCGGGTCAGGATCTCCTCGCAAAGCCATCCGGACGAGGCCTCGGCCCGCCATCTGCAGCATGTGACCCGCGGCAAAAAACTGAGAATTCATAGGAAATCTGATAAGCGAAGAGGTTGTGAACGTCAGACTTACCAAAGCGGACAATTTGATGATTCGTAGTAAATAAAGAGTCCAGAGATCAATGTCCAGGGAGCAAAAGGGGACTCATCACCATATAATAATAATTACAATTGACGCAACATCGATAGCGACAAGCAAGAACTGAAAAGAAACAGGAAACACTCAAAACTGACTAGACGAACAAGGAACACCTGGACATACACAATAGGAGCAGGGAGTTGATTGGCTATTCAATGCTGCTGCAGTTTTCAGGAATATGCAGATATGTTATGCGTTGCATGAAGTAAAACGCTTCCCCCAGAACCAACATGGGACATAATGGTTCAAAAGGATGTTTCCATAGAAACTTGTGAGTTCTTCAAATGACCGTTCATTCCACCGAGCGATGATGTCTGACGTTTCCACAGCCTCTCGCTGCGCGCACAGCAGATTCGCTCAGAAGCTGCTGAGTGATCTGTTTGACAACTACACGAGCGCTCTGAGGCCGGTGGAGGACACCGACGCCATCCTCAACGTCACCCTGCAGGTCACGCTCTCGCAAATCATCGACATGGTAAAAACACTTTTTTATGACTGAAGGAAGCAGCTCGGAAAGTATTGGAAAAACTTTCATTTTTCTGCTTGTGCAACTTCTGAGGGAACTCAGTTTAACCTGCAGACCATTTCAGGGATTAATGAATAAATGAGGAGTGGACAGGATGTGCAGTTAGACCAGAAGGAGATCTGAGAAGCTGCAGGTCTCTGTTCGCCCTCCTCGCGAGTAAAAGCTACTTGCCTTTCTTCTAGTTTGATGTGCATGAAATATTCTTGGAGGTTACCTAAACCTGACAGTACCTCAAACTGTAAATATATTTTAGCCCACGCAACGTTTGTTTTTTACGGTCTTCTCACTTGGCTTGTACAACTCTTGGGACTAAAAGTAGTTTGAAAGAGCAAAACGTTGTTTTTTAATTTGTTTTTGTTTACACAACGGATGTTTTCCAGGACGAGCGAAACCAAATACTGACGGCTTATTTGTGGATACGTCAAGTGTGGCTCGACGCACATCTCAAATGGAGTAAGGATGACTACGATGGCCTCGATACCATCCGCATACCTAGCAGTTATGTATGGAGACCCGATATAGTCCTATATAACAAGTAGGTCGGACTGGTGTCGAGTTACCGTCGTACGACCATTCGGTTTTGATGAAAAAGACACAAGACATTCCTTGAAGACTTTATTCATGGGAGTGTGCAGAGCTCGGTCTGGTTTTTATGCCCCGGTAAAAGGACAAAGTCGACAACAAATGAGACACTTCTTCTCAAGACTTGGCTCCCATCAGCTTTGCCTTACTGTAAATACATAAAAGACAGACGGAGGCCACTGAGGGACGAACTCGTTCATAAGTGGGTATACTTGTGTCTTTTTTTTTGCAATGAGAAATGCTTGGCCAGAAAGACAAAACCCGGCCACAGCTTGGCTTTCGCCACAGGTGCGTCCTTACTCAACTCTAGTCACCTGGCCGGTGGACGAGCTTGTTTACCATTCGCTTGAGTCGACGGATTTGCGAAAGCCAATCTGTGGAATGGGGTTTTACTTTCCGGACCTGGATTTCCCATCCCTGATCTTGTGTTGGGAGTCAGAATAGACTTGAACTGCAATTATTGAGCCATATGGGACATTTACGGCAGTCTTATTTTAAACCCGTGCAAAAGTTAGAGGATTTACGTTCATTTCAGACCGAAAGTTGATCTCAAACCTGACTTTTCGGGTCCCGGTTTGATCTCAATCCACTTCTCCACGCAAAGTGTGTTTGTGACTTTCAGTGCCGACGACCGCTTTACGGGCCCCATGGACACCAACGTGGTGATACGCCACGACGGCCAGATCATGTGGGACTCGCCGGCGATCACCAAGAGCTCCTGCAAAGTGGACGTGTCCTTCTTTCCCTTTGACGCGCAGCAATGCAGGTTCACCTACGGCTCGTGGACCTACAACGGCAACCAGCTGGACATCCTGAACGCCATGGAGAGCGCCGACCTGGCCGACCTGGTGGACAATGTGGAGTGGGAAGTCTTGGGCATGCCGGCCAAAAGGAACATCATTTTGTACGGCTGCTGTGCCGAACCTTACCCCGACGTCACCTACACGCTGAAACTCAAGAGGAGGGCGTCCTTCTACGTCTTCAATCTTCTGATACCGTGCGTGATGATTTCCTTCCTGGCTCCGCTGGGATTCTACCTGCCTGCGGACTCTGGAGAAAAAGTTTCCTTGGGTGTCACCGTGATGCTGGCGCTGACTGTCTTCCAACTTCTGGTGGCGGAGATCATGCCGCCATCAGAGAATGTACCACTCATCGGTAGGGTTAAGGATCGATCGAGCGTGACACTTGACACATCCTTATATTTCTCCGACCCCTGCAAAACAAACAAACAAAGAAAAAACTAGAAAACGCCAGCATGGCTTTGGTAGGTTTTCATGCTAGCGACATCCAAAAGCCAAGCAGCAAAGGCTGTTCTTGGCTGCTTTTGTTGTGTTTTTGTCGCCGGGCTTGCTTGTGACTAGCAGGACTGGCGCAGAAACACAACAGAACCACGGTGGTCTATGCTAGACTTTTAATCAGGGACCAGTCACTAGTCCAAAGACTTGTGCCCACACGCCAATCCAACATTGGGAATGGGCATGCACCATTGGCTTGGCGTAGCGGAGCACTGTCAGAAAGTGAGGTTTTTGGCAGGGCGTTTTCATCCGACTGAGCATGTTCAATCAGGCCCGACAAATCATCACTCTGATCGGCTGTCACCTAGCGAATCGCTGCACAGGAAGAGACCAGGAAGCGATGAAAGTAGAAAAAACAAGCTTTTATAACTCCGCCCCTTCCTCAAGAACAGAATCATTTCTCTCGTTTTTTTTTTTTTTACTTCCCCATTTAGTGGACGGATGTCCTTAACTAGCTACGTTTTAGTGGCCCCACATACCCAACAGACATGGTGTTAAAGTGGCTCATAGTGCTGCCTATCAGCTCTTTCTTGTCTTGTGCATCAACACAGATACCGGAAAACCTTTCAGTGCTAATTCCAACCCCGGGTAATGAGGAATCTGAATCTGGAAGATCAGTTTAGCAATCAGTGGACTGTTAGGAAGAAGAACCTGAAGGATTCTGATTCCCTCTGAAAAAGAGGGAACAAAATTAAAACAGGAGGTATAAAGACATGACTTGAGAAGGAAGTAGCACCTATGAAGCCCTCTGAATCAGAGGGAACAAAATTCAAAGTACCATTCAAAAGGACTGACCTCAGATTCGAGCTCAAAATGGGGTTTAGCTTAGGGTCATTGACTCGAACTAACCAATTTGAAAGACTATGTATTGTCTCTCCTCAACAGGAAAGTACTACATTGCCACCATGACCATGATCACGGCCTCCACTGCCTTGACTATCTTCATCATGAACATTCACCACTGCGGCCCAGACGCCAAGCCCGTCCCCAAATGGGCCAAGAAGGTCATTCTGCAGTACATGGCCCGAATGTGCTTCGTTTACGAGGTCGGGGACAACTGCATGTCTCCCCGATTGGAGAAGAGGGAAACCCCCCCGGTGAAGAACGGCGACGCAAACAGCTCCGGGGGCGCCTACAGAGCGGATGGGACCTTCGGAATGGAGGCGGTTTTCCCCGTGACCCCGGAGGAAAAAGAAGTTTTCGACGGGTCGATGGGGCCGAATCCCACCAAGCGCTACAACTCCTGGAGGAACGGCGCCTTTGTCAACAGGGACTACGACGACTCGGGGAGCGCGAGGAGATGCCGGAAAGGCGGCGTGAGTGACAGGGAGGGTTCTCGTCGGGACCCTTGCGATGAAAGGCTTCTCCTCTTTCCCCAAGTGGAATACATCGCCAACTGCTATCGGGAGCAGAGGGCCACTCAAAAGAGGACCGGCGAGTGGAAGAAGGTAGCCAAAGTACTGGATCGCTTCTTCATGTGGTTGTTCTTCATCATGGTCTTCTTCATGAGTCTTCTCATCATGGGCAAAGCCATCTGACCACCTGCTCATTCGTGTAGGGGAGTCGGGCTTGACAAAAAGTGTTTTACGGGAGCGCCATATGTTGCAGTCGTGTTTACGTAAAGGACTGGACGAACGGCAGTATCGACCTTTACAGCAAAAGTTCTAAGATTTGATCCATGAAATTGTATTCATTTGTTCCCGAAAATCTATTCCCTGTCTCATAGCCAACTTTCATAAAGTACACATTTCCCAGTCCACTATTTTTTTTTTGGAGATACTTATATTATTTGTCTATTTTCCCAGATACTTAGGTATCGATTTAATACTTGAGTATCTGGGATTTAATTACTTCAATGTACTCAAGGATTGATTTAATACTTCAAGTAACTGGGATTTAATCTCTGGAGTATTGAAAAAATTTTTTAAATACGTCCCTGGCATTGGATGAACGACTGAATCAACGGTTGACAATTTTACAACGTGAAATGTACTAACACAACTCTCAAGCGATGCTTTCACGGGCACAAACATCAATTGGAAGTTACGAGAACTCTGGGAGCTGTCCAGCAGCTGTAAGCACAGAAACTACTGTGTTGTTCAGTTGACGTCGTCACTGCCCCGTGAGCCGGAGGTGTCATGTGATTCAATCAGACCGTCGTATTACAGGTTGGAATAAACTAAAGTGAGATAAACTGCTCAAAAACACCTGAAGAGGGAGGCAAAACAACACAAACCCTCACCAACTCTTACAGGTCATGAGAAGTTTATTTTTTCGAGTGCGGCCCGGAATCAGATGATCCACGGACCGGTAGCTGGGGACCTCTGGTCTTGGCCACAACACTCCCTTCAAACAAAATACGCCGATTCCTCCAAGTTGCATTTCCGCTTCAGATGCAAAAGCTGAAATGTTGACCTGGTCCCGTATTCATCATTGATTCTACAGTAAGGATCTGGCGACCATTGCGCACCTATCCTCGTCTCCGTGTAATGATGGATACAAATAAAGCTGCTTTCTAGCATTTACGATGGAATTGAAAAGTGTCTGTTGGGGCCGTAGTATGTGTGGTTATAAAATCAATTAAGGGACCACTCAGCATCTGTCATGTCCACATCGGGTCTCGCGGGAGAAACAATTAGTCCATTCTCAAGGTCCCAACTGCTCAACTTTGGCCAAGTTCAGAGAAAGCTCAATAATCCGCATTTGATGAATTTTTGACGACTAAAGGTATCATTTTGCATCGGTATGTATCGTTATGTATGCGACAATACACTCTGACTTTATCAATCCTTCAAATAAAGTCTCATTCGTTTACCACGACAGGTCGTGAAACGCGTTTTTCTTCTGGCGAAAGGTGGCGCAAGCGAAAGCTGAAGAACAAGTGTGGACCGAGACCACCTATTTCAATACGGAACAGTTTCGCTGTTGAATAAAAGTTTGGAAAACAAACAAGTGGACACCTCGGGGGTGTCGTTAAACTCTTGGATAACAATTAGCCACGTCATTAGCTAGCAGAGGTTTATACAAAGCCTACGGGGAGTAATTAGCACGCCAGGCAGTTAATAACAATATTTTTGTCGCTACCCCAAAGGAACTCATTAATAATAAGGTGTTTTGACGCTAAACTAATGAGGCCCGCCGGCTGATGTAATGTGCTTCGTGGAGGGGGTTCCCTTCCCGAAAATGCCGACGGTAACTGAAATCTGCAAAGTAGAGATTGAACTTTTTTCGGCTTTTCTTACCAATGTTTTAGTTTGTTTCTTTTGTCGTAAAAGTAAAAATCAATTCACAAAATCATGCTTATGTCTCCAAAAATGAAGTACTGTATGAGATATTGATACACTGTACTCCCAACTCTACACTTCCCCGTAAAAGGATATCTAATACACGGAGTTACAGCAATTTCAATGTTGCCAAGTGGAAATTCCTAGTTTAAAGGTTCAAAAGCAGAAACACAAATATTAAAACCGTTATATACATGTTTAGATATATTGTTTGGTCCAAATTAGGAGGAAAAATACCTACGCAAATAGTGAGGTAAAATCAAATGAAATAAAGTGGTCAGAAATGAAAATTCTCCAAAAAGAAAATTGTTTTTGCATTTGAACTTATTTTTTCTGTTTGTTCCATTTGAGAGATCAAGATCAATTATTGTCGTGTGTGGTCCAGATTACAAGGTACACAAATATTCTCAATAGTCACAAATCCAAATCCACAAAAAAAAAAAATTGGTATTTGTTCAGTTTGAATTTTTTCCAATTTGTTTCGCCAGTCGAAGAAATAAAGACACGATTTTAGAAAGGCTTACGAATGAAAATCCCGGACAGAGGCAAGAAAAGGCGAAGCGCGACGCAGGCGGGGGCGGGGGCGGCCGCCCATCCCCGAGGGGGGCGGCGACGTCAGCGGCGAGTCGTCGGCGACGGCGTTAAAAGCCCGGGGCGCGGGGACGGCGCCCCGCGGCCGGGTCCCCCCCTCCCAGGAAAATGTCCAACGGGTCCGGGGCGGTGCCGCCCTACGTGATCCTGGACACGCTGGCCATCCCGGCGGCGGGCAAGTACCCGGTCTTCCTGGCGGGCGTCCTGCTCTACTCGCTGTGCGCGCTGTGCAACGGCACGCTGCTGGCGGTCATCGCGCTCCGGCGCAACCTGCACAAGCCCGTCTACCTGATCCTGCTCAGCCTGCCGCTCAACGACCTGATGGGCGTGACGGCCATGCTGCCCAGGCTGCTGTCGGGCATGCTGTCGGAGAGCGAGCGGGTGGCCTACCCGCTGTGCGTCCTGCAGGCCTTCGTGCTGCACCTCTACGGCGGCGGGCTCCTCTTCATCCTGGCCGCCATGTCCTTCGACCGCTACGTGGCCATCTGCATGCCGCTGCGCTACGGCTCCATCATGACCCCCCGGACGGTGCTGTGCCTGGTGCTGTCCGTCTGGGCGCTGGACCTGGGCCTCATCGCCTGGCTCTTCTCCCTGCAGAGCCGGCTGCCGCGCTGCCGCTGGGCGCTGGCCAACGTCTTCTGCGACAACCCCTCGCTGCTCAAGCTCATGTGCGGCGACGCGTCCCTCAACAACGCGGTGGGGCTCTTCAACACCGCCCTCATGCAGGCGCTCAGCCTCTCCGTCCAGGTTTTCTCCTACGCCAAGATCCTGCTGGCCTGCGTGGGGAGCCGGCGCGGCGACGCCAAGAAGAAGGCGGTCAACACCTGCGTGGCGCAGCTGCTCATCCTCATCATCTTCGAGGTGGCGGGAACCTTCACCATCTTGTCGCACAGGTTCCCCGACGTCTCGGGCGAGGTGCGGAAGGTCATGGGCGTCTTGATATTCATCATCTCGCCGCTCCTCAACCCGCTGGTCTACGGGCTGTACACCAGCGAGATTCGAAACACCCTGCTCAGGGTTTGGACCAACAGGGTCTCCTTCTGAAGTCTCGCAAGCCGACTTGACCCCCGGGGGGAATTTCGACCCCGCTTTTTGATCTTTTTGAAGAGTGATATCAAAAGAAAAGCAAACAAAAAAAAACGAAAACAGGCTCAAATATTGCATAGGTTGTCAAAACGTGTCGACTTTCAACATGCCGGCCCTTCTAAACGCTTGCGAACGGCAGGTCCGGAGGTACGCCCGATAGGTGTCAAATTGAGCCCATGTCGGGCTCATTTACCGCCATTCAAAATTGGGACTACTGTCATTTTTTAGACATATTGAGCGCCCCGTGTTTTATCATGCATTTCCCCCAATTCTTGCATTCAGCCTTTCAACTGCAACTCACCAATAGGGTGCAATAGAATTTTATGTGTCGACGCCTCAAAACCACCGTGGGGCGCTAGCAGATTCCAGAAAACTCCCGGACACCTAGCCGTTAAAAGTGTTAAAGATACGCAGAGTATAAGACAAGGTTGAAAAAGTAAAAACATTCTAAATTGAGTGTGCCGAACGGATGCGGAGGCCATGTTAATCATTTAGCTTGAAATCATTCATGTTTTGGGAGTAAATTATGTGTATCAGAACTTAGTTAGGACTCGCGGTATCTGTACTTGCAGTGTCGGTGACTACTCATAAGTTGAAGTGCTCGTACAGGTATCTGTCTGGAAAAAATGGTATCGGACATCTCTATTTTAGAAGTGACCTTAGTTTGAACTTCTCTAATATTTGGAATGCATTTTCTATGTTTTCTTATGTGACGTAGTTAGTCTCTTTCAAGGAGCTGAAGCAGGGCTAACAAGCACCCAACCTGCAAACCAACTTTACTTTGTGTCAACAGTTTTTCAAAAACGACCTATTTAATAGACGCACGGCCATCTGTCGACGAAAAATGAATGGTCGCACTTAAACTCAAACATTTACCTGCTAAAATCTCAACATTGCAAGGACAAATTTCATTGCACCTCAGCCGACACCACAACAGCTCCATAAAAATCATTTCTATGACAATAACAATCAAAATCGAACTTTATATTCTTGTTGAAGCGAGCTCATGTTTTAATGTAGCACTTGTATTGGACCAGTTCTATAAATAAAAAATGCAAACTATGCCCTGTAGTGCCTTCTCAAGGTTTCTTCTTTTTTCTGCATTTTGGGATTTTCGAGTATGTGACTAAAATGTGTTAACTGTTGCCTTGTGACGCCATTGGACGTTTTTGTGATGAAGGTCAAAACAAAACACACGCTTTTGACTTAGGTGATACGTACAAAAATATCGTAAATAAACTATTTGGTCCTTGTTAGTTTTTTTTTTATGCCTGCATGGAGACATTTGAAAAAAAGTTATCAGAAATGCACAGTTGCCATTCCTACTGATCACTTTTGATCAAAGTCTGCTTTCTCAAATGTGCTGTTTTAGCTGGCCAGAATCGCTACTGTGGTCATGATGTCACTTTGTTTCATGTATGGGGAGAAATTTAAATAAAAGGTTATCAGGACTTGCTGTTCCTACTGATGTCTTTCTATCAAAACGGGCTTCCTCATATGTGCTGTTTTAGCCAGCCGAAATTAATACTGTGGCTTTGAGCTAACTTTATTTTATAAATCAAACGGGGAGAAATCTGAACCAAAACTTATCCAAAAATGTACATTTTAAGTGTATTAAGGATGTAATACTGAAGTGACCCAGTTGCCGTTCCTACTGATCACTTTTTATCAAAGTGTTAGCAGCGAACGTTACTCAACTGATGGATGTTGAGAGTAGGGTCGCGACAACGGCCAGATGACCTTTCAAAGTCAAACAAGTAGATAGATGATAATGACTCACGTGACAGAGCTGCTGTTCCTACTGATCACTTTTTATTCTCAAATTCGCTAATTTGGCCAGCCAGAATCACTAATGAGGTTTTGATGTCATTTTGTTTCATGAATCAAACAACCAGCTATTTGTCATAGGTCGCAGTTTCTACAGTACAGTAATAATCTGCTGCTGCGAACGGTTAAAATTAAATTTTAACAGTTATCAAAACATGAAAAAATAAATGCATAGATAAATGTGTGTTTTGATCTTCTGTATTCATAATTTAGACCAAGTTACATATCAAAAGCCACTTCCCAAATCCCCCAGAGAAATATCACTTTGAATTCCTCTCCCGTGGCTATGTTTTGGTCATATTGATGAGGTGACGATCTGGGAGATCCCTAAAGATTTTTGAGGGTTGTAACTGAGCTCGCGGCGTCTATAAAATCAGACGCCTTCCACACATGGAGCAGCTCGCTCATCGACGCCTCTGCGTGGCAACGACCCCACGTCTGCTTCGCTTTTTAAAGAATTGTAATTAAAAGCGCTTAATGCTGTATTGTCGCTCTACTCCGAGTACGTCATTTACGATTTATTGGTAAGTATGAATTTTCAGGGGGTCACGCATCACTGAACTTACTGTCTATTTCATTGTTTTCTATTCATGGCATAGATGTGACTTTTAATGTCGTGTACTGCATTAGCATAGGTTAGCACGGTGGTTCTCAAATGGGGGTACGGGTAGCCATGGGGGTGCTTGAAGGAACTCCGGGGGGTACTCAAGATTTTCAATAAAATCAGCAAAAATGCAAACATTCTTTCAAAATAGCGATTGAATTGATGAAATGTTTCAGGAAAATATAAGTTGATAAAACAAAAGTTATGTTCTGCGGGTTATCAATTTCATTCTTTTACAAACCCACATACTAGAATGCTTCGACCCAAGCAGCCACCTCTCGTTACCTGTCAAGTTCATGATTTTGTGAACACATCTCTACTGTGGACGGAGGACACTTTGAGTTGAATGTTTCTCTGTGGGCAAATATTTATTCATACTTACTGTCTTTTTACTGTCTTCATGCAGATTATTTTTGTGGACGGATATTTATTAATGCTTAAGTTATTTTTTTTGACATGTTAGGACACTTTAATTTATTTTTGTGGAGCGATACAAATGATGTTCGAAAGGTCCTTAAGTTTGATAAATCAGACACCGACGGCATGTTTTAAGACTTTTTTTTTAACCCAAGAATGCGTTGTACTGCTTAATGGGTACTTGGCTGCAAAGATCATTCACAGGGGTTCACCATCAAACGAAGGTTGAGAAGCACCGGGTTAGCAAAACCAGGCCTACCGAGGACACCGAACCGCCCTCGCCGACTCGACTCGATTGACAAGGCAGACAGCTGAACTGATTCTCCTCGAGTACTTTTGCGCCCCGCGTTGCAGGTAGCGCGAAGATGGCGAGCGAGCAGAGCGCCTACAACGTGTCGTCCATGCTGGCGTGGCGTTACTACCGCGTCCCCCCCGAAGGCGCGGCGGCGGCCTTCGTCTTGGCCAGCCTGAGCTACGCCGTCATCCTGTTCTGCAACCTGCTCCTGATCCTCACCATCGTGCTGAGCAAGAACCTGCGGCAGCCCATGCACCTGTTCCTGCTCAACATGCCGGTCAACGACCTCCTGGGCTCGTCGGCCTTCTTCCCGCAGCTGCTGGGGGAGATGCTGAGCGAGACGGGGCGCGTGTGGCACCCGCGCTGCGTGGCGCAGGCCTTCTTCATCCACATCTACGCGGCGGGCACGGTGCTGATCCTCACCGCCATGGCGTACGATCGCTACGTGGCCATCTGCCTGCCGCTCAAGTACAACGCGGTGATGACGCCCGGCCACGTGGCGCGCATCATCGCCGCCATCTGGCTGGCCTGCCTGCTGATGATCAGCGTGCTCTTCTACCTGCTGCTGCGTCTTCCCCGCTGCCGCTCCACCATGGCCAACGTCTACTGCGACCACCCCACGCTGCTGACCCTGGTGTGCGCCGACACCACCGTCAACCACGCCTACGGCCTGCTCATCGTGGCCGTCAGCCAGCTGCTGGGCAACGCCGTCATCGCGTACTCGTACCTGCGCATCCTGCTGACGTGCTTCCGCAGCCGGCGGTCCGACGCCAGGGCCAAGGCGCTGCAGACGTGCGCCACCCACCTCTTTGTCTTCCTGCTGCTGGAGTGCCTGGGCCTCTTCACCATCATCTCCTACAGGGTCAAGCAGGCGTCGCCCATTTTCAGGAGCTTCATGGGCTCCTCCACTCTCATCTTCCCGCCCTCGCTCAACCCCATCGTCTACGGGATCAGGACCAAAGAGATCCGGAACAGCCTGCTCCACTTTTGTAAAAGTAGGATCCTCAAGTCCTGTTCCGGGGGTTTGCGCCCCTCCAAGTCATAGGTTTTGATTGGGGACCGATGCCGGTGCCGCAACTCTGAATTTCCGCGACGACAAAAAGTGAACACAAAATATTATGATTCCATACTATAAGTCGCAGGTTGTCAGATATTTACACTAAAAGATGGTGCGTGCATGTTGTGTTAGAACTCTGCACCAACACAACAGTAACACACCCACCACATTGCATATCGCACACATAAAGTTGGGTTGCTCACCATTGAACGACAAACTAATGGGACCCCTCAGCTTGCTCGGGTCTGAAAAATACGTTTAAGGCTGCCGCCTCAAAATGTAGAAAAACGCACGCAAATTACATTGATCGAATCAAGGGTGTCAAACTCATCTTTCTCATGAGCCACATTTTAGTTATAGGTTCTGTCAGAGGGCCAAAATGACTGCAAATCAAATCAATTTTAGGTGTGTTCGTCAAAACAAAACATCATTATTTTGGGGCTATCATTACGGCCTGTGTGGCCTGGTAACAATTGACCGCTACCACGCCGTGGACTGGCGGTTGAGGACCTCTGCTATATTCAGTATGCTGTTCAGGGGGTGAATAAGGTCATTCTTTATATTGCTTTTTTTACAATCTATAAATATACAAATACAAACATTCAATCAACCTTAGCCTGTTAGATTACATAATAAAGATTATTCCAACCCAGATGAAAAAAAAGATTGTTACATTTTCAATTTTTCATGAGTTAACGAATGTGAGGAAATTGAAACGATTCTATATTTATGATTTAAGTAGCTTTTTAAATACTTTTCATACTGATGTGCCCTGAGATTTTTGTCTTGTAAAAGTCATTATGTGGTTTTGGTCAATAAAGCTTGGGAAACTGCGTTACTAACAAAGAGCCACAAGGAGGAGCCACACGCAAAAGAAAACCATTTCTCGTTGCCCTGTGTGTATACATTGCCACGTGAACATTGAACTCAGCAAATAATCGCTAACATGCAAACATTTTCAAAAGGTTTCTTCTTCAGAAAAAGCCTAGCGTACTGAAAGCCTAGGCCTATTTTGGAAAATTGCACTTAACTTCAATGAAGGAGCTCCGGGTCGCCAAGTGCAGCTTCCATCCGTCTTGGTGTTTTCTGAGTGTTTTGTTGTTGTTGTTGTTGTTATTTATTTATTTTATTTTATTAAGTCGCGATTTAAAGCCTCCTCGAAGAGATATAACGTTTTCATGACTAGATTAAAAGTCGTGATCGTAACTTCCGTGGCGACTTTAAAGTCAAGCGGTCACGTGGTGTCACAAACCGACATGCGTGCATTCTTGTTTACGCGACCGCATATTCGGATCATTAGGATAATTTAGATCTCGTTATACCAATTTAAAATGTCACGATAACTCAGCCATTACGCGAGGTGACGCTCATAAACTACCGTCCTGTTGCGATATCAATTTGAGTGTAACTAAACCTTTGTGACGAAATAAATGGAACGATTTAAAATGTATATTAGACGGGAGCGCTGCAAAGAATTGACGATCACGTGATCGCGTTGTTGGAATCTTGATTTCAATCATGAAATTATCCATGGTTCAACGATGACGAATACCGACTTTGCATTTGATTAAATCATCTTTTTTACATCTTTTTCTAAAGTTTGTGAATAAACCTTTTGGGCCTTGGCGTGATTTTTTTGTGAACCGTTGACATTTGTTGTCTTGTAATTCCCTCATGGGATTTGCGAGTCACGGGACTAAATGTTTGCAACTCATTATGTTTAATGGCTTCTTTTGTTTGTGAGCCGTTGATAGGAGACGCAAAATCTCGATTCTCTGCAGACACTTGTGTTAGGGCTCCTAATGAATCTAAGGGGGATTAATTGTCACACTAAACAGCGGAGATTGTCTTTTGCAACACTTCCAACTCTCTCCCGCGATACCCACTTAAATGTGTACAGTATGTAAAAAGCAACAACAACAATACTTTCACGCACACTGTATTTTAATATCTTGTCTAATTTAATTTATTACCGGTTTGTCTGTTGATATCTTTGTATCTTTTATTTTACATTCTCAGTGATCCAAGCATCATTTACAAGTCTGCCGAAGCAATAAAATGCGTTTTTTGGATTGATTTGACCATGTAAATGTCCAAACAAGAAGCGTTTGTAAGTCGAGGTAAAACTGTACTTGTTAACACATTAGTATGTACTTCTAGGCTAAATGCTGTTGTTAGCATTTAGCCTACAAATACGATTCAACTTTCTCGCAAATATATTTGAACCTACTTGCCAATAAATTTGATTGTACTTGCAAGCGAAATGATAAAAACATAGCATTTTTTTCTCCATAATTCCAGAATAGGGGTTATTGACTTGCACATGTGCATACCACATACTGTAGCATTAAAGGAAAAAATGTGAACCACATAATAATAACAGCAGAAAATGACTATTAAACACCATCAACTTTTTTATATGATTCTGGTCTGGTAAGCAGAGCATTTGTGTTACTTGAAATAACATCCCGTGGCATTATGGGAAAAAAAAACTGCCATTAAGCATTTTGCCTACAAGTTTGTTCAAACACACTTGCAAAAACATTCAAACATGTTGAAATAGAATTCAACGTGTTTGCAAGTATATTTGAACAAGTTTGATATTCCAAAATATTAATTTCTCATTAGCATCTCTAGACTTCGGTAGAGGAAACTTTGTTCCGCAAAATAATGTGTGTCCGGTGTTCAAACGCTCCTATTTTTTCACGGAACACACTCGAAAGACTAAAGGGGTCTTTCCCTGTAAACATTTGTATATTTCTGCTGACAACGTTGAGGAGCTACTAGTGAGGAGGCAACTTGTGACACTGGAGACACGCGCCTGTGTGTATTAAAGGTCACGAGCGAGGCATTAAGCACAAGGGACGTTAGCCCGTTTCATTAATTAAAATGCACGCTGGGCTAATCTGCACTTGGGGGATTTTGATTTGATTAGAACCATTTTCTCGCGGCGTTTCCCCGCTGAGCCAAAATGCCTTTAGAGTGACCTTTTTTTTGTACTGTACTTCTAATGTAATTATTCCATTTTCTCTGTTTTAAATGTAAGCGTATACCAAGGTTGCCTAAACATAAAATGATCTATCTATCTATCTATCTATCTATCTATCTATCTATCTATCTATCTATCTATCTATCTATCTATCTATCTATCTATCTATCTATCTATCTATCTATCTATCTATCTATCTATCTATCTATCTATCTATCTATCTAGATCGAGTATTAACAGGCTGTTAGATCTATCTATCTATCTATCTATCTATCTATCTATCTATCTATCTATCTATCTATCTATCTATCTATCTATCTAGCTAGCTAGCTAGCTAGCTATCTAGCTAGCTATCTAGCTATCTAGCTAGCAATCGATTTGTATAGCTAGCTAGCAAGCTACATATCAATATCGCAAGTTACTGATCTATCAACCGACCTATACCTACCTAAAACGGGAAGGGGGAATTATTTTTTCAAATTTAAGGCCAGATAAATTTGGATTTTCTTTTTTTACTTAACGAATAAAATCTACAAAGCGTGGCGTTGCAGCGTAAACCTTGGATTTCTAGCGTCACTGGCAAATACGTTAGATTGTGAATATTTGTGCCACCTTTTCAAAGATCGGTTAATGAAGAACTGTGCTCAAAGCGTGGCGAAGTTGTCGTCAAGTATGACGTCAACGGCAGCGAACGTTTGAATATCACGTGGATCCACCTGGGAAGCTTGACGTTAGCTTTAAGTACGCTGTGGCTCGCGCACATTCGGGAGGGGGGAGCCTCCAAGGTAAGGTACAACTTCAATTTTATTGACTTGTATATTTTTTCTATACAGTAGTTGGACAAATGAGGTTGTCTTATGCCTGTTGAACTGACAGATTCTAGTTTATTTTCCACACTTCATCTTACGTGGCTTAATTGCATTTTCCCAACAGAAAATATGTATAATTTTCCTTAACACTCCATGTCTTTTTCCTTGATGTAATTTTTTTCTGTAAATATGTTGTTTCAATCCCGTTTATATTTTTGTTGCCTATGGCTCTTCAGTTGCATTTCTTGCATTTTTCCCCCCACATTGAGAATCTGCAATATTTTCCTTAACATTCCATGTCATTTTCCATGATGCACGTAGCTTTGAATCGTTATTGTTTTCTATTTATATTCTAACAGGATGCCGTGATCCTGCTCACTAGGGCAAACATTCTTATATTTTGCCACTCTTTTCCTGAGCATTCCACGTAAAATTTAATCATGTATCCTTTTCTGGACCGAGCTTTTATATCCGTCACACTCACATAGCCACAGATTCTTCAGCCTTGCATCGACATTTGACCTTTAGTTGACCCTTTTTTGTAGGATATTTGCACGCCTTTTCTTGCATTTCTTTCCGTTGGTGAGACTGAATTTGTCAATCCCCTCTTTTGAGCGCAAGATGATTTCAGGGAACAGCACAAGGTTTGAGAAGTTCTTCCTGCTGGGTTTCCCGGGCCTGGAGCCCAAGTACCAGGGGCCCGTGTCGACGTTGCTCCTGTTGGTCTTCTTGGCCATCGCCGGCGGGAACATCTTCATTCTGCTTCTCATCAAGTTGGACCGAATCCTCCACAAGCCCACCTACCTCATCTTCTGCCACCTGGCCCTCACTGATCTTTTTTTTGGCACAGTGACGCTGCCACGCATCATCTGGAGGTAACAATTTCATATTTACGTTGTTTTGGGCCTTTTTATTTTCCGTAAACTTTGCCGTTTTGCGACCTGTGGAGGTACTGGCTGTCGGACGTGTGGGTGGCCTTCGCCGCCTGCTTCACGCAGATGTACTTTGTGCACTTCCTGGGCGCCGCGCACTCCTTCATCCTGATGGTGATGGCGTTGGACCGCTTCGTGGCCATCTGCAACCCGCTGCGCTACTCGGCCGTGGTCACCAACGGGTCCGTCACGCTGCTGTGCGCCCTCTCCTGGCTCATCCCCGCCTCCTTCATGGTGGGTGTGGTCATGCACGCCCTCATGTTGCCCTACTGTGACTCCAACGTCATCCGCCACTGCTACTGCGACCACATCAGCATCACCAGGCTCAGCTGCGACCAATCCCAGGTAGGGCGCCGCCTTTCGGACACTTTCTCTACCCGTTTCTCTAAAAGGACATATGAGGAGACAGTTTGAGCTGGAGTAAGTGGTGGTTTACCTTTGCTTTTGCTACGATTGTGAAAATGTGTTTACATTGATTTTTGGTAAATATTTTGACAATTTATCACAGTATTTGTCCCTTAAAAGTCTCTTACTTCTTCAAAAGGACATACGTGAAGACCTATGGAGCTACAGCAGTGCTTCTGGTTATATTTTGCAAAGCCCCTTTGCAGTTATGCTCTTTACTCAAAATATAAACAATATAAAATTGCTTGTTTGATTTATTAACAATAAATGACAATTAGAGAATCTTAACAGGCCTTTGCAGCCTTCTGTTTTTTTTTCTTTCAGCATCCGGCCCTGAAACGAAAATGTTTGGACACCGGTGTACTTCAGTGATCAGATTCGATCAATCAAAAATATTTTCATTGATTTTTTCTTTGTTATTTTGGTCAAATTATGACAATTTGCGTTGCTTTAATGTCTTTTGCTTCTCTAAAGAGACAGTTATGAATATGATTCGTGCGAGAGTAGGTAGTGGCCGGACTAAGAGGTTCCCGACCGCCGGTCCGTGGATCACCTGTTACCGCCCCGCTACCAAAATGTTTTGGAGCTGATTTGATTTACCCTTTAACAATTCATTCTTTTGTGCTTTGTTTGGCTTGAATTTAGTTTTTTAGCGTCACCTCTGGCCACGTTATTACATTTTGTAGAAAAATGTGCTTGGGTTGATTTTTGATGACTATCGTGTGGCGAACATCCCCTCGGTGTGCTCCCCAGGTGCAGGCGGTGGCCTTCCCCCTGGCCATGTTCAGCCTCATGTGCCCGCTGACCTTCATCATCTTCTCGTACGGCGCCATCATCGTGACGGTGGCCAAAAAGTACGGCGGCCAGGGTCGCGGCAAGGCGCTGTCCACGTGCTCGCCGCAGCTGCTGATCACGGGCCTGTACTACACGCCGCGATGCTTCGTCTACACGGCCAACAGGCAGGGCTTCCACTTTACAGAGTCGCTGCGCATCGTGGTCATCATGGTGTACAGTCTGCTGCCCGCCGCCGTCAACCCGCTCATCTATTGCTTCAAAATGCAGGAGTTCAAGGAGTACCTCAAGAGGAAGTTTCACATCAAGAAAATTACACATCTAAGAGCATCCTAGTCACTTTGACAAGCTTTCAATGTTCATTCAGCCCTTTGCAGAACCTTTTTTCCCCCCCAGTCGCCCTCTGCGATTTTTCCCTAGCATTTCGGGTCATTTTTCCAAGACGCTGAGGATACGTTTAAAACCAGACCTAGTGGTTTTTCACCGGGCTGGCCAGGGTGACACAAACTCAGCGCTGCATGCTTCAAAATATAGATTTTTTAAACAGACTAATAATTCTGTGGTTCGTAAAAAATGTGTAGTGCTTACGTAGGGTCACTAACAAATATTGTTATAATCAAATATTTCATTTGCCAAGGTCAAATGCTTGACTTAGCTTCTTGTTTTGTCTTATTGCAATGTAATTTTAAAGAGTAATTAGGCTTTTAATTTTAGATAAAATATTAAATATCACATTTTCTATAAGGTTTGTTCATAGATTATTTTTGCCCTGCAAAGACCCAAGTATTTCTCCAGAGGGGTCAAAGGTTCGACTTGAAATTCCTCATCCTGCTCATAAGCGCAGGCCAGAGGAGCGAGCAAAAGAATGACTTCTTAAAAAACAACAACAGAAAAACATTTATTTTACGATAGGACATTCTTGAATGTCGACAGCTGCACTTTTGTTGATATTCGAGTGGTATTCAAACAAAATAAAAATGACGAGGATGGCACATGGAAAAGAAGACTTTTCAAAATAAAAACAATAGCATACAATCAAAACTGGGAAATCTCATTTCCGAACGAGAGGGAACATCTATAGAGACTTAATACTGTCCTGCTGGTACGGGGGGAGAAAAACGAGCACAAGAAAAGTCCCCAAAAGGGAAGATATGTGGTGTTTTTTTTTGTTTTTTTTCCTCAACACTGTACATCTTAAAAACATTAAATATACACATGTTCCATCTGGACATCAACATGGTGGCTTGAGTACATCGTGGTTGGTTATATGGCATCGACAAAATTCAGGTCCCTCCCCCACTTAAGGTCTTCCTCCTACCCCGCCTACTCGTCGTCTTCCTCCTCGTCTTCGTCGTCGTCTCCTTCCTCTTCCTCATCTTCCTCCTCGTCATCGTCCGCCGCCGCGGCTGAGCTGGAATCCACTTTCCCCTTCGTGCGATAGGCCACGATGTCCTGCAGCGATATGGGCACGCCGTTTTTAAGTGGCATGAGTTCAACACACAATCATGAGATACAATGGACCATGGGGTCAAATGCCAAAATTAATGAGAAAAAAAAATCCAAGATCAACTTTTTTTTTGTAACTAATATGAACGGCAAAAAAATGTAATTTATTGTAACACACCCTCTAATAATTGCAACTTGAATGTCCATTATTAACCAGTCACAAATCCCAGTCAGGCATAAAAGGAGTGAGACCACGGTTGCCACTATGTAAAGTCCATCTGATTAACCCCAAATAAATTTCAGGTGTTTTTGAGTGGGAGACTCTTTGGAAGGTAACGTATTTCACAGAGAACAAGCAGAGTTCAACCCACATAATAGGGGGCTGGCTATAACCGCGTTACACAAAACAGTCCATTTTTTCCTCATAATGTGTTTGAAAAACATATAAGGGACAACGTATAAGCAAGGTCGACTTGTACTTTGACAAATACGGTACTTGCGTGTACGTTTACCTTGTCATACTTCTCCTTCAGCTTGGCTGCCTTCTTCTCGTAGGGCTGCTTGTCCTCCATGGACGAGCCGTTCCACATTTCTCCCAGCTTCTTGGCAGTGTCGCCGATGGACAGGCCCGGGTTCTCGCCTTTAACCTTCGGGCGGAAGTCGGCGCAGAAGAGGAAGAACGCCGACCTATTGGCGGCGGCGCACACCAGTTAAATTTGCTCGATTTATATGAGTCTGAAAGCGACTGAGGCAAAAATGGGCGTGACCATGAGATTTGCTGCCGAAAACGGAACGGTACATCCGGGTTACAGAAAGTCCTGCGGGAGCGTTATTTTGCTTTACATATCACATGCTTTGAGTAAAATTTACTTTTTTTTTTTATAAAAAGAAAATGGAAAAAATATGATACTTGTACTATTACAAAAACAATACAGAAAAATGTTTATAATACCAAAAAGGTATACATTTAATGTGCAACTTGAAAAATATTAGCAGTAGAAACAATAACACTTTTTTTTCCCCCCTCTAACACCCATGCCTAGTGTGGCATAAACTGAATGAGCAAAAAAATAATTTTGACGTCAGCTCAAAGTGTACTCACGGTGGTCTCTTGGGGGCATTGGGGTCCTTGAAGCGCTTCATTTTCTGCCCCTTGGGTGGGATGTAGTTCTTCATCTCGGCCTCATAGCGCAATTTGTCTTGCTTGGCCATGTCTTCAAATTTGCCCTTCTCCTTTGCGGACATTGTCTAAAAAAGAAGAAGAAAAAAAAAAAAAAAGCATCAGAACAGTCCTCTTGAACGCACTTTTTTAAAATGCCTTATTTTTTTTTAACATGTTTTAACAAGCCTAGCCATACATATTTATATATAAACACACAGACATAATAATAACAATATAAAAACGCTATTCGATGTTGCAGATTTCGCAGACGGGAATATGCAGATATTATGTTACGCGTTGCATGAAATATAACAAATCCCTGCAGCAAAACGAAAGTGGATTTGGGGTCTTGACACCAAAACACCTATTTCACCCAGTTTGTGAGTTGCTGTTGAAATGATTGATGCAAAAATTATATTTGCTAGCATTTAGAAGGGACAGCCTATTCGAAGTGAACACGTTTTGACAATCTATGGAATATTTTAGCCTGCTGGTGTTTTTTGTATGCTTTTCCTTTGATATCACACATGAAAAACATCTAAAAGCCCGAGTTGGGTCAAAATTTCCCCCGGGGGTTAAAAATACAGTTCTGTGAAAATAAACCTCTTGTAAAAACGTTTTAAGACTTTACGATTTGATTGGAAACCAAGTTCGAGGTCGGATTTGCGTGAAAGTGAACCTATAGACCCTCTGATAGGAGTTTGAAAGCCTCGCCCTTGTAGAATTGCTCATCGATTACCTTCCACCGCTCGGAGCATTTCTTAGAGAACTCTGCAAAGTTAACGCTGGCCTCCGGATGCTTCTTCTTGTGCTCCTCTCGGCATGTTTGCACAAAGTAGGCATAGGAGGACATTTTGCCCCGGGGCTTCTTTGGATCCTTCCCCATTTTGCTTGATGCTGAAACACAAGGAAATGAAAACCAACAAATAAATAAGAGAATGAATATTGGACACACTCGAGACGCACGGGCAATATGTAAATGAGCCCATGTCTGACTGGGAGCTGTCTTTGTCTGTTTAATGGGGCTGGAGGGAGGAGAAAGGAAAAGGAGGGTGTCTGGGTGAATGACTGATGAGCTTTTGTACATTGCGACCTTTATGATGCCGCATTAAATTATGATGTAAACCCGCTGCTGTTTGCGTTTTTTAAGAATCACAATCATAACCTCGTGTAAAGGGGCCCGATTTCCTATCAAGTGGAAGTTGTCAATGGATACATTAGCATTAGCTCCGCCCTTACGACTCGCTTTGTGTCCTCCAGCTTGCTAGCAACGCTGTTAGCACACCAAGCTAACTATTACAAATGGCCGACAGCTAACAATAGGCCGCGAGCCCTCCTCGCTTGACAGTCGCATGTGCCACGCTCGGAAAACGTTTAATTACAAGAGAAATAAACCGGTTAATTGTAACGGGAAAGACTTTTGTAATTATATGCTGCGTTGGCGATCTGTGTTGTCGTCTAGCTAGCGCGTTAGCTAGGCTAACGTAGCAGGCTAGCGCTGTTATCGCCTTTGCTAGCTAGTTGGGACAAAGCTAGACTGGGCTAGGCTAGGCTAGGCTAACGTAGCAAGCTAGCTATCGGAGGTTAGCGCTCCGTTGCCACAACTGCGGACGTTACTCTGACCCACGGCGTGAGTGTGTGTTGACATTGGGAGGAGTCACCCGTCAGAGCACGCCGCGTGGATTCGGGGACTCCACTTTGGGGCAATTTTCGCTCCTCGCAAATCCAGTCGACAGCCTGGCGCGTCTCACTATGCTAGCATCCTTCCCCATCGCTGTCATTCAAGTAAGTTCACCCTTTTCGCCCCACGCAGACAACACTCTCACTCACTCGCGGGTACCGACAACACGCTACACCGCGAAGGCTCGGCTCCGCTCTGGACGAACACACCCAACAAGTTCGCGACAAGCGAAGGCTTACCTCGAGTATGTGCGCGCGCGTGTGTGTCGTCTCAGACAATGGGACAAAAAGCACGATGTGAGTGCGCACTGATGATGATGATGATGGTGGTGATGATGATGATGATGATGCTCGCGTGTTTATCCTGATTGTCGGGAGCGGTGCAGCCGGCGGACATTGGCTGCCGCCGAGCCCCCCGCCACCGTCTAATTGGGCAAGCGGCCACTTGCACCGGCGGGACGGTTGGCTGCTCGTCTGCGGCGGCGAATCGTGGCGCTAAACTTGAACGCAAAAACACAAAGTTTCTCCACGCGTCCGAGTAGCCGCATGCGCGGGTGCAGAGAGTTGCTCCAAATGCAACTCCCCCGAGAATACCTTGCTTCAGAAAGGTGCGTCTCAATTCTTTTTTGCAGAGCGCCTCCTTGGAAAGAGAAAACGCTCGCCGCGTTGACTAAATTAGATCGCGCTCTATTAAAAAAAAAAAATGCTTAAGTAGACCTACAATTATCAAAAAGTCTTTTTCTAATCCGGGGCTGAGTTCTTAAACTTGTATTAGAGCCGGGCAAAAAAAAAAAAACAAAAATCAATCAATTAAAATGAATTTGTCACTAATAATTGCCGATTTGAAAATGAGGTAAATCGTGAAATGATATTTTGAGGAGAATACCGTATGGATTGTTTTACAAAAAGGGGCTTTCCAATTTTTACACGTTTTAAATAAATCCAACCTTTAAATGAATGGCTGTTTGGTCTCTTTTAAAATTGTGATTGTCTTTAATGATTGAAGGAAATCGAGATATAATTTTTTGTCCATATTGTCCCGCCCCACTTTTTGGCCCCGGTGACATCTGTAGCGATATCTCTTAACATATCATTTCAGACACTCCAGAAGATAGTGTAACATTATTTGTTATATGCATGACAGAAATTTACCCCACGAATGTCAGCGTGCATCCGTATAAACCTTATCCAAATAAATACATCAGCGTCTTTACGAAGCAAAGTTTCAATGAATTTTCTCTTAATTTGAAAAGAAAAATGTACTGTTACTTTTACAGCATTAGAAGGTAATTTCACAATTTATCAGTGAATTGCTTGATACACCTAAGGACATTTTAGAGTGTCCAATATGCCTCCTATGCAAGTTTTTGGGAATGGAGGAGGAAGTGAGAGTGACCTCACATGGGCACGGGGAGAATATGTCCACACAGGAGGGCTAGAGCTGAAACTGATCCCTGGACTGTGAGGTGAAAATGCTAAAGACTTTTCCACGTGCCACGTATGGGTGTGTGTTTACTGTCTACACATCTACTCTAGTGTCTTCCTACTTGAACTGAATTTCACTCTGTCTTGCAGCATTCTCACCAAATTATGGCGCCCATATCGCTCAGGCGGGATAATCACAGAAGTACGGCCCTGATGTTTGGCAGAGGAGCAACACAGACAAAGTCCGGCCGCCATCGATCGGGCACTCAGCCTGAAGGTAGGCGCTTGAAGGTCAACTCATGAAAAGAGAATGCGACCCTTTGAAATGTCAACCTTACTGTGGAAAAGCACCGCCATTCGGTTACATCGCTGTATTGATTTCGAATATTACTTTCAAAGTGCTCATGCTGGCCTCAAGGTGTCACTAGCGACACATTTTAGTTTAAGCTTTGCCTCTCAACAACACACTCTAGGTGTACAGTACTGTATTTTCAATCATGTTCTAGTAGTGATGTAGTGCCACATTCTCCATCAACGACATCAACAATTCCTTGAATCACAGTTTCATACTGAAGGAATTCCAATGCTTGTACGTGTGTGTGTGTTTTTTCCATCATCACAGATCAATTAGGGACTGTCATTGAATAGAGAGCAGTTGCTAGGGAACCGTGATAGTGTCTGGAGACCGACCGTTAAGAATGGTGCCCGTTAACCTTCGCCGTAATTACTTGTCCAAGTTACACAAAATGGACGGCCTTAGTGTTGCCCTAATCTAGGAAACATTGTCGCGATATTTGGCGTCAGAAGTGGGATCCAAGGATTGATTTGCTCCCGCTATACAACAAAATAAACACTCTTGGTCTTCCCAAATTTAGGCAAAGGATAAGATTTTGAGTTTTGCATAAAGTTACTTCGTGTTCCAGTTTTTTTGCCCTTAATTTGAAAGGGAAATCGTATGGGTCCTGTCACGGTGTTAAAAAGTATTTGATTTAGAAAGCATAGGGTTTCTCCGTAGCGCCGGCAGCTACTATATTCATTGGTGACATTCAGGCAGCCGTTCAAAGTGTAGACGACTTGTACTTCACCTAATCCAGCAAAATAAATCACCTCTGCGCATTTCACATGACGCCTTTCTGTCAAGGTGAACCTCCTTTTACGGCTTTGCAATCGATTGAAGTACACTTGAGAGGGAAAATGAATCCCCTCTACGCCCCGAACCATCCAATGAGGCGGCTTCTGGTGATTTCTTTCATTACAGCTGATGGTGACTTGCCAGGTCCAACGAGGCCCATTTGGAGTGGGGGAAAAAAAGAACGAAAAAAAGTACCAGAGCATTTAAAGTGGAAAATGTGACCCTGTGATGAGAAGCACAATATTCTGGTATGGTTTTACGATAATGGCTCATCCATGAGGAGGTCAACACAGTATAAAAAGAAGTTATATCAATGCGCTATTACAAGAATTTAGTCGGGTAATGTTCTAAAAAAAAAGTTGAGACTAGTCTGAAGAAAATGCACATTTTTGCCATTGGATACATAGTATTTGCTCTTCTTACAACTTATGAACGTTTGGACCTGGGATAGACAACTGGCGGCACATGGGCTTCTTGTGGCCCCCAATCCCACTTTGGGTGATTCAAAGTAAAAATAAAAATCATTGTAAAAGTTCATATATAAGGTACATAGAATTGAAAGCTTTTAGAATATAAGATATATAGAAAAATCCGGTATCCATCTTTTTTTTTTATCAGCTTATTCTCAGTGGGGTGCTGGAGCTCATCTGTTGTAGGCAGTAAGCGAGGGACGCCCTGAACTGGTTGCCAGCCAATCACAGCGCACACATAGACTAACAACCATTTACCCGCACAAACACACCTAAGGGCAATTTCCAGTGTACCTACCATGCATGTTTTGGGGAAAGCGGGAGAAAATTGGAGTAAACCTACATACGTGGGCACCGGCAGAACATGCAAGCTCCACACAGGAAGGCTGGAGTTGGAATCGAACCCACGACCTTTGTACTGCGAGACCAACGTACTAACCGTTATCCCACCGTCCAAATATGACCCAAAATGTGAAATACAAGTACTGAATCGAGCTTGAAGAAGAACAGTATGTACTGTAACTGCTTTCATCATTTCTTTTTAGACAACTAATTTTGTCCTCTACCTTTTGCTGTTAACATTTATGGCAGTAACTGTGATTATTAGTGTGTGCCTCTTTTATTGGCTGCAGTAGCCTGAGGGGGGGAAAAGGCCATCGCCAAACGATGTGACTTTTATTGGCTAATAATAAGCTGGTGTAACCTTTCAAAAGTGGTTACGGTGGATGAAGAGGTTCCGGGAAGCTGGATCGCGTTATCTGGCTCGCTTTATTACACGAAACAAATATGACAAATACTGTCACATGACCTCAAACATATCCAAGCATTATTATATTTATGAGTTTGCGAGCCATGATTAGATCATGCAAGTGTATTGTTGTGGAATTTTTAGAATTTAGTCGAGACTGATAAAAAGTCTGGAAATCAAATCGTCTTTCCAACACGAAGGGAGGCAGAGACCGGAAAACAAAAATGTATCTTGAAGTGACTATAGTTCTCATCCATGTGAAAGGATCTTTCTGAACAAAATCGTGTGGTCAGCGAACACATTGTTATACTAATACTTATTTTCCATGACAGTATCTAATGAAATGTTCACCGTGTTATTCATTGCGATCCAGATTGCAGCTGAAGATCACAAGATGGCTGCCACAAGAAAGGAGGACTGTGTTGTACGCCACTAATCCATTCAGGTACATTATGTAAATCCGTGTGTGTTTGGACTTACAAACGTAACATTTTTGTTTGTACTTTGCATTCATTTAACTCCCTTGGTTTTCTGTTCCCTTTTTTCACCTGAAAGCGTTGTTTTTGGAGTACACTGTGTTTCCGGCTTCCCTGCATTTGGGTCCACCGCCCCCCACGCATCACGTGCATCCGGGGAGCGCATTTGGCAATTGGCATCGTAGCTCAAAGTCCCCAAGCCAAAGTATTGCGAAGGATACTCGTGGTGCTTTTGATTAGGGCCCTTTGGTGAAAAAGGTCCATGCATGCCGTTTCCCAGTCCAGTCCACACTTGCAGCGAGCGCCGCCTCCGCCGCCTGCCTACATGTTTCTCCTTGAGAGTCTGTAAACAACGCCCACGCTCCCGCCAGGCTGCTCATCGGCTGTAGGTCAATTAAGCCGTATTTAATTGGCGGTGTTTATGCAGCGCACGTTTGAGAAGGCATGATCAACAAGCGGAGGGTTTTCGACTTTGTTACTTCCCAGTGACGAGTGGGCAAAAAGCTGCAGCTGCCAACTCCGCCGTTTCTGTTGATATCTTTCGGAAGAGGTGGTGGCCGATAGACACTTCCAAGTGCACTTTAAGGGAGAGAGAGAGCCAAGGTTGTAAAAAAAATAAAAAATAAAAAAAAAGCTCATCTCTTGGTTTGTTTTATAGCTTGCCATCAAAAAAAAGGCTCGTGGGTAGTTTTTGTGGAACATTTTGTGGTCTCGCCTTGAGTGATATATTTTCATGTGCAAATCCTCTTAGGGCCAGTGAAGAGGGGGGGGAAAAAAAACAGTCGGCTGGATTCCAGATTCTGAATTCCTCACCTTGACACCCAGACAATGCCATCTACTGGTGACCGTGAATAAGTATAGTTGTTTTCAAAATTATAATTTACAGTGGAGTAGCATCAAACGCTTTGACTATGATGTCAGTATTCCCATATTGAGAAGTGTATAAAGTCTGTAAATAAAGTGAGAATTTGGGGAATGCAGTTGGAATCGTAAATTTAAATGGAGAATTCTGAGCATTAAGTAAAAGTTACATCATTACAGTCAGAATTCTGCACTCGTTAGCTAGCATGTTGTTGGATGAACAAACAAACTCAGATTATCATAAATAACAACATTCTTACAAACAAAATACAATTTACAGACGCTTGTGGGCCACATTTCACAGACGGATCAACGTGCGTGTCACCGACAGTGACTGCTCTCAACTGAAGGCACAGTATCCTTCCTCACGACAAAATGTAGGATCAACAGCGGCCGGTTCCAGTGGATCCACGGACTCGTACTGGTTGGCGACATCTGGCCTAGTGCACATATTGATCTTTCTACTTAGAAGGTCGACAAAAATGAAAACAAGTCTGACATTTGGCATTTCCACATCTTCACTTCATAGAAATATTTCTGACCCGTCCTCTCAACGGAAACGCAAAGCAAACAGCAAAAGGGGTCATTCCTTCATTCCTTCGTTCAGCCAGGCCGAAGGAAGCGAATAAACAGTACCATTAAATGTGAAAATAGCAGCGCGCGCGTCGCATCGCGGTGAGTGCATGCAAAATTGCATTTTGCACAGGCCACTGTGTACAATGCCAGTGAAGCGCGAGTGACTGCATTATTCCTGCAGAGATCCTTAAAACCAGGCGCTTTTATCATCCTCACCTTGCACCCCCGCCCCCACCCGTTGCAAGAAGTCACACATTCTAATGGAAATACTGTATTTATTATTATGAGACAGCCAGGTTTATATTGTTAATTTATTTTTCTTGGTGGTAACTAATAGCAACCGGCCCTCGATTGATTTGCGGCGGCTGCTTTCATTTCAATTTTGAAAATGCTAATGTGCACGCTCTGTCTCAAATTGGCGTGATTTATGACTGGAGCTATAAGGGGATGCGAAATGTTCACTCTCACGATGATGCGGTGCAGCTCGACTCCACTGTAAATCAAAATATTAATAATAAACATGCAGAGGTGCTCAATATCTTTTTCCACATCGAAATCAACTGAAACACCATTAATACAATCCTGCCCCCCCCCCCCCCCACCTCCAAAAAAACTTTTATGTTACATTTTTAATGAATAGCTCTTCAATGTATTTATTAAATATGGACATATTGCAGAGAATGTCAAGAAATTGGAAGGAATTAAAAGAAGGACGAATTTTTTAATAAAATGCATTTTTTCGTAAATGATGAAAATTTTCCATAGTTTTAACGCAACCCAACAAAAATATAACGACAAAAAAACGATTTTTTTGTCAAGTATCGATTTACCGGGCCGACTCTGGTTGCAGTGTTTTCGCTAGCCCGCCAGAGGACGCCCCTGAGCCGCGCACGACGCCGTCGACCACCACGAGAGAAGCGAACAAGCGGAGAGATAGCGCCCACTCACTCTCTCACTCACCCCCTCTCGCGCTGCTCTCCTCTCTGCCCACTTCAGTCCCCAGTTTGCCCGTCAGAGTGCACGGAGCTCCGGCGCCGTGTCGTATGTGCCTCGCGGCCGAGCTCAGATAGCCTCCGACGCGCCGAGCTACCCGCGTGTGGCCGGGGCCGGTGTCACCGGGCTTCGGCGAACCGAGACCACAATGCTTCGGCACCGGCGGTGGCACGTCGCGGGCTTGCTCTTGTTCCCGCTCGGTGAGTGGCCGCCTTCGCCTCGCCTTTACTTTTTTTGCTTGTTGCTTTTATCCCCAAATTACGTCACGTGACGGACGCATCCACGCAAGCGTTCCACAGGTGACAGCTGACAACTTGTGCGGAAGTTTGAAGAGAGTTAAAAATCAAAACAACCAAAAAACGACAAACCATCACGTAATGGCCCCCCCCAAAAAAACGGAGTTCTTGTACTTAGGTTTGGTACTTTATTTGACTTTTGAAATGTATGTTGTATCTTTTTATTTCATAGTCATGTCATGAAAAGTTTGTTTCTGACAGGTAAGTGACTACTGAGTAAAAAAACAACAACCATGCAAATAATCTTGTTATAATATTTAAGCGTGTAAATTGGGGAAAAAAGTTCATTAAGTGATTTTTTTTTTTCAATGCTATTCGGTTTAGTGACCGAAATTCTCCAAATATAAGACACACCTGTGAATAGGGCGCGCCCTTTTTTTTTTTTTTTCTGTTACTGTGTACAAGATGCACCAACAATTTGGCAACAATGTAAAAACTAAAGCAAAACAGAAAAACATCTTTCAGAATTCATATTTTCTTGTATTCATATGCGTAAGTAAAGTTAAATTTCGTTAAGTGTACTCGAGATTTCCCACATTGTGAGTGGTCATTGAATGCCTCGCCAGTGTATCGTTGAATGCGCTCCAATACGCTTCCTCACGACGCAGCTCAAGTTCATTCGCCCATAAATTGTGCACCATCCGTGTTTCACGAAGTTTATGATTGTGTGTATACGCACAGCTCTATACCTTGCCAGTCTAATTGATTCAGCTGAAGACTTAAATGATTCCTGTATATGAACAATGATGGACGCAGACGTTGGTTCTGTCTGCTCGCTTCTTTTATTGAAAATAATGTTGTAATGCACACGTTGTGTTATAAAATCGCACTTTCTTTTACAAAACTTGGCCGTTTTGGCGCCTTGTTCCAATATACGTTGCTTGAAAAGTGGAGCATATATTGCATAAAAATGTATTGTAAAAATATATATTTATCACTGAAATGCCGAGGCAAGAATTGAAGAATGTACACGGCGCTTATTTTATTATTTTGTCCCCCCCAAAGTGAAAATTGGCGCTTTATAGGGCGCTGTCAGCTTTTGCGAAAATTGAAGGCTTTTACGTGTGCCTTAGAGTGCGCAGAATGCGCTACATTTTCCAAATGTAAACTGTGCATCGTAGCTTCATAAAGGTCACGGAATCATTGCTTTGGTCCATATTGAGTCTCCTGGCACACTTCTCGCTGCGATTTGATTTAATAAGCAGAAACCGCCTGCCGCCTTAATGAAGCCACTTCACTTCACTCCACACTTCCATAATTCGACCGCATGAGCGACGTGCATGATAGCGCCTCGTGCCTGTGCAAAAAGCTCCTTTGTTTGCCACAGACATCTTCCAGTGAGTTCAGGCCGTCTTTGCCTGTGTGGAATATAAAAGAGGTCAGGAATGTGGATGTGTCCAGTTGGGTCAGTGCCCCCCCCCCCATCCATACCCTCCCCGATGTGCTCTTGAGAGGACGGATGCTGAGAACAGAATTAAAAGCAGCAGCAGACATCCGGGCCACGTTCCAACTGTGACATTTTGGGCTCCGAAAGTGATTTTTATGCTGATTACACTCATAAGCAGAAATACACCGGCAAACTGGTGTCCTTGCTCTCTTTCACTGTACTGAGTGAAAGGATGCAGGATGTGTAAAGAGGTGGAAGTGCATAAAGATGCTCAGCTATTATTAAGAATTACGACGTGAACTCAGCTGCAGAATGACACCATTCGTCTTTCGCGCCCCCGCAGGTTTTTAAGTGATCATTATTTGTGGGCTTGTGCAGTCTACAAGTCTGAATTTCATTTGAATAGTAGTTTCATTTGAGTTGAGTGCTACCGTATTTTCTGCACTAAAAAGCAGCCTAAAAGCCTTGAATTTTCTTCAAAGCTGACAGTGCGCCTTATAGTCCGCTGCGCCTTGTACAGCGCATAAACCACCAGTTTTCATGTTTGTGTGACGGAAATGACTTAATCGCCATGTAAATTCTTACATTTTTACCTTTGCGTTGCAATTAGAAATGCATTTTTGTAATACATTTTTTTACAACACCTTGTTTGAAATGCTGATATGCTGTATATGCTCCAATTTTGAATCAATTTATTTGGGGACAAGACGCATTTTGTAAAAGAAAACGCAATGTCTTCAAAAAATAAACAGAAACTGTTTTTAAATCAACAAAAACTTGTCTGAACATTTTGCATTGGATTTATTTTTTAGTAAATCACATCTTCTTCAAGTAAGTGTTTTCTTAGTTTATTACTTCGATCAAAACAAAGATTTAGTTTTTTGCCGTATCAAGCAGCAACGTTAGGCGCAATATTGTTGTCAATGATTCTTTTTTAAGGGCAAAATGATACATCGATGTATCAATATAATCGCCCAGCTCTACTTATGGCAAATGCTTAAAAAAATCACAAATTCATTAGGATGTCGTTGATTAAAACGGTAGAATATGTGGCCCCTGCCATGCCCGTCAAAGTCCGCGTTGACGCCGATTCCCCAACCATACAAAAAGCCTTCAATACTTGACAAGCTTCCGTTTCACGCCTCTTGTAAAGCTTTACATCAAACGTTGGCACCACTGCGGAATGGCCACCCGAGATCGTGGACTCATTTCAAACCGACGGCTAATTAGCTTTTCCCCGCTAACACGATGCACCTGCGCCGATGCATTTGTTCAATTTCCCGCTCGCCTGCCGGAACCGTTACATCCTTTGATGAACCTCAACGTTAAATAACGCTCAATCTCATTACATCCTAATTGTAGCTGCGCTGTGCTTTTATTAAGGAAACGTCAAGCAAGGAAAGAAAGTTTCATGCTATTAGCGGAGCGCCGCCCCCGTGGCGAATACGACAAATGCTGTCTTTCCGTCTTTTCTTCCCCGCTCAGTCAATGGTTTTGAATGTTTCTTGGATGGTTTGAGCTCGTTAAGTCAAAATTTCATCCCCTTGTACTGCAGGTAATGACAACGAAGGCCACCCGCCTACCTAATTTCATTCTGCCTTTCCCCATGTCCGAACCGGCGGCTTCACCTCAGGCCCAGGCGCTCACCAGAAGTGTTTTTTGAAGTCAAATGGGTACTCTGAAAAATAGATGAGATTCCCTCTCAGCGCAAGCAATCACGCCTGACCAAGCCACCACGCGCCGGCTTATAAAAGCCGTGCCTGGCAAGAAAGTATGTGTATTCTTATTAGACGTTTTTATTACTAACGGCACGGCCGCATAATGAACAGCTGCAGGCCCCTTCCTGGAGAACTGCCGGTGTTATGTCTTCATCAACCCTCCCGAGTTGTCCTCTAATGGCCCGCGCAGCACTTTTTCTACCTTCTCAGCGTGGAAGTCTAATAGAGGTCACCGTCTTGGTGAACCGCTGTTGGCAAACGGTCTGATTTAATAACCGACTGCATAACTCTCATGCGTCCGGCGTTGTTTTTCTTTCATCGTATCGATTCCCGGGAATCCCTCTTCGAGGAGGATCTGGCTCCCGGGATCGATGACGGCGTGATTGGAAACAAACCAATCGCCGCGGTCCAATCAGAAACTGTGAGGGATGTCACTGCGGACAATGCGCTCTGGAAGGCGGCCGCATCTCGAGGCCATACTTTGTTTTATTTGAGCCACGCCGGTAGCAAATGTTGTGTCCAAAGTCTGGTCAGAAGGGCAATGATTAAAAATACTCCTCAAAGCTTTTCAGAAACCTGTGTCATCCGTTTGTGTTGTGCACTTTTTTGCATGAATCTCTCCTTTAGATTCGTAGACGTTTTTGCATGAATCTCTCCTTTAGATTCGTAGACATTTTTGTCGGTATACACATGATAAACATGTTTTAGCAAATTTTAGGTCACTCGGTCAAACAGGTTTCAAGGATTTCATCTTTTCCTTCACCCGTGACCTAATAGCTTAAAACAAAATGGCCGACTTCCTAGGTTTTTTGGAACGTGGCTTCTCGAAAACATTTTTGTGGGTGCGCTCTTGACAAGACGCGTCGACCAAATTTGAGCTTGCTCGGCAAAAGTGGATTCAGGAGCTGACGCTTCAGAGAAGTTCAAAACACCAATGAGAAATGCGTGACTCAAATGGACTAAATTCTGCGCGCATGCATTGCAAATTGTAAAACTCTCCTACTTTGGTCTACCCCCAGGTCACCTCATCTTAGCTGCAGGCAGCTCAGAAAAAACTTCACAGGTAAGCATCTTACTCCACTATTCTGCCAATAAATTGAAGCGCAAGGCTAGTGTTAATCATAACATTCCTAGCGTTCCCTCTGCTTGTATTTTAAGACTTTAATTACCTGCTCAGAGAAAACAAACGCTCCCCTCCCACCTTTTTCTAACTGCTGAATGATGAGCTTTGGGATCAAAAGGCGGCATTTTGCTCTGCGCTCGTTTCTCGAGCTTTTTTTTTGGGGGGGGGGGGGCGTTTTCCACGTTTTTTGGGGGGGGTTCCACGTTGGCACTTTACAGCTCGATGAATAATGAACGCTTTGCTTCTTGGGCTCATCGCGAGCGTGTTGACGGGGAGTCTCCTCGCAGGGTTGCTTAGCATGGCAGGAATAGGAAATGACTGCCTCGGTGCTCCGATCTGAGCTTGCCTTTGTCAAAATCTGTGATTTTTTGGACAGCGGCGATGTATGAACGTTTCAACCAAATGTGTGGAAGGCTGGAGAAACGCTGGGAAACGGTATCCGAAGGTTTTGTTGGAAGCTTTCCAAGGTATAGGACATGAATGCGTACGGGATGCATTTTCACACAATTAGGCAATTATGTCGAAAATGAAAACCGAGATATTGATTTGTTCTAGTTCTATGTTCAATTCCATTCAAAATGAAACAGAATGTTTGGAGGTAGCTCAAAAATGGACAAAGTTACAGCAATTTCAATAGTGCCAATTTAAAATGAGTTTTGCCATGGAAATACCTTTAAAGCTCAATGTAAAGTTGATGCTGTCGTCCTCAAACAACGACCAGATCTGGCCCGCTTCCAAATTTTGCCCAGTCCCCATAACAATACGAGACGCGTTATGACGTTTTTTTTTTTTCTTTCTGACGACGTGTCACAGAAAGGGGTATTAATATTTGGTGATATCTAGAATTAATACTGTATTATTTATTTCCATTTTTTTCCTCCTGTTCACAGAAAAGGGCCTTATTTTCTTACGTGTGGCATTAATATTGTTATTTATTTTCACATTTTCCCTTGTCAAGATCCCAGAAAGGGGTATTAATATTTTATTGTTTGGCATTAATATTCTTATTTATTTTCATTTTCTCCCCATCAAGATCCCAGAAAAGGGTATTAATTTTTGGTTCCGCGTAGCATTAATATTGTTATTTTTTTCCCAGCCAAGATCCCAAATAATATTTGGTTATGTGTGGCATTCTGGAAAACAAAAAAACCTTCACGTTCTATGCGGTCGTCGCACTGTTACAAACCCTACCCGGCCCCCCATCTGAGGAGAGAATAATATGGCCCTTGGATACAAAAGGTTTGGGGACTCCTGTGTTCACGGATTAAAGAGGATCTGGATGAATTGTGCACGCCGGCTTGTTAGCGCTCCGCCCTAATTTCCTGAAGTAGAGGACAACACTAACAAATTAGAGAGGAATGCACATTTTTGGGTCAAGCAAGTGCTCCAGTTTAGTCGTGGCCTGACTGAATATAGTGGCAGCAGATCCTGAACGCTAAAAACATTGCAATTTCCCATAATACCCGGAGGCATTGAATTAAGTGTGTGTATATGTGTGTGTGGGTTGTTGTTGTTTTTTTTTTTTTTAAATGGCTGAGTGTTTAATTTCAGATGTTTTTTTAGCGCCGTATTTGGTTAGATAGAACTGGGTGAGTTTTTGGTGACAAAAATAAGCAAAACAGATGAATAAAATCACTAAACTGGCCAAATATTGTCAGATTTTTGGGCATGCCCCCCCCCCGATTGCTATTAATTAATGGGAAGAACACTAATAAGGATTCCGAGATGGCCTTGGCACCGCTCAGGCCCTAATTGCCGCTCAACGTGTTAGCCCTGTCAACTTTGCAAATTTGTTTTGCTTTTAATCTTCTCAGAGCAACAGCGCGTGTCTGTTTTAATCACTGTTTGGCCTCCAGTTGTTTCCATGAAGGTTGCGGCCAGATGAGCTCAAATGAGATGAGGAGGAGCTCGTGACTCTCAACCAGCTGGACTCATCGCACCTCCATTAAAAAAAAAAAATCTGCTAAAGTACTCATCAGCTCCCGCCGTGTTCGTTTGTTTTGCTGATAGTTTAGTCCCAAAGATTCCGTTCAAGGAGTATAAATGCTCCATTAAAAATGTCATCTTCTTGTAAGCCTGGGCGTATGGTAGCGACGAGCGCTGGAGTTGACCGGAAGCACGTCGAAGACTTGAACACGGCCAGCTCCAAAGTCTCGGCGATCGCCTGCACCGCTGAGCCGCCTTCTGAACGCTTTACTTAAAACGGCTCATGCGGCGGGAGGAAGCGGCGACAGTTTTTCACCCCCGCCCCCCGCTGTTGCCCGGAGCAACGAGATTTAGACCACTGTCAACAATTTTCTCCAGTCTGGTGCGTTTTCTGGCAGCTGAAACGAGCGCTCGTAAAACGACAAGTCAAAGCATCAGCGCGCCGTCTGAGTGAAGGACGGATGATCCGGGGAGCGTTTCAAAGTCCTCACGGGGGTCCTCGGCTTCGTTCGTCTTCATATTTATGTGATTAGCGGCCGTGCTTGGCTTGGATACTTTCGGCCGAATGGAAAAAGGGTGAAAAAAGATACGTAGGGGTCAAATATTCCACCTTTTTAAATGATGCAGGCGTGCAAATGTACAGCGTAATTTAGTCTTTTATTTAATTATTAAGTTTTAATTAAGTGCTGCTGCATTCATGCTATTCATTTCAGATGTCATTTAAATATTTTCTCTCCTTTGCCCAGAAAGATTTATCTTAACTTCCCTCACACCTTCTGTCTGAATTTGATTTTTTTCCATTTTAATTGGGCAGAGTACCGCTAAATCGGATACCATGGATCTCAAATAGTGTTTTTAAACACTTTAAAAGCCAGTACCTCTACAATAGTGTGAGAATGATTTCAAAATGAGTTCAGAATAATCGATCAAAGTTGCTAAACGCGGCCCGTGTTTTTAAATGACTTCAGCCAGACACACATATCAAAAATGAACTAACTCCCTTCCTGCCACATTTGACTTTTTAGCCAACATTCACTTACCACTGACTAAGTTGCGTTGATTTACTTATTTAACCAGGGAAACTCATTGAGGTTTAAAATGTACGTATTTTTCAAGAGTGTCTTTGTCAACT